>NC_136067.1:404845277-405445277 GCF_964261635.1 Lissotriton helveticus | reverse complement strand
TGGGTCTTCATCTGGCTCAGTATCCATCTCCCTTCCCTTTTCTAAAACCGACCAACTTGGTAAGTGACCATATAGTTCTGGGAAAGGTGGCAGGCCACTCTTGTTGTCTGGTGTCAGCAATGGCAGTGTTTATCTATCTGTGACTGGTGTGCCAGACCAGTTCAGTTTTTTTCCCATTCCAACTGGCCCCCCCTCTCCAAAGTCCATTTTGGCAATTGGCTTGCAAAGTTCTAACAGGCAGTCGGTATTGAGTCCCGCAATTTCAGTTCACACTTTTTTACGATGGGAGCTGCCACATCAGCAGCAGGATTGGGACTGGATCTGGGTGGGTTCAGAGAATAGGCAGATGGAGGTCTGAATGTGATTAGAGCTACTTTCCCCCAAACTCAATTTAAACCATTTTTTGGACATCACAATTGTTGGCTGTCATTTGGATGTAGTATTAATGCTGCTGTTACTTTTCCACATCTGTGCATTAATTTTTTGTGGCCCAGCAGACACCTTGTTTGTTTATGTCACTGTTATGCATGAAAGGCAGTTGTTACTTTTTGTGCTTACAGCTTTAGGCATCAAGAGCTGGAAGCTGAGCTCAAGATGTGGTGTGATGGTAATGGTCTCCTCATTGGACAAAAGACACAGGTTGTGGAGAGGACTCTAACTAAGTAGGCGGCTTACACGGCTGGTACTTGTAATCTTGCACATTGAAGGTAATGATTTGGCTCATCATCGCAGAAGTACGTTTTTGAACTCTTCTTGGAAAACATTTTGTGGTTGGCTCAAAAGTCCCTAGGGCAATTATCACTTGATCTCATAGTATCTCTAGGAAGGTCTGGACGTATGAATGTTCTGTAAAAGGCTTGAATAACTCAGTGAAACATTGAAACAGCTATTTGTCAATACTCCTCAATAGGAGGCATCTCAAATCAATCCCCCATGCCAACCTGAGGAGAGAGCAGCTTTTCCACAGTTATGGTATCCGTCTAACCCAGCTGGGCACATAGATGTTTTTAGATTCATTGAACACCTGCTCTCATGTGGGGTGGTTGCCAAATGTTAAGTATACCACAGTCGGTCCATAGAAGGGTAGGCTCTTGGTTGTCATGGATAAAGGTAGACTCCTTGGCATCTGCCATCAAATTACCAAAATGGTTCTCTTTCCATAGATGTTGGCTTTGGAGCTTACTTAGTGTCAAAAGGTACAGGCAACACTTTATCTTATCGCTCATGGAACTAGGGGAGATGGGTTTGTGTCAGAGGAACATGTTATGGCCCAGATGCCACAGTACATTTCTCAGAGGGTTCTGACTGAGTTGCCTTTGGCATGCTTGTCAATTCCTAGTCCCAATTGGCGTTGCTTCTCAGTGCGGAAGCTTAGTGTTTTTCCTTAAACCTTAACCCTTAGGGCCATATGTATGAAGCTAATTTTCAGTCGCAAAAGCTGCGAATCGGTAATAATAGCGTTTGCGACTGAAAATTAGCAATATTCAATGTATGAAGGCAAAATTGATCGCAATTCAAGGAATCGCTAATATAGCGATTTCCAAAATTTGTGAGAGCCAGAAATTAGCGAAATCCATAGCGATTCCCAAATTTGTGATTATCCCAGTTTGCGATATTTGCAAATCGGGAAATCGCAATTAAGGATTCGTAATGGTATGTATCAATAATTCGCAAATTGTGAATACACGAAATTCGCTATTTTAGAAATCGCAATTACTACCAAGTGGGAGCAGGTGGTAACCAGGTGCAATGTATTTAAGGAAGCCCACAATGCAACACACTCTTTTCCACAATGTCTGGGCTCTACGTGATAGCGAGGAGGCGAAGAGTGAGAGCTGTGGCGCAGAGTAGGAGACGGCAGGAGAGGATATTCCGTGCGCGCATCACCATCTACCAGCGCACTGAGGAGGACATCTACACCCACTACAGACTGGAGGAAGAGAGCACACTAGAATTAATTGAAGAACTCAGACCCTATCTAGAACACCCCACACGCAGGACACAAGCCATACCCACACACATCCAGGTCCTGTGTTCACTACACCTGCTGGCTTCAGGTAGTTATCAGGGGGTGATAGCCACAGCAGGAGGGGTGTCACAAAGTGCCCTGTCGTGCTTTTTCCATGCGTTCCTCGATGCCATGACACAGAGGATGCAACACCACATACACTTCCCCAGCACCCCACAGGAACTAGCACAGACCAAGCAGGACTTTTACAACATTGCCCAATACCCCTACGTCATAGGATGCATAGATGGGACACATGTTGCAATTTCCCCCCCTCAAACAATGAGTACGTATTCAGGAACCGGAAATGCTACCACTCACTTAATATACAGGTGGTGTGTGATGCCAAAAACATCATCATTGACATAGTGGCAAAGTATCCGGGAAGCGCACATGACGCGTTTATCTTCCGTCACAGTGCGCTATACCGTAGACTCTCAAGAGGTGATTTTGGCGAGGGATACCTACTAGGTTAATAATCCCATACATAGGGCACATTTCAACTGACTAGCATGTGCATTCCAGTGATTAACTGTTTACATTTCCAAACACAGGTGACAGTGCTTATGCAGTCCGGGATTTCATCATGACACCCTACCTCAATTCTGCTAATGCTGGGGAGCGGCGCTACAATCGGGCACACATTTCAACAAGAGGCACCATTGAGAGAACCTTTGGCATATTGAAGAGCAGATTCCGGTGCATACATAAAAGTGGAGGAGCACTCCAATACAGCCCCGAAATTTGCTGCAAAATTGTTGTAGCATGTTCCATGCTGCACAATATCGCTACCAGGAAAGGCACAGCAGTGGAGTTGAGCGAATCTGAATCCTCTGACGTGGAGGGGCCTGGACCTGGACGCATGGCTGCTGGTGTAGCTGGTGCTGCAGCTGGGCTCCAGAGGCGTGATGAGATTACGCGCAACTACTTCTAGGTGAGAAATAATGACACAATGGCAATTTCTATCTGTGCAACTGTGTTTTAATAGCTACAGCAACAATGCCACACATCCTTATAGGCAAGTATGTACACTCCCAATTTAATGCACATGTTTAATTCACAGTGCAACTATGTAACTGGAGTGACTGCAAAGTCAACACTGTAGTTGTCCATATGTGGCCCCTGCTAATCATTGGTATTTGGCTGCACATTCTAATGGTTTATAGCAGGCCTATTGCTCCTGCCACTACGGTGCCTCTCTACGGTGGGTGGTGGGGTGGTGGAGCTCCGCACTGACTGGGAGTCCTCCACACTTGGAGTCAGTACTCCAGGGCCTGTGGTACGTAGGGCACGCAGTTCATCCAGAGCAGATGTGGACTGCACAACGACACTGGCGATGTCCTGTATGCCGTGTGAGAACTCACGCTAATGGTGCGCCTGGACAGAATATTGGTTGCTGAGGGCAGGCGGTTGATTGCGCGCGTGTACCGGTCCATGCGGCCCAGCTCTCTGCGCCTAGCAGCGCGTCCGGCACGCAACTCCTCACATAGCACTTGCACAGCACCCCTCATTTCTTCCCGTATGCCCCTGAGCCCTGCCCTCATCTCACGCTGTAACGCCTTCATGTGTTTGGCTTGTAGGCGCTGCACCTGGAGCATGTGTAATTCCAGCCCTGCGAAAACTGAGTGTACCTGCTGATCAACGGAGCTGCTGGCCGTGCGGGGTCTGCGCCTTCCTGTGCCCTGTGGACTTTGGCTGTGCTGTGGCCTTGACTCTTGCTGTGAACCTATTTCATCAGACTGCACATTGTTATTGGTGTCCTCTTCATCGTCCTCCATGACTGCCAATGGCCTCACAATCATCCTCCTGGGTCTCTTTGGTGGAATGACAGGGCTGTCCTCCCCATCTGTTTCCTGCTCCTGCCCTGCATCTCCAGAGTCTGAAGGTTCTGTCTCTCTTCCCCTGCCTGTGGGATTTTTCGTTGCAGGTGCTGTGGATAGAACAGCACACATTAATTTACTTTACTAATTTGCAATGTGAAAATAAAATATTTCACAGTTTAGCCTTACATTACTATTTTTATTCCCCTTTCCTGACCTGCACATGTGAAAATTGCCTAGCGTGGCTGCTTCTCACAACATTTATTTTTCAGGTGACTACATCTCCCACAATGCATTGCTGTGACTGCCTGTGTACTTGCTCTAGCATGACATGTGGTTCCCCTAATCCCTAGGTTGCTGCAGGGGGGTTGGGCTGTGATGGCATGCATCTTACCTGGTCTGGAAGCTGGTTGGTCGGAGCTGTCTAGCCCAGACACGCCCGCCACACTCTCTGGAGCCAGTGTTCCCTCTACAAGTTCCTCAAGCGGTGTGGATTGTGGTACTGTAAAAGAAGGGTCAGGGATAACAATAAACAAAGATCCTTAAGTATTGCCCGGCGGTGTCGCCTCTTGAACCCACAAAATATTAATAAATGAAGAGGCAGGCGCTGGAGACTGGAAGGCAGGAAACAAGGATTTATTTTCTCCGGAGGAGAACACGTCAGTTCAGACAGCCAGTATCGTCACGAGGTGCTCTAACCGCATCTCTGAGGCCTGGCCTCTTATACACAGGTTTATGATCTTTATTGCAGGTAACACATTCTTGCAATGCTTTGAAGTATGAAAGGACATCCTCGGAATCTCCCCTTCAGGCCCGTTCCCACACACATTCACAGTTGAAGTCCCCACCCCGGTCACAACAGGTGATGATTATCACGCAGCTGGACATTCCGCCGACTCACGGGATGTGTGGGGTTGATCGGATCTCATAGGGAGGGGCTTTGATCAATTCAAGGGTCCTTTAATGGGGGAAGCTTCCTACTGTACGGGGGGGGGGGGCAATAAACAGTATCCGCAGGGCCAGGTGGCGGCCTGGGAACGAGGAAGACAAACAGGCACACAGGAAAAAGGGGGTTTGTATCGAAGGGCCTGGGACCATGAAAGGGATGAAGGGAGGTGTCACGCTGGGAACAGGATGGGATTCCGGGGCAGAGCTGCGCTGAAGAGGGGTTTATGACCCAGGGCATGTGAGAGCGGGGGTGGCCAGTGCGTGGGGGGGGGGGCTTGTGAGGGCGAAGAGCTGTGCTGGGGATCAGTGGCGTGCAGAGGGTGGTTCTGATCGAGGCGCCTAAAATGGCGGGTGCGCACGACAAAAAGTGTGGCATCAGGGGGAAAGGCAAGATGGCGCAGATAATGTTTACCAAACCGTACTAATTTTCCACAGTCCTCCCTTTAACATTCCCAAGACATCTTGCTGGCCTATTTCCTATCCATGTCTACTGTGGCGGTCATAAGTAAAGAAGTAGGAACCCAGGTGAAGGAGCTGTAAACATTACATTTAAAATCTTTCATCCTAGGAGGCGGGCCTATCGTTAAGCTTGTTGCAGGAAAGTCATAGTAATGCAATATCGGACAAAAACGATCCTGTAGTGAGAGCGTTGGGTACATTTCATAGATGCTTATAGTCATTCGGAATATGAACTGATAGGTTATGACATATGTAAGTTCATTTCGTATTCGGTCGGAGCATAATCAATACAATGGTGGCTGGGAGAGAAATGAGACGTAGTAAAAACGACAATCAGGGGTGTCACTGTTCGAAGGGGAAGTCTTATTGTCGTGGGCCATCATTAGTGAGTTTTCAGCATTCTTTGTCGTCTTCTGTTGGCACTGTTGAGCACCGGCGGTGGAGCTATGTGTCCAGCTCTATTCTAGGTCCTGTGTTGCAGGGCATGACCTTTTCCTCGTTTTCCTGGTCAAAAAGGTCCTTTTTCGCCCTGTGTCCTAATTATTCTTTCATGGGTGCCTTAGACAGGGCACCCAAGTTTCATTTTATTGTCAAAGAGTTCAAGTGGAAGAAGGGGGGTGTGTAAGTAGTCCTTAGGGTAGGTCGGAGGAAAAGGGGATGGAGCAGGGCCAGATCGGGAACAGACCAGGGGGGACGGAAAACTTCAGGTAGGCGGGCCCATGATCGAGTTCAGAGGGCGGGGACCTTTCGGCACATGTTGATCATCTTGCACGGGCATCAGGTCAGCCCTTTCCTTTCATTTTGTCGGAAACAGTGCCTTGTCCTGCGACTCCTTACTGTTGCGGTCTCGCCTTGGCCAATGTCGCAGATGTTCCACGATCTGTAGTCAGGCCGCGTGCTCCCACATCCGGTCTCTCTCTCCTCCGACAGTGGTACCCTTAAATGAGTTTGAAAAGACAGTCTTTAGAGAATTGGCAGAGGAAGGTAATCACATAAGTCTATTTCTCTCCCAACTCCAAGCAACTGGGAAACAACCGTTACATTGGGGTTAACAACCAACATATAAATAATTGATGGGTTTGCTGGATTTCCTATAACTTTCCTTCGTAACCATTTCTTTGGTGTTTGTTGGTATTACATTAATTGTCGTGGTACAGGATCTGATACCTATTCATTGCATTTGTTTATTACAGTCACATCAGTTTTTCTGGCAGAGACCCACTTTCCTAGTACGAGCCTTACGAAGCTATACCGTTCTCCAGGGCTTTGTATTTTACGAAAGAGTGCAACGTGCTATTACCATGGTCTGATAGGCGTCTTTCTGAGGAATGAACATAGGCTAAACAATTTTACATTATATCAATGCATCCGATCTTTCAGCTAAACATTTTACTTTCAACAGGGTTTACTGCAACAATTTCTTCATTTCGGTCTAATCTTAACTTCGCAAACATCATTCTAATTTCTACATAGTCTCTTATAACCTGACTACTTCATTAAAAACCGGGGGGGCTTGCGATAACTATTCGACTCATCCTTGGGGTGACCGGGGTCTTATGGAAAGCAACTAGGAACATAGTAAACTGGGGTGAGGGACTATCGTCTTGCTTTGTGTCAGGAGGGCGTTATCTAGCAGGAGGCCACAGTTCAGTTGGTAAGCGTTCAGTGACATTTCTCGAATTCTAAACTCTGTAGCTTGCTCATCAGCAAATCATTTCTAGGAACAACGGCTAAACTCTCGTCCGGGGCAGCTGATACAAAAACTGGGGGCGTTCTGGGAAGACGGGGATGCTTCGATCACTTTTACTGTCTGGGTGTTGAGACAATTCGGGACGGGGAAGGTCGCGTTACCTGAGGCATTTTATCATAGAAGCCATTGACATGTAGTTCCCTTATTACGGGTCAGATTAGGGAACCTCAGTCGTCTTACCTGTCCTTTCCTTTTTGGCCAATTCTAGGTTTCATCAATATTTTAGTAGAAAGGAGAGGTAGTAACATGGCATCAAGTTGATTTTATTTAAGACAAATTTGTGCAAATACTTGCGGTATTTGGAGCCAATTGGGTGGTGCACCAGGGGTGGTGGTTTGCCAATTAGGTGCCAGTTGTTAGGAAGAGTGAGAGTGTGGAGAGAGAGAGAGAGAGAGAGAGAGAGAGAGAGAGAGAGAGAGAGAGAGAGAGAGAGAGAGAGAGAGAGAGAAAGAGAGAGATGTGCAACAATAGGCTAAATAGTACACGTGCGACATGGGGAGTGGCCGTGTATTAAGATAGGCTATTCAGCGCATTACACAACATTGAGACATTATGGGTCTGTGTTAGAATTTCGAAAGCATGCAATTTGGGGCGGACGAGCATTAGGCCGGGTACAAAGGGACATGCATTGAGTAAAAAGGCATCATTGTGTCGCACTCCTCGCACTCTCGGTCCTTTGACTAGTTAAGTCAATGCTTCAGTCGCATAAAAAAAACATTTTCTCATAGTTTCAGACATACGTGACATGTGCTCATTCACGCAACACGGATTAGGGGTGATCGTGTTTCATCATATCATACAACTTATTGGCTCTTTCGTTACAAGAGTAGTTTGTGGGTGTCCTTAGGTGCCACCTTGCAGCGTTAGTCCGCTTCATGTATCAGACATGGCGAAGTTTCAGATCTTCTCCATGCCTCAGTCGTGATTCCACTGTAACCTGTAGAGGGAGGAAAAGGGGGGGAAGGGAGGGGGAACAACATTCGAGCATATCAAATGCACGGGCACGAAAGTCCTTTACTTACCACATACTCGTCTTATCTCCTCGGGATATAATCCCTGGGGTCTTGGTTTCTGAAGTCAGGGGGGGCGGGCAGTGTGGCAAGGACGGCGAGCGATAGGTTGTTCACGAGGGAGACGGTCCGAGTGTGGCATTATAGGCCGTGTGTAGGGAAACGTTAAAAAGAAGTCAGAGGCGCTTAGTGCGAGGTATCTAGTTTGTAGATGTATCTAGCTATCGGGATTCTTAAATCTTTTCCAACGCTGTGATGTCCTAAGGCATATCAGCTCTTCGGCCAACCCTGTTCCCTAGTACCTTTGAGTACCATACCTCTATAACATTCTATTATTTACACCGCTTCACTTTACCCGTCCTCAGAAGTCGAGGTCCTTCTCCATGCGTTAGTTCCTGAGCCAGTCGCATATTTGGAGGCAGAGTATCGTGCCTTAGATTCGATCCTCAATCCGGGGCTGAGTAACCATCTTCTAATAACCTTAAAAAGAGAACAAAGCAGAGCGCACAGAAAAACTCTCCCGCTGATCCCAAATTTTACAAAAGCATGCAATATCTGTTCATAGTTTGGAAAACCTTTATTTGCACAATCGTTCAGCATGTAGATATGAGAGTGCAATCGTATTTGGCCGGACACGGCGATGGCTGAAGCGCGTACAGTAGGGGGGGCTATTTTGCAGCATTAAAAACATTTTAAAAGGGTTTATTTATTCATTTGCAGGAAACTAAAACGTCTATCAATAGTTGAGGGATCAAGGGGCATTCATTTCATAATTGGAAGCACAGTCAGACTAGTTGTAATCAAATTTCCTAGATGCATACCGTGGGCGTGTGTCATAAGCAATGTCATGTATCAGTTACAATAATATCATAATAAATCGTACATTGAAACCAACATTTTAACGGGATCCTTTTACATGTTCGTCAAGTGAACCCTCCCTCTTTTTCATCAAGTGTACAGAGGATCATATACATATCTCGGAACATCAAGTCTTATTAGCTAAAAACACCACGAGGTGTTCGTAAGTTCCTATTGACACCGGCGCCATTTTGGGCGAGGCCGGGTTAGTCCGGAAGTAGCATCAGGGAAAAAATGTTTTCCCACAACCGGCGGTTGGACCAGAGTCCCTTTCGGCAGTTCAAAAAGACTTGTGCTAACAGAAGGGGTGGCTATGTCGTGGTTAGTTCGTTAGCGATCAAGGCAGTTGTTCCTCCCCGGAAGCCTGCAGGGGCCGAGGGCTCCGGGGACTTTTGTAGAATCTTCAAGGCTGTGGGGATGCTGTCGGAGGTGGGGGCTCGTGCCCCGGTGGGCAAGCGTCCGAGTTACATTGCTGGCCAAAGTTTCTCTAGCGGCCTAGACCCGCCTTCCAGGGGGCCCAGACGCCATTTTGAGACCCCGCAGCGGTCGCCCTTCGTCGTGTCTGCAAGAGTGGAAGAGATTTCTTGGGGCGAAAAAAATGGAACACCGTGCCGTAGGAGCAGGACGTCCGGCTCGGGCGCTAGGGTGCAGCTGTGGCGCCCCCACCTGGGGGGGCGAGGGAGACTCGTTCACGCCGCCTCCCTCTCCCAGTGCACCCCACGCCGCCCCTTTTCACGGGTATACCTGATGGCCACCCCACATCCCGTGCTCCGCAAGTACACTTGAGGGCCATCGTATGTCTTGTGCTGCGCAAGTATGGTTGCTGGGCATTGTATGTCCTGTGCTGCGCAAGTATGGTTGCTGGGCATTGTATGTCCTGTGCTGCGGAAATATGGTCGCTGGCCATCCTATGTCCTGTGCTGCGGAAGTATTGTCGCTGGCCCGGCTGGAGGATTTCGGCGCCGGGCCGGGGCTGGGAAAACCTCCTACCCGGGGAGGTGGGAGAGGCTCGTTCGCGTCACCTCTCCTTCCCAGCCCGCCCTGTACCAATTCTTCGGCGGAGGTATTTGTGATGGCCGAACCAGGAGATATGAGGGAGGGGGTCATCTGCATCCGCCCCCTTCCTACTCGTGGCCCGGGGGACGCCGCCCCAGGAAGAAGAGGATGGGAAGGCCATTTCAAGTCGGGCCCGTGGTGCCTCCTGGACATCCCACTGGTGATCTTTTCGATCGATGGCTGTCAGCAGGCCCCGCCCCACACGTGCTGTGTGTTTCACCTTCCGGATGGGCGTGACCGGTGACCTGCTGCATTTCGGGAACTCCCGGAGTGGGGGTAGGTATTTTGTTTGGACAGGCATGTCTGGGCAATGGGGGGGATTGTCTATGCAGGCCTGTAATTGCTTTTTTTTCCTTTTTTTTTAGAGTGGGGGGGGGGGCAACAGAGAGTAATCAGTCCCATTGCACTCGGGGTTTGAGTTCATTAATGGAATGTATACTAATCTGTCCGAGACTACTCTGTGTATTGTTTCTGTATGTTATCCGAAGGGTGGCTTTTGTGCTCGGGAACAGTAGCGGTAGTATGGGGTTCGTCACCGGGTAACTTAGAGCTAGACTGGGTTTCCCGTCTTAGCATTGTTCGATCTATGAGGACTCAAACATGTCGCTGAAATCGGTCTGGCGAAATCTGTGCCATCGGGCGTAATCAAACGCGGTGGTTCTATCCGGCCTGTCTGTGCCAGTCTGATTCATCTTTGTCTCACGCCTTTTCCCTTTCTGCCGGCCCGTTATTTCTGCCGGCCCTCTGCTCTTACCCATGTTCAGTAGAGTCGGGCATTGGGCTTTCCAGTGCCCGGAATATTTACAAAAAGCACATTGGTTTTGCCCTAAGTCTGGTCGTCCTGCGCGTAGTGTCGGGGGATTACTTTCGGGTCGTTGTGTCTTGGGGTTGTCCTGTCGGTATATCCCTTTACACCGTTCCCTTCCTGCGTTTACTCCTTGGAACCGTGTTGCCGCTATCCCTTCCTTTTGCCTACCAGATGCTTGGAAGGTTGTCTGTCGCGTTTCTTTACCTACTCTGACTTCGTCTCTTTTCTTTCGTTGCATTGCTTCTTTGCGCCACATACCGAGACTGTCGAGCATAATAGGCGTTGTCTTACTACTACAAAGGGCTATTTCTAACGTTTCTATTTTATCAAGATCGAAGGATCCTATCAGTGGCCACTGTTTCTCTTGATTTTCTTTGGTATACTTGTGCCACAGCTTACTATAGGCTATGGTAACTAATCCATACTTTGTGAACATGTCTTTATTAGGGGTGCCTTCCAGCGGAGCTAGATGGTCCACCTCTAATAAACGGTCCGGGTTGAACCAATTACCAATCAGTGAGGAGAAGATAGGCATGACGGATTACAATGGGGCCAAAAGTCAGCACTACCTGCCTTATCACTGCGTGCAAAGACTAGACAGAATATTTCTATTCTACGTTGTTTGCAGGCAGCGAATACCTCATGAACAAATATCGAACAGTCAATGTTCGGTCAATCAAACAATCAGTGGGGAGAATAAGTAGGCCCGCAAAGGTCTGCGTCCTCTACCCTTTCACTATCTGCAAAGAGGAACCTGTTCTTTCCTGTTTGCAGACAGAGAATCTCCAGAAAACAATCCGCGAACAGTAGTTCGGGGTCAAACAATTAATCAGTGTGGGAGAGGGAAATCTCCCGAGAACAATCCACGAACCGTAGTTCGGGTTCAAACAATCAATCAGTGGGGGAGAAAAATAGGCATGACGGCTGCGTTACCTATCCTTCACTGCTTGCAAAGAGAGAGAGAGAGGGCCTGTCGTTTCTCCGTTTGCAGACAGCGAATCTCCAAACAAATCAACAAAGAGCAATACCAGTATTTTCCAAACAATCAAACAATCATTTCGCAATTCGTCGTGTTTACACGACCTTACCCGGACCGTATGGACAGTTTCTTGTCTTCCGAATCCAGCGCCCGATCGTCCTCTTTTCCTCGTATTCCTCGCGGCACTCCTGATGGTTCCCAGTCAGGACCGTAGATCACTCGAGAGAGGTCTGTTCGGAACCAGTGAAGTTCGGATGATCGGCTGCCAGACGAGGGTCTATTGGGCAGGAGCTCTCCCGATCGTTGCAGTCGTTCACTCTGTCGTCAGGACCTCTCCCACTGGATCCACGTGTCGCTGATGGGCCCCACGTTGGGACGCCAATTGTAAAAGAAGGGTCAGGGATAACCAATAAACAAAGATCCTTAAGTATTGCCCGGCGGTGTCGCCTCTTGAACCCACAAAATATTAATAAATGAAGAGGCAGGCGCTGGAGACTGGAAGGCAGGAAACAAGGATTTATTTTCTCCGGAGGAGAACACGTCAGTTCAGACAGCCAGTATCGTCACGAGGTGCTCTAACCGCATCTCTGAGGCCTGGCCTCTTATACACAGGTTTATGATCTTTATTACAGGTAACACATTCTTGCAATGCTTTGAAGTATGAAAGGACATCCTCGGAATCTCCCCTTCAGGCCCGTTCCCACACACATTCACAGTTGAAGTCCCCACCCCGGTCACAACAGGTGATGATTATCACGCAGCTGGACATTCCGCCGACTCACGGGATGTGTGGGGTTGATCGGATCTCATAGGGAGGGGCTTTGATCAATTCAAGGGTCCTTTAATGGGGGAAGCTTCCTACTGTACGGGGGGGGGGCAATAAACAGTATCCGCAGGGCCAGGTGGCGGCCTGGGAACGAGGAAGACAAACGGGCACACAGGAAAAAGGGGGTTTGTATCGAAGGGCCTGGGACCATGAAAGGGATGAAGGGAGGTGTCGCGCTGGGAACAGGATGGGATTCCAGGGCAGATCTGCGCTGAAGAGGGGTTTATGACCCAGGGCATGTGAGAGCGGGGGTGGCCAGTGCGTGGGGGGGGGGCTTGTGAGGGCGAAGAGCTGTGCTGGGGATCAGTGGCGTGCAGAGGGTGGTTCTGATCGAGGCACCTAAAATGGCGGGTGCGCACGACAAAAAGTGTGGCATCAGGGGGAAAGGCAAGATGGCGCAGATAATGTTTACCAAACCGTACTAATTTTCCACAGTACATTGGAGGTCCCTCCACCGGTGAGCTGTGACTGCTCCAGCCTGGCTGCCAACGTTTCTTTTGACCGCTGGCGCAGGTCGTACCAGCGCTTGCGCAGTACCTCCACACTCCTGTGTGTCACTCCCAGGGCATTGACTTTAGCCTGTATGCCTGCCCAGATGCGTCGTTTCCTTGTCTCAGGCACCTTGAGTGAGTTCTTTCCAAACAACAAATCGTGGTTTGGCACCATCTCTGTAATGAGTGTTTCCAGTTCTGCTTCTGAGAACTTCAGCTTTCTCTTTCTAGAAGTGTCTCCTTCCTACTGCTCCTGCTGGGTTCCAGGCAATTCCTTGTTCCCACTCTCAGCCATGGCTCCTCAGTAGCAATCCTCACTCTCTCACAAACAATACTGTTGCAGCATGGGTAGTCAGTCACTTCCTGGATGGTGATGTCATCTACCTGCATCAAGATTGCGATTGGCTGATTTTGGTAAAATCGCAATTTTGCGATTTTTCCCCGTTAAGGAATCGCAAAAATGCGATTTTTCACATTTAAGGAATCGCAATTGGCTTTCTCGCAAATAGTTCGCGATTTTATCCGAATCGCTAAATATTTGCGATTCTGTTGATACATTCCGATTTGCGATTCAGATTCTGCGATTCGGTAAAAATCGCAGATTCCGAATCGCAAATCGGAATCTTCATACATATGGCCCTTAATCCTTAATCCAAAACCCTTAGTCTTAACAAAGTGCTGGACTCTATAGTGTAGGAAAGACCTGCATGAGTGGTCAATGTTAAGTCTACTAACTATTTCTAAATTGACAGCTCAGATTTAGAAATGTTAAATGTCTTGTTTGCACTGTAATTTCGTTTGCACATACTGTGGTTTCTATGATGAAAAATGGAAATGTAATCATTTTTTATTGTTATTAATACTGCCCGAAATGTATTCTCACACCAGAACAAATTATCGGGTCTATTCTGTGTGTAGCTATTGCTCTGAGGCCCTACAGGCTCGATGGGTCACTTCCTTTCACATAAGCAGGAAATCCAGCAGAATTGTTGAATTAACATATTTGCATGTTTAGATATAGTAGTGAGACCTGCAGGGAAGTTGCCCTGTAAAAGTAGGTGTAAATTAAGAAAACTAATTTACGTAGATATTCACAACCATTTTGTGGGACGTCTCAACCACTAGAAACACACGCTATGTCTCGCCACTCCAAGGGTTTGGAAAGTGCCTTATTTCGTTTGCAAAGGTGGTGCAGTGGAAGGCGGTTGTGCTCAGTAGAAAATAGGTTTCCTTTTCAACATGCTTAATTATACACCCGTTGGAAATTCATCTTCTGTAAATCCTGCACATTAGAGTATGGCAGGTAAAATGCATCTGTCATAGATTTTCTGAAGTTCTTCTATATGAATCCTTGAAAAGGCAGTACTCTTCTTTAGTCCAAGAAATAACCCCATGAGAGTAGATTTCTGAGTGTTTCACAAACGAACTTGAAGTAAGGCAGTTATATTTTGATAGCACTCAAATGTGTGTGGCATAATTGCATAGCCATCTTGCCTGCCTTAAAAGCCAGATAGTTCCCAAAGAATGTACCAAACAGTCTGTATGTATTCATAGACTATATAGCAGAGTATAGTGCTTATTTACCAAAGCAATTTGGACATATATTTGAACGTGAGTTTAGAGACAGTTGTTGTATTTAATGTATAAAAGTTCTCAACACAAGTATTTGTTTTGTATGACAATAAAGTTATTTGAATTTGCATGTGAATGAGGTTGCAAGAGGAACAGACAGATCAAGTCAATGGGAACAAGAGAGTGAATAGTGAGAAAGAGATATAGAGAGAGAAAGAGAAATTGATAGAGGTAGAGCGCAAGAGCAGCAGAGATGCGAAGAAATAGTATAGTCTAACAGAAAAAATAGTGAAGGAAATAAATAGGGAAACAAAACAGAAAGCAAGAGAGAGATAGAAAGGTAAGCCATAAAGAGGGGAAACATGTTGGATTTTTTTAGAACACGTTTATATTAAATGTTTTGAGTAAATCTAAAAGCAGAGTGCATTCAGAAAGAATTTTCCTGTTTTTGGAGAATTATTGATACAATAAGGTCAGCATGCACTGCAGGAAACTGGAAATCCAATAGCGAAGTGAAAGTAATCACTTTCGTTTAGTAGCACACTTTGGGCATTATTCTTATACGGTTAGGAAGGCCTCCTAATGGATCAGAAACATGTCTTTCCAACCGAAGGCCCGATTACGATGCGGTTAGGAAAGCATTCCCACCTACGGGCCGATTAGGATGCGGTTAAGAACATAGGCTCCCATAGAAGTCAATGTGAGTCCAACCAAATCATATTTGGAAGCATTCGGATGCATCATACTCGGTAGGTTGGACTTTCCCAATCCGATTCAGTTGGAAACCATTCCCAAACCCATTTGGCTCTGAAGTTTTCCAAATCGCATCAGAATTGGGCCTTTTGACATTACACACATAGGGCCTGATTCTGATGAGGTTAGGAAGGCCTCCTAATGGTATTTGCTCCTTCTAAATCGGATTGGGAATGTGTCTTTCCAACCGACTCAGAAAGGTTTCCAAACGACCGAGTACGATGCTGGATTTGAACAGCCTTTCCAAATAGTACCATCTAACTCAAATCATTAGTCGGAATCAGACTTTGGAGGAACATAATGGGCCCCCTCTTCACCTGGAGCCTTCCCAATCGGGCCCGTGGGGGTACCCATGGGTCTTCACTTACCAGCCATGTACATTGTGGTAGGGGGTGGCAGGGGGTGCCCACCACAGTGTGCCTGATTTTCCCCAGGCACCCCTTTCTTCAATGGGACCCTATGCATTTGGTCGGAACCACGGCTCCCATTGAGGTCAATGGGAGTCCAACCAAATTGTATCTGGAATCATCCAGATGCATGGTACTCGGTCGGTTGAAATCTCTCAATCTTATTTGGTTGGAAATCATTCCCAAACCCATTCAGTCAGGAAGCGTTCCAAACCTCATCAGCATCAGGTCCAAAGTAGGAATAAGCCTGCCAATGATCTGTAACTCCAACGGTGAAGAAAAGTCGAAAGTGATTAAGAGAATAAAGTGGTGTAAATTAACTGAAGGTCAGTTTAAACACTGGCAACTTGACTTAGATGGAATTTTAATCCAGCTACGCTCCAGAACATCTAAGGATCTTACAAGGAGACACAATTGCCTCCATTCACAAGACACTAGTGGGCAAAGGTCAAAATCCTCAGGTCAAACACAATCACTTATCTGATAGCACCAATAAAAAACCTTGGTTCAAAGAAGAACTCAGAAGAACCAAAGCAGAACTAAGGAAAGCCAAGAGGACTTATAGGAAAGTTGCAACACATGAAAACACAAAATCTATTCTAGTTGAAAGAAGGAGATTACAGAGGAAGAGCCCTCGGGAGGCAAAGAAAAGATGTCATGAAGGAGAATGGCTAAAACTGTACAAATTAATAGGGAGCAGATATGAGTCACAATTTTAGCATTGCCTTAACAGCCTACAAAAAACTGCGTACGGACAAAGTAACTGTATATTACAGGAAAAATGGTTGGAGTACATAAAAGACCAAAAAAAACCAAAAACCCTGCAAATTTAAGCTCTCCTTTTGAGTCATGCTCAACTTTGATTCAAGTAAAGGAGCACGTTAATACAAAATTAGTAAAAGAAAAAAGGCCCTTCAGTCAGTTTTTGCAAATGACTATTTAAATCTGATACCGATTTTTAGTCCTAGCACCTAAAAACATTATACTACACATTCTACATGTATGCGGACGTTCTCAATTTATGGCGCAGGTCTATTTTGCATTCCATACAAAAAAGGGACAAAAAAGACTCAGCCAACTACCGCTTGATAGCCTTATTAGATGTTAAGGCCAAAGCCTATGCAAGAATTCTACTGGAGGAACTAGAAGTCTCGGCAGAAAAAGCCAACTTAAAACAATACTAAAAGGCAGGGTTTTGGCAAAGTGCTTCAACTATAGACAATATAGTTGCACTCTCATATCATACCCTCAGATTTAACGGCTCTATGAAGGCACCAATATTCATGTGCTTTGTGGACTACTCTGCAACATTTGATGGAGTGAACTGAGAAATCCTATGGAAGAACTGACTGAGGTGTTCCCAACCCTACTAAAAGCAATAATCTCTCTTCATTCAGACATTTGGGTTTGTGTCGGACTTGGCCAAGGGCATATGGCATCTTAAAAAGCTTACACAATCAGCAGGTGGGGGAAGCCTCGGCAGCACCCAGGAGATGAAGGTCCACTATGCAGAGGATGGAGGCAGGAAAAACGATCTTGGGACTTTGCAGTGCTGGAGGCTGGGGCTTCTTCGGGCTTTAATATATTTTGTAAAGAGAGCTAACAAGCCTTGGCAACTGCAAATAGACATTGGTGCGGAGGGAGGCAGTTCACGTCTGCTGGAGAGGGATTACAGACACCCAACTTTCAGGGAAGACTGGTCAGGCCTCTGGAGAGCCATCAATCCACCACCTGTGTTGCAGATCTGGGTGATGTCCATGGGGCAACAGGATCAGCAAACCGGTTGGCATCGTAGAGGTGCCTGCGGATGCAGGGAAGTGACTCCTTCACTTCAAGGGACATTTCTTATGGTTTGGATGCAGGCTGTGTCCTGGATGGCTCTGAGGATGCAAGGCCATGGAGTTGCAGAACTTGAAGAAGGACAGAGATGAAGATGCAGCAGGAATCTTCCCACCAAAACCAGGAATCTTCCCACTGAAAGCTGTTCTTCCTGGCTCGAAGAACAGCAGAGTTCTAGTGGCAACCAGCAGAAGAGTCTTTGAACAGTCTTCAGACGACAGGCAGACAGATCTTGATGTTGTTGTTGAGATGACTCTAAGCACCCACCCTCAGGGGAGCCCTTAAATAACCTGAAAAAGGGGGAAGGGCCTCTTCTGTGGAATGTGAGGTAAGTACCAAAACTGGACTAATAGCCAACAATGGAGGGCCCCAAGGGAACCACCAAGGTGACTCACCTATCAGAGGGTGTCAAGGACACTACTCTGCTGTCCTACCAGTCAGATGTTCCAGGGGTCAAGATGCAACATAGAAGAATCAAGTAAGAGGTGCGGGGCTCTGGGCACCTCCCTAGGGAGGAGCTGGACAGGGGGTAGACACTCCCATGCTGTTTGTGTTGATTTGCACAAGCCATGGGCTCCTGAACTAGGCAAAAATGGTTTATGCAAGGAGGGCACCAAATGTACCCATCGATGCAATCTGCTGGTGCTCAGAAGTGCCCCACCCTACCTAATTCTAAAGGAAATGTTGTCACACCTCTCCTTCCCAGGAAATCCTTTGTTCAATTTCCCCTGCCCAACTTAAGCTCATCAGCAGGGGGGCAGAACACTCTCTAGGGTCAGCAGCCACGCAGGCTGGCATGTAGACCCAGTAAGGCTACACAGGTAGGTATGGGGGTCCTCTAAGGAGCTCTCCAGTACATGATATCATGCAACTAACACTGGAATCAGTGTAATTGCGTGATTCCAACATGTTTGATACCAAACATGACCAGGTTCAGGGCAACTGTTATGTAGTTGGACATCTGGACTTGCCAGTGTCCACTGTATACCTTATAATGGCTGTCCTGCACTTACAAAGCCTAGAGATTGGAGTCTGGGGTTTGTGTTGGTACCTCTGCTCATGCATGGGTACCCACACACTTAGAACCAACCACTCTGCCCCCGGACTGAAGGGCCTACCTTAGGGGTGACTTATAAGTATAGAGTGCAGTGCCCGGGATATGAGGGAAACTTTATATCCAAAGTGAAAGGTGCAAACCCCATCTCACGCAGACTGCAATGACAGCTCTGTAGAGACATTTTGCATGGGCCCCCATGGGTGGCCAAATATATGCTGCAGCCAATGGGAGACCCCTGATGTACCAATGCCCTGGGTACCTCATTACCATATACTAGGGATTTACAGTGGTACCTCAGTATGCCAATTGTGGAGTATACAAAGTACTTACCATGGAATTTAGAGGATAGAGCACTGCCACTAGGGTCCTGGTTATCAGGATCCCAGTGAACTACAGTCAAAACACACTGACACCAGGGAAAACGTGGGGGTATCTATGCCAGAAAGATCCTACTCTCCTACACCTTTCTTAAATGAACTTTAAATTGTTTAAAAAAAATTCTCGTAATGGGCCAGGACTGTGGCATCTGAAAAGGTAAGACAGAGTGATATGGTCTCCTTGCACGTACAGCCTCCATCTGAGAAAAACAGAGGTTTCAAAAGGGTACTGAGAACATTCTCAAATTTCACACATCTTAAGAGTAAATGGGTAAAATATTCATTCTTATAATTGCAGGTTGTAGTTGTTGTTGATCCATGCCTCCACTGTGATTGAAGGTGTTTGATTGGGAGAGCCAGGAATCTTGCAACCAAAATGTTTTACAAAACCAGCGATGTTCCCTGCAAAACGTCGATTTCCCAACTATTGCTGGAATTTTTATCGCCCTGGAAAAACGTGTTGTTAATAACGCGCTACCAGGGCGATAAATTCCAGAGATGGACGGCGATAAATTAAAAAGCGCTAAGCGTGCTTTGCTTTATTTATTGCCACCCCCCTCTGTTTTTAGGATTAGCTATATTTCTATACTCCAATCATGTGTGCACGTGGGCACACAAACACACATACACACACTTTCTCTCTTTCTCTCTTTTAAAATACCACTGTAAGGCATTACAAATACATTGCTCTTTGTTTGGCTTCAAAATATTATCATGTTTTGGCTTGAGTCACTTTTCCAGTCTTCTAGTTGTGTTTGTATTCTGGTAAATTTAAACCTTTGTTTGTATTGCGGAAAATAGTTTGCAATGTATTAACTATTCACCCCAGTCATTGTACTAATTGTGATTTTTCTGATACCACCATGTGCCCACCCACATGTCACACTTTATAATCAACTGCACAGCGCCCTGTTTTACCTACAACTTCAGACTGGACTACAGTGCAATAAGCAAGTGCCCAATGGGCTTGTGTGACTGATGAGTGTGGGCTGTTTTTTTAGCAGCTTGTGGGCCAGTTTTACCACCAGCTGGGACAGGTTTTTCTGCTTACTTCGCTGATATTACCACAAGTGTTGCATGCAGCAATCTCAAATGCATGTAGTCTCCCATACTTTGCATACAGTGTGTCTTTAGAAACTCAAAATTGGACTGATTTCCAAATGTGGGCCACTTTTTTAGCTATCTGGTTCACTAATGTGGGCGGCTTTTATTTTTGTACCCAGGCCTATTTTTTGTCCCAGTCCAACTCCGTACCTTCTTCACATCACTTTATGTATCCATTGTACTTCACCCAATTCCAGTATTGCACATCAGCCATCTGCCAATGAATGCTCACAGCCTACTCTCCTGAACTGTACATCGCACAGTTATCTCGTAACTCTCCATTAGGCACAGCAATCCGTACTCCTGACCCATTTCAAACCTAATGCACAGTGACTCAACGGAACGCCACTCAAGAGGACACCCAGTGTTCTGCTGAGGAAAATGACACCGTGCCTTGCAGTGGCACACGTCACGGTGGTCCCAGAGTAGATACAACTCTGCACTTATTATCTTCTCTCTTTGCTGCTCTCCCACATCATTCCTCTAAATCCCCATCCCCATATCTGTGTCGGCCGGCAGACAAAAGAAAATGCATACAAAATGGCTGTCGCACATGTGCCTCAACTTGCAGAGGCCATCTTTAAATGAATTGTTTTAATAAAGTAAAATAAATAAATTTAAATGATGGGTACATGTGCAGTGACCATCTTTCAAAGGTTTTGTTCAAACACGAGAAAATGTATGAAAAGAAAGCAGGCTCATCTGCGTGCACATGCATGGCAATTATCTAGTAAAAAAATAAATAAACATGGGAAAACTAGCAGGTTTCATGAGCAAGATCTATTGTTCATATTGTAATGTCTATTTTGTGAATGAGCTCCTGTAAGCCACATGGGTGTAATAAGAAGTGACTGTTTAATTTAGAAGATTGTTGCAATTGCACCCATGTTGCACATCATAGTGCATTGACAAGGCCCATTCATAGCAATGGATTATAGTACATTTCTGTGTCCAAGTCAGGGAAAGTAATGCATGTTCTGTGCTACCATTCAGCCATCTATTAACAGTGAAGTATGAGGGTTGCAATGTAGAATGGTTATTTCTATCCTAACAATATGTTGTACCCTCACCTGCGACCGCCCTGCTCAAATTTAAGAGTGCAACAGAAATGAACTGCAAGTGGATATTTCAGTGCACAATAGTGTACTTGAGGGGGGCACTAAATGTGAAACTTTCACTATCCGGAGTGCAGGCTTTTCAGATGCATCTATTTAGTAAATACGCGCAAACACATCCATTCATGTCCATTAATAATCTATCTCTGTAAATTATCATAAACGGACAAAAACATCTATTTTCTCCAAATTGCTCTTGAGCACATAGTGGAAATTATATTCACTTATCGGGTCCTTTATGTTTTACCTGGAAAATGAAAAATATTGTCTGGCCTCTATTAATTATAGGGGTTCAGTACAATATCATAATTTGTACCATCCAGATGTAGCTATCTCCTAGAAGTGTCTTCTGTAAGTGAGCTTTTACAGGCATTTTACACAATTTTTAGAAAATGTAATCTTTTCGCAGAAATGTTGACAGAATTGCAAATTTCAATCTTTTTTCTTGAAAAAAGGAACATGCATCTCTTCTGCGCACTAATAAAACCATTGTCTCTACAAACGTATTGCAGTTTAGCTGCTAGCCAGTTCACACAAAAACTTTAATTAATTTGATTGTTTTGTGTAATATATAATTTGTCAAGAATCATTACCAATGATATGGTCCCGCCCACCCACTTCTTGAAAATATTTTATATTGATAAAATAATTCTTTGCATTTTGATTTTACGTACTCTTAGGTATCGTTTATGTTAATATGAATCTACATCAAAGTGAACAGGGGAAATAGTATGACTCTCCTATGAAATACCTTGGGCTATGTACTTCGCGGTACTGAACAGGAACTGAAGGTCATTGGATTGCAAGCTGAAAGCTCAAGCTCTTGTTTTGCCGTCACTTTACGTCCCCTTAGCTAGCTACTTATTTCCCATTCACAAAGGATGATTGTTGAAGGCACAGAACAAATCCTCTCTGAATAACGCCTGAAGAGTTTTCTCTCACTGTGTTCCTATGGGAAAGGCATTGGTGAATGGGGTGTTTAATTGGTTTTCTCTAGCACACATGGTTTCAGTAAATGCTTAAGATGGAAGAGCATTGGCCTAGGGACATTTTTTTCTGAGTTCATGAAGTCATATATTTTTACACAATAAAAACCAAGGTCTTAGGTACAAGACTTTGGTCTCATATAATTGGTTAAAAATTGCCCTGAAAGGGTATTGTCTTGATACAAATAATAATGCGACAGGAAGCCGGATACTCTGGGTACTCACAAGTTTAGGTGGAGAGCAGCTCCTTTATATGGCACACAATACAACACAACTGACACTCTAAATCTGCTCACATCAGATGTCTGTTTTTCTGGCAGAGATTTTAAGCATAGGATTAACACAGTTCCATCCATGCCGAGCTAGAAAGTAACAAAGTATCGTGTATTTTTCACGACAAAGTCTCAAAGCATAGGCTGTGCATGTGCCAATGCAAAAAACTGAACAAGCGTTTGCAATGCAATAGGTCTCGCATTTGCTAGAGCTATTGATGTTGTAAATGACTTTGGGGCATATGTATCAAGCCCTTTTCCCATTCGCAAATGGGCCAAATCTCAGAATCGGCCCTTTTGCAAACGGGAAAAGGCCTTTTGGGATGTATCATCCCAAAAGGGCATTGCAAAATAGGGAATTTGCGAGTCCCTATTTTGCAAAGCATTTAAGGAATCGGAAATTGCGATACCTTAAATGCGATGTAACAAGCACCCAAGTTGTGCGATTTCCCATTAAGAAATCGCAAATTAAGACCAACTTCAAGTTGGTGGTAATTTGCGATTTCTTTGAAAAATGAACTTTTTGGCATTTTTCAAAGTGCCATGTGGCGCACATACATGCCCTCAGGGCATGTATGTGCGCAATATACGCACACATGCTCATTTCAGGGGTGCATCAGGGTGTCCTTATGACACCCTTGCACCCTTGAAAGTATTCTGAATTTGCGATTCTCTAATTGCGAATTGCAAATTGAGAATGTCTTCCCATCCATTCCGATGGGCCCCCTGGCCCATAGGAATGAATGGGAAGGTATTCCTTAATTGTGATACACAATTTGTGAATCGCAATTAAGGAATGCCAAGGAATCGCTAACTATTTGCAAATTTTTAATCACATCTCGTTTGCGATTCTCAAATAGCGATTATCAAAAAATTGCTATTTGAGAATCGCAAATATAGTATTTGATACATATGCCCCAATGTCTTTTCCCCATGTGTTTGTTTTGGAGTGGACGCATAAAAAATGAGTGCAAGCAGAGCCCAAGAAGTAAAGGAAAACAGGAATAAAATGTGAATTTATAGGCAGTAGTCTCCAGTGCAAGTCTCTGGTTGTGATTTAAAGTTACTGTTTTTAATTGACAGCCAGTAGACCTAAAGATCCACAGCAAGAACCACAAAGGTTATTTTAATACACATGTATCAGGTAGCCTTTTGATGCAAAATACCTTTGTAACAGGACAAGAGATGTAAGACTCACTCAATTTACTTTGTCACTTCTACTTTTATTCTTCAAAAGAATTGTATAAAGTAAATCAAAGGTCCCAGATCTGTAATTTATCTCCTTCCAGTCCTCCTTCTTCAGTCAGGCACACTCGGGAAATAAAGGCACAGGGCCATTAACAATATGTTTTTTACCTCTCTATACCCTCCACCAAACAAGTACCACCATGGAGTGAAAATATGTAACGTGACTGCTAGGTAGAAGCTAGTATGAGTAGGGCTAATTGAATTAATTAGCCCTTCAGAAACATTCTGCACAAAAACAAATGGCAGATCAAAATACTCCTTTGAAGTGTAAGCAAAACACACCCTCGCCCCGTGAAGATCTGCCACATACCAGTGTCCTCAAATTAAGGTCCGGGCCATCCCATTAAAAGAAGAAGATCCCACAGACCCAACACCCTGCACACTGTAAGTCACAGCCCCAATATGCGCGTGCCTGTGAGACACACTTGCCAGTAGCAGTGACTCCAAACCTGAGTCCAGGTACTCGTCCAGAGTGTCCTCCCTCGGATGTTCTTTATCCCGCCCAACAGACTCCGTAGTTTCTCTGTCTTCTGGACCCTCGTTCTTAGACCCCTCATCGAGTCTCGCCAAGCCTCCAACTTCGGGTGCCATGTCTGTCATCGTTTCCACCACCGTGTTTCCTCCACATCTTCCAAACTCTTTCCAGTCGTTGCCGTCATCTCTGATGAACCTGCGAGTCCTCCTTCACTGCCAAAGAGCAGCCTGCCCCTGAATCCAGCCACTCAAAGGAAGGGTGTAGAAGAACAACTGCGTCACATACCAGGAAAACACGTACATGTATCTTTCCAGTGCCCCCGGGGTCCTTGCTGTGCTCCACATGTTCATCTTACTGCAGTACTTCCAGGCATGGATGATCGGACCATGAAGACACAGTTTAGCGGGAAAGAAAATTAGCAGGACCCTGCAATTTCCCCAGAAAATGCTGAATCTGGAAGGAGAAGTGTTGCATTGATAAGAACCAATTCAAAATATGAGCGTTAAAATCCTTATGTCTAGCTAACCAACTCAAAGGAGCATGATCAGTCAATAGCAAAAAGCAATGACATAGCAGATAATACTGACAGGACTCCATGGCCCATTTAAGAGCCAAACATTCCTTCTCAATAGTAGAATAATTAGACTCCCAAGGCAACAGCTTTCTTCTCAGTAAAACCACAGGGTGAAATGAACCAGACTAGTCATGTTGTGAAAGAACAGCACCCAAACCAAAATCAAAAGTGTCTGCTTGTAGGAAAACTGTCTGGTAAAGTCTTAGCAGGCCAACACCGGCTCTCCACACAAAAGATCCTTCAGTCGTTCAAAACTCTTTTGATGACAAGGCAACCATTTCTTTACCTGAGCAGGGTAAGTCTTGATATTAAATCAGTTAGAGGAGCTGCCAACTCTGAAAAGTGTATAATAAAACGCTGATAATAACTGACCAATCCCAAAAATGCTCTAATATCTTTCTTAGTCAGGGAATGGGGTAACACTTTAATAGCTTGGACTTTATCAACTTAAGGGCAGATCATGCCATCCTGTATATGATATCGTATTGAATTTGTGGCCAAGGTACATTTCTCAGGATTAGCAGTTAATTCAGCATTCCTTAAACTGTTCACAACAGACTCCAACTAGCCTACATGTTGTTCCCATGTTTGACTAAACACCACTATATCATCCAGATACGCGGCTGCATATCCGTGGCGATCCCATAAAATCTAATCCATCAAACATTGGAATGTAGCTGGTGCTCCATGCAAACCAAAGGGTGAAACCATAAACTGATATAACCCTGAAAGGGTAGAAAATGTTTTTTTTCCATGCAGCAAGGATAACAGAATTTGCCAATAGCCTTTAGTGAGATCCAAGATGGTCATATAATGTGCTGTACCTAGATTCTCAATCGTCTCATCCACTCTAGGCATTGGATGCATATGAAACTGAGACGCCTCTTTCAACTGTCCAAAATCAATACAAAAAACGAATAAACCCATTCAGCTTTGGAACTAAAACTACCAGGGAACACCAGGCACGACTAGAAGTTTCAATCACTTGGTCTTTTAACATGTCTTCCACTTCTTTTTCAACTGCCTGTCTTCTAGCTTCAAGTATCCGATAGGAACAAAGCTGAACAAGCTTCGCACTCTCGGTCTTGATGGCATGTTGTATCGATTGGGTTCACCCTGGATGACTGGAAAATACATCACCATATCTCCCTATCAACTCATTGAATTTCTCCTTCTGCAAGGGAGAAAGATTCAGATCCAAGGGAATATCTCTCTCATCATCAGGCGTTGTCTTACTAGGAAAAAAGATTTCAAGAGGATGCGAATCAGTCACCAACAAAGCAGCATTTTCATTACCTCCTGCCCCATGCCTATCCACCCATTTCATAAGCAGATTAATATGATAAATCTGCCCTAGTTGTCCCACTGTATGTTACAGGGGTAACCTTGGTTATCACAGTGTAGGGACCCTGACATTTTACCAACAATTTATTGTCAGAAGATGGAAGGAGCAGCAGAACTTTCTCCCCAACCACCAATCCCCAAAGTTTGGTATTATGGTCAAACTTATTTTTCTGTTTTTCCTGTGCCTTCTCTAAATTCTGTCTCCTCCAAGTTGTAACCGTTTGTCTTAAGTTTGCTGTATACTCTAGAAGATCCACCCCTTAATTCTCCTCGTCTTCCCACCGTTGTTCAGCCATATCCAATAATGGCAGAGGTTTCCTACCAAACACCATTTCAAAATGACTGTAACCTGTAGAGGACTGTGCATGATTATGAATAGCAAACAGCTTCCTCTAGCCACAACTTTTCCTCTCTCCCTTTTATAACACTGGTTAACAGAAGAGGCATTTCCCTATAGTGAGTTCCCAGGATGAACTCCTCCACTAACTGGGGAATACACCTCACTTGTATGCTCTCCTTGTGTCCATTCCAATCAATCTCCACCAAGGCCACTAGATAGGGCTTACTATGTTTTTACAACAGTCTTCCAAGCCAATCACTGTCCTGATTTCACTCTCTCAGAATTTATCACTGAATGATGACAACCGGAATCAATCAAAACATATTTGGAAACTTGATTAACTTGTATCCACAATAGTTCTCAGAGCTATCTCCAGCCCATAATATCCGATCCCGGGAATATCCTACTTCCATTGATTCTTATATTGGAGTTTTCTGGGGACAGTTTCTTGCTGTATGACTGCATTCCCCTCATTGATAACACTGGGGTCCCTGGTTCGCACCTCTGTTAAGGGGAGAATGAGATGGTGATCTAATATCCGAAAGTGATTGAGGAATAGGCATTGGTGAGGAAAACCTCCAACGCAGTGAAACAGGAGTTGACAGTTGTGGTTGAGATACCTGTATGTCAGGGACTCGGTTCTGAGGAGCCCGGAAATGCATAGTTCTATGATAAGCACAAGCCAAATCTATGGCTATGCTGACCATGAAATTTGGATGTTGTTTAATCCAAGCCCTGGTGGGATTTGGAAAGACATCCAGATATTGCTCCAAATATACTTTATCCATAATCCCTTCTATTGAGGACAAGATAGGTTGCAACTAACGATTACCCAAGTCCTGCACCCCATAGAATAAAGCCCTAGGATTATCCTGCGATTTCCACTTTTCTTTACGGAACTTTGACCAATAATATTCACTATCATAACTTAAACGTTCCAAAATGATTCTCTTTATCTCAGGGTATGAGTGACACCAGCAGGATTAGCAGCCTAATAGACCATCTGTAATTTCCCTGACAACAGTGGGGCAATATATTGGCCCCATCATTCTGGAGGCCAAGATGCAGTACTAGCTACTCTCAAAATTAGTGAAACCCCTAATATTAGCGATGGTGTCTGTTAATCTCTGTATGACTGTATCCTGTACTACTTGATTGTAGACTATGACACCCGCCTGTGACTGCAGGACATCATGGAGAGTCTCACGATCCTTCTGCACAGTGGTAGCCTGTCCTTCCACTACCAACTGCAAATGACACTGCCACTCAGCCAGTTTATTAATCATATCATCCATAGTCATTAGCTGAGCCATCACATTGTCTTGTCGGGGACCCACTATCCCACTTCTGATACCACTGTGCCAGGACAAGAGATATAAGGCCCACTAAATTTACTTTTTTACTTCTACTTTATTCCTCTAAAGAAATGGATAAAGTCAATCAAGTATCAAACAAAAGAAATCACTCCTCATAGGTCCTGGATCTGTAATTGACAATCCGTTTTTTACCTCTCTATACCCTTCACCAAACAAGCACTTCCGTGGAGCGAAAGTAAGTAATGCGACCGTTAAGCAGGCCCTGGTATGCGATATTCATCACAAAAACACATACCACATCAAAATACTTCATTGAGGTGTAAAGCAAAACACACAGATCTGCCACACAGCAGTATCCTCAAATTAAGGTCAGTGCCATCCCAAGACAAGAAGAAAATCCAACAGACCCAAAACCCCACACACCGTAAGCCACAGCCCCAGTATGCGTGCGCCTGGAGCCACACTCCAAGCTAGAGTAATGGAGGCCTTGTCCATAGCGTCCTCCCTCAGGTGTTCTTTATCCCCGCCAACAGACTTTGCAGTTTCCCCGTCTTCTGGACCCTCGTTCTTCAACACCCTCCTCGAGTCTCCCCAAGCCTCTGACTTTGGGTGCACATCTATCATCGTTTCCACCACTGAGTCTCCTCCAGCATCTTCCATCCTCTTTCTGGCTGTCACATACCAGGAAAACACTACCATGTGTCTTTCCAGTGCCCCCGGGATACTCGCTATGCTCCCACATGTTTGTCTTACTACAAACTGATTCACAAAATAAGAGCATCAATGCCTCATTGTGTGTGCTAAGTGCTATACAAATATAATTGCAACACAAGAATATAAGTCCTAACCAAACCTCTACACTAAACTGAAGATCCTTTGCCTGATGGGAGTGGGAGGAGGAGAGGGTAATATCGGTGTCCATACTCAGTCTGATTAGTTCAGATGAGCAGGAAATCACAGGCATAGAACAGGAAGTAAGAGTCAAGGGCTGAGCACCATACAGTTCTCTTCATGATAAGGCAGTGCAGCATTAAACAAATGGAGGCAGTTTCAGGTGTTCGCCTATAAAACCAAGCACTTGCGACTCAGTTGTCTGCCCCCGTATGTTGGTGTGCGCATCACAGCGCCATTTAAATACATAAAGTATTCACACTTGATGTTCACCCCTGTAATCTCTTGTGCACAACGCACCCTAGACGTTTCAACAGTACAGTGCACAACATCATGTAGGAAATCCATTGAGAGGCATTCTGGGTTTATGGTACTCAAAATATGTGAGACCAATAGTCATGCTCCCGAACAGGAAGTGGAGAAAACAACCCAAATTGTGGAAAGGAAATTGATAGTACTTCCTCAAGATAATGAACCAGGGGCAGGGTAAATGCATTTGTGAGTAAGATGTCTGGGTTGATGTAAAGATCTTTGGATGTCACAGCTGCACTTGAGAGCAGGCAGATGGGAGGGTGGGAGAAAAAACAGACACTTGGGTGGGTTAACCTCATCGCTGCTAGAGAGTTTCCCCATGTGTGCTGGATAGCAATAAAAACGGGTGTGGTCATGACTAGCTCAGCTCGTCATGAGCACCTGAGAGGTATATGCCAAGACGAGCTGAGCTCGTCATGAGCATGGAAGGGGTTAAGCGAGATGAAAATGGACAGGATGGCTGAGGAAGTAGAAGTAACAGACAGAGGTACAAGGGAATGAGAGAAAACCATCATAGGCAGAGGCAGAAACATGAAAGCATGCGCCGTGCTGAAACATGAAGCACGGCACCCATGTCAAAGTTATGCGTGTAGCGGCCTTTAAAGTGGGCACCATGAGATAAAATAAAAGGTCATGAGTTGCGGTTCAAAAAACTTTTGAACTGTCTCCCAGGGCACTAGATGATTGGCTGTGTATCCTGCTTAATTTCAAGAAACAGCGTCGTCACACGCGTATCTACACTTGAACATAGCACGCGAACAGAGAAAGACGGAAGCAGTATACGCTGGTCTACAACCGATTACACGGTAAGACTAAGAACCGCACACGACTAGACAATATTAAACAAGATAGATGCCACTGGATAACTTTTTGATTGTACACTTTTCAACTCGTTTTCAGTAAATAAACACGCGTAACATTAGCCACATCGACTGAGCAGTGAAAATGCAATCGCTGTTAACAATCTAAGGGGCATACACCGATAGGGACGCTCACTAACGATAACAACAGCACGAAAACACCATATCACATAAACACACAGGTGATGCAAGAAAACACCGCACCTGCAAGCGCTAGGGCGCCAAATGGTAGGGTGGAGGCAATTCTACAATGATATTTGAACAAACGCCATTTACTTTACAGATTTTCCCCGGATGAAGGCATACATATGCCGAAATGCATTGGGAATGAAAGGGGAATGGTAAGGATGTGATGGAAAATGCAATTGACTGAAATGCATCAATGGCATGGTTAAAAGCAAAACAACTAATGTGAAATGAAACATTGGTGAAGAAAAATGAAATAAAGTTCATATTTTTGGAAACTCAAACGAAAGAGAAACGATTTATTTATGTGAAAAATGGTTGAAATTAAGCAGGATACACCGCCAATCATCTAGTGCCCTGGGAGACAGTTCAAAAGTTTTTTGAACCGCAACTCATGACTATTTAGTATACACTCCCGAGTGGGGAGTGATTCCTAGGAAGCGCAGTAAAATTCAATAACAGGAATCTAATCATCGCAGTGCACGCTTATCACCAGTATAAAATAAAAGGTGCCATCATATGCGGAGAAAGAAACATGAAAGCGGGTACCATGCTAAAATATGAAGCGTGGCACCGGTGTAGATAAAATGTATGCATGCGGTGGTCTGTGAAGCAGGTGCTGTGGTGATAAAAAAAAACGTGCACAGTACTGGAAACAGGCACGCACAGTGTAATATAAGCAGGAAATAAAATTAGTAGTCTTTAAAGGAACACATAAACACCTACAACATAAGGAGACTCTAATGACCGATGAAGAAGAGTGACGCAGGAGTCAACCTAAGGTAAGCAGCAGGCAGGATTACACTCTGTATAGTGAATACAACATATCTTTCAGGCAGAGAAAGCGCCCTGTAAGGCTTGACCTAAAAATGACAAAAGCCTCTTGTGTCTGGACAAAGCTATTAAATTACAGACCATGGTCTAAATGGTGTGAACACTGAAGTAATATTCTAGTTCAATTGTTTAACTCGAAAGCTATATACTTCGAAGATGTGTGTGTGTGTGTGTGCTTATATATAGTTACTGTTTGTACATGTGTGGGTGCATCGAATATAAATATTGTGAGCCCTGGAATCAGTTATGGTTGTGTACTTTGAAAGTATATGTCACATTGTTTCCAAAATCACTAAATTTTGGGTGCAAGTAGTATTCCATGTTCAACAAGGTAGAGGCTGAGCATGCCTAATATGGGTTGCAAAGATATATTTCAAAGTATGCTGTGGATTAAAGCAAAAGTCTGTTGGAACAAATCTGGGCACATGCCCTTGTTAAATACTTGTAACAGAGTGGTATAGACCAATTCTTTGTAATAAGGACCATTAAAAGTATGCATGTTTATTTTCAGAACTTTTCAGAAGATTTTTAGGCATTTCAGATTTTTGAATAATGTAGTTGTGTCCCACTTGGAGGTGGTTTATTTCACACTGGGGTTTAATCATGGGTATAACATTGTGTGTTACTGTACCCATCTCAAGAATTGGTGTAGTGTATTTTATCAAACTATGAATGGTTGTCCATAGGTCCTGGAAGAAGTTGTCTTTTCAGTGGAAAATGCATAAATTATAACCACTTCACTTAAAATTTAGGGTAATGTGAAGTTTTAAAGAGGGTAATCCCATTAAGTTGAATAGAGTACAAACTTTGTTTGGAGCGTGTTCAATGTTTTAAAAACGGGTTACCCCAATATAGTCTTTAGAATAATTTTGTTTGTTATATGGGAAGAAAACTGTAAAAAGTGGGCAATGTCCACCAAATCAGGTGACTTAACAGATATGCCATGTGTCCAGCCTGTAGTTAAAGTTTATGCGCATTATTATATTATTGGTAAAAGAAAATTAGCCACAGGTGTTGCGTATTGATCTACTTGAAGTCCCCAAACCCTATAGGACGCTGTCACTCTTACTGAATGATTGATTTCATTAATAATGTAATTGAGATGTCATCCATGATGTCATGTAACATGTCATCAGTGATGCAATATGTGAGATCATAAAAGCAGTGCATGGGGGGACGCAAGTTATAGTTTTCGCTTAAAGTATGAATGTCATAATCTACAGAGACAGACCAATGTTAGTTTAATTCTGACATTTTGCTAAACTTCAGAATAGTAGAATATACCTTTCTCTTTAGTAAATTGTATATGCAGGCTGATGTCTATCTATAGTCCCTGAATTAAACTATTTTCTAAATTTAATTACTTGTTTGATGCCATATAAAACAAATCTCCTCGGTGCAGGGTTCCTTACATCTCTCTCTGAACTATCACACACCTGTATAATAGAAAATGTCTTGTTAACAGAAATGCCTGAGAATGTGAATAAATATCCATGAAAACCACAAATCCTTTTGGTATTCACATGGCTAAAATTGTAATGCGGCCATGGTTGAAGCAATCAATCAATGAAGTAGATTTACATAGTGTGGCTAATCACCCACAAGGCCATCCAGGTGCTTTAGAGTCATGATGTTTCAAGTGACGCAGTCGAACAAGTTCTTGAGTGCTCTCTGGAATTCCAGTAGAAAGGTGGAGGTTCATAGCTGCAGAGGGAGGTTGTTCCAAGTTTTCTGTGCGAGGTTGGAGTAGGAATGCCCTCCGCTGTTGCTTCAGTGGATGTGGGGGGTGTGGTCTAGTGAGAGGAGGTTGAGTGGAGTTGTCTGGTAGGGTTGTGGAATTGCCGGCAATGGTTGATGTATGCTAGTCCTCGCTTGTGCCAAGCTTTTTAGGCATGGATTATCAGCTTGAATTGGCATCTCTTCAGTGTGGGGATCCAGTGAAGTATTCTGAGGTGGTGGGTGATGTGGGTCTGTCTAGGGGGGTGGAGGGTTAGCCTGCAGCAGATTTCTGTATGGTCTGGAGTCTCTGCAGAAAATGTGTGGTGATCCCAGCATAGTGTACATTTCCATAGACTAGTTGGCTGATGATTAAGACATGAGTGATAGTACACATGGTGTTCAGGGGGAGCCTTTTGAAGACATAATGTAACATGTGAAGAGTGCGCAAGCAGGCAGAGTCAACAGTGTTGATCTGAGACTTCATAGTAGAGAAGTGTGGCTCAATAGTTAGCGCGGCAGACCCTGATGCAGTAGTCTGGCCGGGACCAGGGTTCAAATCCCGCCTCGGCGGGTCTCGGGCTCAATTTCCTCGGACCTGATAATTCTCGCCTTGGTGCCTATTCTAATCATGAGTCCCACTATGCACCTCTGGGCAATAGCTTGCTTAATCTCTACAATGGCCCCAACAACGCTGAGGATGCCTGACTTCACCTTGGGGGTGCCCAGGAGTGGGCTCCTCACAGGGAAAGGCCAGGAAGAGTTCCTCGGCGGTATTCGTACAAGCGCCGAGATGCCTACGGGTAGTCGTGTGCTATACAAGTGCGTAATAATCATCATTTCATAGTCAGTTTGCTGTCCAGGATTATGCTGAGATTTCTGGCATCAAGCTAAGTGATGGTCCTTGTTCCGAGGGCCACCAGGAGTCATTCCAAGGGATGGTGTTGTTGCCGAAAATGAGCACTTACGTTTTGTCTGTGTGAGCTTCAGGCAGTTGTCCTTCATTCAGTTGGCAACACTCATCATGCACCTGTGGGAATTGGTTCTTGTTTTGATGGGATCTTGTGAGAGGATAAGCTGGATGTCATTTGTATAGGATATGGTGTTTAGTCCTTGGGATATTATGATATTGGCCAAGGTTGTCATGTATGTGTTGAAGAGGGTGGGGCTGAGGGAAGAGCTGAGGAACACCACAGATTATATTCTTGAATTCGGAGGTGAATGGAGGTAGATGGACCTTCTACATTCTGCTGGTGAGAAAGGAGGCAATCCACTTGAGGGCGTTTTCTTGGATACCAATGCAATGCAATCTTCTGATCTGGGTGTGATGAGATACGTGTCTAAGGCTGCTGAGAGGTCAAGAAGGATCAGTGCTGCTGTTTCTCCTAGGTCGCATTGGAGACTGTGCACACTATCAAGCATTTGAGCACTATTCTAAATATTTAATGAACCATGTGAATGTCATTGACATTATCTTACATTTTTAAAAGATATGTAGTCAATTGTACCTCTGGGTGCAGGGAAATATACATCACGTGTGATCTTCTATCATATTTCCAAATTATCTTTACGATTTTCATGTATCCTTAACTTGAATTTCTTTTTTCGTGTCTTTTCTTTCTTAGCCTAGGTGTCCCTTTCTTTGAATTTAAATGTGAATGATGATGAAACTTCTACGATACCTTTACACTGAAAATTGAGGGCTCATTATTGACTAATTATCTACACTTTATTCCAAAACTATTGCTTTGGTCACAAGATGCATACATCAGACTGAAATTCTACTAAAGATTTGCTCTTCCTAATTAATTGCATCACCCCATTTCTATCTGTAGTAAAGTCCAGAGTGTTATCTAGTTTACATTATGCTACTTGCAGGAGTAAGGCAAGTAAAGGGCAGGCAAACAGGGCACCTTTTATTTTGACCAATGATTGCTGTTATCAAGATGTTACAACATGGATCCTTGGACCAGAGAAAGTTACACTAGCTCACATATCTAGACCAAATTTTAGACTCTTTTTTTGTGAGTCAACCCACATAGTTCCCTCCAGAATTGATTAGAAGGGAGATGCCCAGTGCTTATCTAATTGCCTCTATATTAAAACACAAGTTGTCTATCATAATAGGATGCTCAGATAACTGGGGAAGTGATTTTCATATCTGGAGCCCACATTTTTCGAATGGGTTTTAGATATTTCTGTGAATAACAGCAGATCATCTTACTTTGTGCAAAAGTGTGAAAATAGGTCTTGTTTATCCACAGTACATCAGCCAGTAAGGTAAATGGCACAGATTTTACTAACTTACCATGGAATGCAAAGTAATTCTACTGAAATAAATCATCTATTAGCAATCAAAATGTCTACTTCAGTACACTTTAATAAAACTGTGGCACAAAGCAAAAGTGATTGTGGCGTACGGTCAACAATGTTTAGCATTAACAATCACATTTACTCAGTTAATAATTGTTTACTGAACAATCTTGGTTCGGTTGCATTCGTTTAGTTCAGATCAGATCAGAATAATTTAGTAAAGTTAAGTAAAACCAACTCAGTAATAAATGTGGTGTGGAGTACAAACAGTAGTTATAAACACATCAAGTAGATTTAGTAGCTTGAATAAACCATGGTTTACAGAAGCAAATAAATAATATTAGTGTAAGTCAACCACTCATAGTCATAACATAAAAGCCCATAAATAAGTTTACTAAAAACATTTTTTGAATCAATGTGGTGAGATATTGAGTGCTCAAATGAATTCACTCAATGTAGCAATAAATAAAGCAACAATCTCCTATAATAAACAATTGAAAAACAGCTAAGTGAACTGTTGATCCCTTCCACTCATGCAATAGAGTTGCAGGTCTGCAAATGTGCAAACCCACTGTTCTAAAAGTTGGATGCCTCTAATGTTTTCAATTTTATATACTCATAGCTTACATCTTACATCAAAAGAAGGGAAACCTATGATAGAACTGTCTGAACTTGAATAAAAAAGAACCAAATTGAAGTTGCAATTCAGAAACTTGTGTTGGGTAGTTAAAGAAATGGCTATATAGAAACCTCTGTGGATACCCTAAAACATCTAAGTTGCGGATATACTCAAAATGCTATTTGGTTGTTAGCTCACCATTGCCATTCTCAAATAACATAGTTTCTGGTTTCAATTTCAATTAATTAATTGCAGATAAGATGCATTAGCGGGCCAGGTTATCTAGCTGTCCAAAGCAGATGCAAATAAATTAAGAGCGTCTAGGATTTCTAGCTCCTGTTGTTTGGGCCTTTATCCATTCCATTGTGAACTTTTCAGTGAATCAGTCAAGATTACTAACCCTTTAACAGCGGCGGCCGCCATAAACATAGGGTGGTAGGGCGGGTGGGGTTGCGGGTGTGGCGTCGCGTGGGGGGAGATACACTATTTCTTTTTTTTTAAAACGTACCTTGTGCCACCGGCCGCCCCCAGCGTCGCGTCTCGTCGCGCCACCCCTCCTCTTCCTACCTGGTCCTAGCAGCCCCTGGGACAGACTCCCTGTCCAATCCCCATGTTGCAGAGCCGGCAAATGTAAAATAAAACGATGCAAGAACATCGTTTTATTTTACATTTTCTGGCTCTGAGCCAGGCAGTGGGGTGACGATCCTCCGCAATTGCGGAGGAGCCTCCACTGCCCTTTAAGAACTTCGCCTCAAAAGACAAAACTCAGAGACAATTTGAGATTGAACAGTGGTCAGTTTAAAGATCTGTGTAAATTGCAAAAAACAGGTTTGAAGCAATGGGAGTACATTCCTGGATGGACTTCAAACAACATGTTATCATCTTTTAATATTCTTGATATGTTGAGTTCTGTTTTGATTGTTTTGTGCCTTTTTTAATTGTGCTGTCATGTTGCCTAGTGTTGCTGTGTTCTGTTGTCTAAATACACTGTGTCAACAAATGATACCACAGTTCTAGGCAAAAGCAGCATGTGCATTTAAAGTTCCGATGATAAACAATTTATCATTGTCTGCGGTGGTAAAATATCTAGCCAAAAATGTGGCAGGGGCTGAGGGTCAGATCATAACAGATTTTTGGCTTGTGACATTTAATGTTTTTGCTTGTAAGTTAAAGCTGTGTTTGCTGAAGCACCTTTTGCTGGCATATTATAAAAACAGGTTTCTAGAGGTTATAATGTATGACAAGAACGTTTGGGCACATTTGCAGTTCAGCATTTTGTTGAGGGGACAGTGTATTCTGCGGTTTTCTGTGCTGCTGAGGGAATCTGTCGCATTATTGTAGTGCGATTTTGCTGTTTTGTTGAGTTGCATGCTTCTTTGAATGTTTGATTGTGATGTGCTCTGTTATGTTTTAATTTTATTATAATGCTGCTTTGTGTATGTTACTGTGTTAATTTAAGTTGTTTAATTAAGGTATATCAATAAATGATGCATCACTTTTGAAAAAATCAGCATGTGCAGTCAAAGTGCCTGAGAAAAGCACCATGTGCAACTGTCTAAAGAGTTAAAGTAGTTAAAATAGTGCTTTTCTAGCTCTTCGACTAAGTAAAACACTTGTCAGCCAAGAGCTGTGGCAGAGACTCAATTGAATGTTCCCAGGGGCTGTATAATGTTGGGCTTTTCTGGTGCAGCACTGAGCCCAGAGGCTGTTTTAGGCTCCTTCAGAGCATTAAATGAATTAATGTAACGGATATTTCTCTGAGTTAATAGTTTATTTTAAAACACTATGACTCGGAAAACAGTGAGCAAAGTTTGCTTCATTCAGAAATGCCCACCATGATACATCCTTGAGTGCTCCTTTTATATGATACGACCCTGAATATTAACATAGTGCTCCTGGTGGATGTATGACGGTACGACGCATGGTTTTACCACGCGTACCGTTACAACGCGGTTTTTACAACGCGGTTTTTACAACGTAAGTCGTTACCACGACTTGCGTTGTAGGGGTGCGGACTTCAGAATGTTTTAATTTACTATTCCAACACCAGCCTACGTACAGTAGGGAAGGTGTTGGATAGTAAATTAAATTATTCCTTGTCCTGTTGCGCCCTCTAGCAAGTCGTGGTTACGACTTGCGTTCTAAAAACCGCGTTGTACCGGTATGCGGAGTAAAATCCGCGTGGTAAAGGCTGTTCTCCGCTCCTGGTGCTTACTTTCTGTGATACAGCCCTGTATCTTAAATGAGCACTTGCAATGCTCCCTTTATGTGATACAGCCCAACTGACTAAGCCTGTATTGTTTAGTTTTGGTTACATTTACTGGTCTTGATAGATTCATCCTTTTTAATTTTACTATTATATTTGACACTGCATATGCTTGCACAAAATATGATTATGCAGTTATTCCTTTCAGTTGGTAATCTGGTATGTATAAACATTTAAAGTTCAATTTACCAAACACATTTTCTTTTAATTTTGTTGGCCACAACAGTAGAGTGCTTTGGAAAGAGACAATTTCCTAACTATATGACTGTATGACAAGTACTTGCAAAAACGTTAGACCGTGACAAAGAAAGAATGTATTCTAGAAATAAAAAAATAGGTATAATGAAATTATGCATTCATAAAATTCTACTACTTACAAGTCTAGGGTGGTACAAAAAGCAGAACCTTTTTCCCTTGACTCATATATTGGAGCATAATTTATAACCTGGCGAACAACCCGGTGCCCCACCAGGGCGACTCAGTAAATTACGCAATTGCCCTGGGGAATGAACTGCCCACCAGATTTATAAATGATTGCCAAGCTAGTGACCATTTACAAAGCATTGTCAGGAACCGCCGTCATGGTGGTACTTGTCAATGTATTTCGCTGTTTGGGTGCAGGGCTCCATCCGGAGCCCTGAACAAAACAGTTTTTTTTAATTGTCAAAAAGAAAATCCCGAAGCTGGATTTTCTTTTTGATAAGAAAAAGGAAATTCCTCCACTCACCATGGTAGTCCTCTCCCATGAAGGGAGGACTATTTTAGATTTTTTACTGCCCCTAACCACTAGGGTTTTGTGACGGCCAGTGAATACTTACCTCTAATTCCACACATCTAAACTAGGTGGGCAGAATTACAGGTATGCCTCCAAAAGTGCTTACTCCACATGTCTGTCGGAAATGTTTTATCATGGCAGGGACAGAGTAGTCTCTGCTGTGATTAAACCAAGGTCCGCCCGCATTCTTGGCAGTATGAATACTCTGTCGTTGTTGCGATGGAGTATCCTTACCACCAAGAATTATTTTTAAATAAAGGGCCTCATTCCAAAGTAAAATGTAAATAAATAGTTTTCCATGTCACTGAACTATATACCTACACATTTTGATGAACATGGGTGGCTCTTTGGATGGGTGACCTGAGCCACCACTCAGGGAACCAAACACAAAGGGTTACCTTACTGAGCTGCAGACACAGCAGTGTCTTTCTGCCACCAGCTGCCAGATAGTTTTGTGTCCCTTTGACTTAAAAGTGAATACGTTCCCTTCTTTTAAATATGACTGCTCTTCCTTTCTTTAATCCAGGGATGGCAAAAGCCAGCATGTCAGGGACAGAAAGATGTGGCACCCAGTGACAGAAACTTTTGGATTTGTAAATTTTGAAAATATGTTTGTAGTATAGTTCTGTTAGAACTGGGATTTCTGGTTGGCTAAGGCTTGCGCCAAAGCCAGGCAGAAACCACCACTCTAGTCAGGGCAAGGGAGTTACACGCCAAAGATAACCCCTGCTCACCCCCTTCGTAGCATGGCACGAACAGTCAGGCTTATCCCGGAGACAATGTGTAAAGCATTTGCGTACGCACCCATTAACAACATCCCAGGCACACTACAAAGGGAACTCCACACAAGGTTATATAAAAATAGCTTTTGGATTCTCATAACACATCAGATAGTAAACACATAACATAAACTGTGCCAACTGGCACGGGCAATATTCACAAGGGATCATTTCCACAGGACAGGGCCACGTGGGCCACTGTCAGGGTCAACACTTAGCAGAAATTGGTACAAGTAAAAATAGAGCATAAAACTACAGCCAGTAGCCACTGGTAATCACTGTACTCCACCTCAACCTGTAACATAACTTTACATTATGAACAGTCACATCAGGCGCGAATTACATCCTGCGCCAACCTCACCAGCATATACACATTATGCAATCTCTCACTAGTCTAAACACATTAGACTAAGTATGGGTGAATTTTGCGGATTTGCGGTCCGCAAAATCTTGCGAAATGGCAAAAAAATCTGCGATTTCGTGAAAAAATTTGCGAACTCACGGATTTGTACAAATAGTACTGTTTCTACTTTCTACTGGCTAATCAGTAAGTGCTGGATTGTTGGGTAAATGTATAGTGTTTTTCCTACACTGCAGCTGCGTAAAGGCCAAAAGAGTTGTGTCCAGTGAGCACGTGTGCTTGTAACTTTGCCACCACGCCGAGGTCCCTCAAGTGAGCTGTCCATCACAGTGGGGGAAAGGGCGGGAAGACGTTGCATACCCTAGTATGTGTGTGGCGGGGCCAAACAGCCGGGGCTTCTATGCGAGTTCACATGTCTCTTGTTTATAAAGGGTCAGAGACCGATCAGAGCAGCAGATGAGGAGAAAGCAACCTCTTGGTCACAGGAAGTACACGGGGATTGCGCTCGAGAAACTCGTGGATGCAAACACCTCCATCAAGGATTACAGCTGATTGTAGACGGTAGATCTGGGGAGAAAGCACACCTGCCTAGCCTCAACCGTGCTCACTAGTTTTTTGGGCTGATTATAATGCGTTACTGAATTTGAACTTCAACTCGGGCACCTGCTTTATTTATATCTGTAAGTGCTTCCTGTTGAGGTTTAATTTTTGTGACAGGAGCATCGTGCCAGAGTGAATCCTGCCTGCATATATATCCACAAAGATGCCACCGTGTTGTGCCATACCTCTAATCAACTGGAGTACTTTCTATTGGCTAATCAGTAAGTGCTACCTCGTTGTGTAAATCTATAGTGTTTTTCCTACACTACAGCTGCGTAAAGGCCAAAAGAGTTGTGTCCAGTGACCATGTGTGTTTGTTACTTTGCCACCGCGCCGAGGTCCATGGAGTGAGCTGTCCATCACAGTGGGGGAAAGGGCGGGAAGACGTTGCATGCCCTAGTGTGTGTGTGGCGGGGCCAAACGGCCGGGCTTCTATGCGAGTTCACATGTCTCTTGTTTATAAAGGGTCAGAGACCGATCAGAGCAGCAGATGAGGAGAAAGCAGCCTCTTGGTCAAAGGAAGTACACGGGGATTGCGCTCGAGAAACTCATGGATGCAAACACCTCCATCAAGGATTACAGCTGATTGTAGACAGTAGATCTGGGGAGAAAGCACACCTGCCTAGCCTCAACCGTGCTCACTAGTTTTTTGGGCTGATTATAATGCGTTACTGAATTTGAACTTCAACTCGGGCACCTGCTTTATTTATATCTGTAAGTGCTTCCTGTTGAGGTTTAATTTTTGTGACAGGAGCATCGTGCCAGAGTGAATCCTGCCTGCATATGTATCCACGAAGATGCCACCGTGTTGTGCCATACCTCTACTCAACTGGAGTACTTTCTATTGGCTAATCAGTAAGTGCTACCTCGTTGGGTAAATCTATAGTGTTTTTCCTACACTACAGCTGCGTAAAGGCCAAAAGAGTTGTGTCCAGTGACCATGTGTGTTTGTAACTATGCCACCGCGCCGAGGTCCCTGGAGTGAGCTGTCCATCACAGTGGGGGAAAAGGCGGGAAGACGTTGCATACCCTAGTGTGTGTGTGGCGGGGCCAAACGGGCGGGGCTTCCATGCGAGTTCACATCCCTCTTGTTTATAAAGGGTCAGAGACTGATCAGAGCAGCAGATGAGGGGAAAGCAGCCTCCTGGTCACAGGGAGTACATGGGGATTCCGCTCGAGAAACTCGTGGATGCAAAGACCTCCATCAAGGATTACAGCTGATTGTAGACGGTAGATCTGGGGAGAAAGCACACCTGCCTAGCCTCGATCGTGCTCACTAGTTTTTTAGGCTGATTATAATGCGTTACTGAATTTGAGCTTCAACTCATGTGCAAAAAAAAAATCCGCCGGCGAGCGGATTTGTGGATTTTTCGGCAATTTCGCAAGATTTGCGGATCGTGAAATTGCCGAAAATCCGCAAATTCCGCGAGCCCATACTTACAATACACCCTACCTCCTAAGTATAACTCACATTAGGGGCGTAAATCACACAGTGAAGTACAATCTCACTAGCATAACCACATGAAATGTAAAATAACCTCATAATCATAAACCACAGTTTTAGAGGTATCAGATACAGGGTGCGCAAAACATACCATACACATTTCCTAGCACCACATCACTTTAGCACATAATCACATTAGGGCCTTGTGCCCTATACATCTACCAGCCCCCTGGCCAACTGGCCATCTCCAAAGGGGGCTCAAATGCCCAGTGTCCAGAATGTCAGGGCGCGCTGCCAATGCAGCGCTAGTCAGGGGTGCGCCATCTGCGCAAACCTAAACGTTGCAGCTGCCCACTACTTGCTGGGTAGCTGAGAACAATCATAGGGGCCTAAACGCTGCAGCTGGCACTAAGTGCTGCGCAGCGGTGGAGGTCAAGGTAGGGGCGAAGGAGTGCGTCCCACTCCTGAGTCCAAAACAGGTCCCCCTAAAAGAAATACCTAAACGGTGCAGCTACCCACTACTTGCTGGGCTGCTGTAAGAGGGAAACTGCGGCATGGGCTCTCACTGGCCCTAGGCATAAATTCACCACACGTTGGAGCCCTCTAGGCTCTGGAACAAATACTGCGCACATTTGAGCCCTCTAGGCTCTGAAAACAAATGTGCCCAGCGTTGGAGCCACACGGGGCTCTTAAAATACACATGCCCTCATGGAGCGCACTAGCGCTCTGAAAATAATCATGCCCCCAAACACTGGAGCGTTGAATGAATGGACCCCTGGGAGCCATCTGGGCTCTGAGAACAATAACTGCCCAGCGTTGGAGCCACCAAGGCTCTAGGAATCGGCCGGAGCCGCTCTAAAGAAAACACTGTCCCGGTGCCTCCAAGGCGCCATGATGCCCACCCGGAGCCCCCCCATCCCTTTAACACTCACCGGGCTGATCTCTTTGGCGGGGGGGCTCCTCCGGGCGGCAGCACTTCCACAATGCGGCAGGGGGGCAGGCACCGGCAATGTGCCTCGCGCCCCCTCCGCAGTACACAGGTGGCGCTTGCGGGGCTCTCTCATCTCATGAGAGCCCCGCCCTCTCTCCACGCCCATCTTCACCGGTCCCCCATCTCGGGACCAGGACTTCGCAGATGGAGCCTGCAAGGCTCCGGGCTAACTCGGGCGATGAGCGGGACTTTCTGTCTTTGAGCGGAAGTACCACCACGCTCCAGGCTTCGGCTGCCTGACTTCCACCCTGTCCGTGACTCGGGCCGCCGGCGGTGATTTCGACAGTGGAAAATGAGGGGTGGGCACCCTCGAGATTAAAAATAAATGTAGAGGCGGGGTGGGCACCCGTGTTGGCTTCCAATAGCGGGGTGGGCACCCGCAGTACTTATAGAATTACAATGAAGACGCAGGGTGGGCACCTGCTCAGATAATGACGTCAATAAGCAGGCTGGACGCCCACGCTGCAATGATAAATGCAGCAATGAGGGGTAGGCTCCCTCATTCACAGGGCAATTTAAAATAAAGTGCTTCCCAGGCTCTAGGGGTAAAAGACAGCCCAGTTTAACAGAGTAACTGGAGCAAAAAGGGTCCCAAGAAGTCCTGGACATCAAAGATGGAGCAACACAGCTCCTAGTAAGGAAATTCCTCCAGGCATCCAGGTGCTGGGCAGGACACAGGGAGGCAAGCCTTCCCCTTGGCCCCAGCAGCAGCACACCCCTGGTAGATTCAAGTTAGGAACAGGAACCAAATAATGGGGTCGCAGCCCCTTTTTATACACTTAAATCCTTTGTCTCCAAAGGTGCAGGCAAGGGGCGAACCAGATGCAACTGGTTCTTGAGCACTTTGTTTTGCTCAGCCCCTCTGCCTATTCACAGGATGGGTCAGGGAGATCAGACACACCACAGGGGGTGGAGCCAGCATTGTGTAGGGAAGGCACAGCCCTATTTAGGTCCCAGGTGCACTCCTCCCTTCCATCAACATGCAGATCTCTCCATTCACCACCGGGGCAGACCCATCTTGACTCCTGGAGCCTGGCACACCAGCCAGCTCCAGCCAATCACAAGCCAGACAGTCAATTCACATTTACTGCACAGACATGCCAACTTCTAGAAGTTGCACTTCCACACTAGATACATTAAATCCGTGCACATCATCACGCAGCATTTAATCTCACAAGTTTGCACATACCAAACTCGACCCTGCACTCCCCACACATCAGGAACTACCATGGACACACATATCCCCATGCATTCCTATGGGAGGGCAGGCCACTCTCACCACACATACACAGAGGGCGCACGCACTTTACACTGGACCACAGTGAAAAAGTGCGCAGAGGCCTAAAATCACCAACATCAGGTTACAGAAACAGGCTAGGCAAATGCAAAAAGTTTCGGGGTGAACCTGCCAAAAGGGCCAAGTCCAACAAGTTCCATTTGGCCCATGTTAATAAATGTCATCAAAATACAGGCACCCTAAGCAGGTATTACACTTTTATTAGTTTCCAAATTGCTCCAATGTTCTGCACCCAGTTTATCACTTGTAGGCATCCCAAGCATCTTGAAACGCTAAACATGTCTGCTATACCCATGCTCAGCAGACCCAGGAGAAAAAGCTGTGGCTCAAGCCTTATCATGGATTTGTTACTACACGAAAGAGAATAGAGGCGGTTAGGGTGTCTTGTAAAAAATTGCTGACCAAATCTGACAAATGTGTTCAGTGCATTCTCCCGGCTAACTGGTTGGGGCAAGGGAGGACTGGCTTACAGCAGTGTATTGAATAGCTTGTACAGAATTTGAGAATCTACAGCTTTAATACTTTTCATATAATCTTCAGTTTGATAACATTGCAACGCAAAAAGTGATTCTGTCACAATTTATTGATATTGGTCATTATTATATGACTGATTGCATTGAATCAATTTCTGAGACAAAAACACATCTGCCAGACTCCTGATATTCTGGACCACATGTTCTTGGTTAATGTTCTAGATCAAATTTTTTTTTTTTTTTAGCAAAACAGCAAAAGCATGAGTAAAGTTGTTAAAAAAACTAGAATCTCCACATTTTTCATTATACCTTAAAGCTGAATTAGATATTGTATGTGGGATTTGCAACAATACAAGCTGAATGTGTTAGCAAATCAGGTATCTTGTATGCATGTATAAAGAGACTAAAAAAGTATGTGTGCTTTAACAGTCTAATGCCATTTTTGGAGAAAAAAAAACCTCTGACAAAGAGATGCTCAAACACCCCGGCAGTCAATGCAGATCTTTATTTTCTGTGTAATATAGAAATGTTTGTAATGTTTTCCTACATGTTCTCTAGTGATACTTCCCCTGAGGCTGCTCTGCATTTCATATAGCCACCAGTAAATTGGTACTCTCTCTTTCCCTAGTTTTCGATTGCTCCTTTTCTCTGTCTTACTTTCTTTTTCTAACTTTCAACCTTTTATTCTTATTCTCCTTCCCTTTTGATTATCTCTTTACTTTATTCTCTTACACCCTCCATCCTTTGATTCTTTCTTTCAATATTCTACTTTTATTCTTACACTTATATCGATGCTTGATCCTGCTACTCTTACTCCTACTTACGCCTACTCTTATTCCCTTTTACATTTATTATTTCTTCTTACTCAGCCTTATATATTTTTACTTACTCCTATTTACTTTCTCCTAGTCTTTCCCCTACTTCTCCTTATGGCCCTAATCCAACGTATTCCTACTGGCTCCTGCTCTTAATAATCGTTTTACTTTTTATTCAGCTTTTGCATGTTTTGTCTAGGCATTCTGGTCTCTGTAGTTCTAGTTTCATTACGGTTTTACTAACAATGAAAGCACAAGGGAAGTGCAAAGTAAGTGCAAGGAAATGAGAAGGATGTAATGCATACCTTAACCTGCAACTGTATTTAGTGTATACTTCATGTTTCAGTCATTGCTGCTCCCTGCACTACACCAGCGCATCATTGCAATTGATGTCTGTGTATAGCTCTTTTGTTTTGTTCTGTGCTTTCTTTGGTTCTGGTTGAACCTTGGCAGCTGCTGCTTGTACTGTAACTGTTTTTTTTACATGAGAATAGCTTGCATGGGTGCAGGCTTGTGTGCCGTGCTATTGTACAACATGAATGTATATGATATATGTCCATTCAAATATATGTCCTCAATACAATAAAGGTTTCGAAAATTAAAAAAAAAAATATATATATATATATATATATTCACTGAAAAAACCATAGGTTATAGACCATATATAGTTAGGAATTAGCATTTACAAAACCTTATTTTACTCACACAGAACCATTGAAATTTCATATATAGTTAGTTGCACTAACTGTATATCGCGCACTTGCAATCCACTGCTGATGATGTCACATATCACATCATTCATGACATGCTCAGTGACATCACTGATGACATCACTGATGACATCTCAAATGACATCACTGATGACATCACTGTTGACATCTCATTTGACATTACTGATCACATCACTGATGACATCATTCATGTGATAATACGATGAACCTCTTCAGACTCTAATATAACCTTATATACACTCAGTGTAAACAGACACTCACAGACTGTCACTCATCCATGGAGTTACTCACACACCTAGTCAGTCATGCAAAGAATCAATCACACCTCCATTTCCTCAACTATACAGTTATACACACATTACTTATTCAAACATATACTAACACATATTTACTCTCTTATACAATCCCTGATACAAGTTCACAATGATCCATACAGCCACTCACACATTCACTGGCTCTTATGCACAGTTATTTATATATGTCAACTCTCACATGTACTGTGTTTTACATATGTACTTACTTTGACATGTAGCACTGAGATATCCATTCACTCACCAATACACTCATGCACACAGTCAACCGCCCATACAGCTGTTTCCACATGCACTTTTGAACCCATACATCTAGTGAATCAACTGCTCACACATCTATGCACAGAGTCATACACCTCCCAGACACCCACACACACACTCAGTCTCCTATACAAATACTTGGGCAACCAATCAATAACCCATAGAGTTAGTCATATAGCTAATGATCAACACATGCATCAGATTACAGAACAACAGACACAATGATGCACAATTTAAAACAGTTTAGTCACTAACCCATGCACTCAGTGACACACATTTAATCACTCACTTATACAGTCAGTTATGCACCTACTAAATCCTTCATCCAGACACTTATACATCCACTCATTCTTCAATATGTAAGACATATTTTAACTTTACAGAAACATACAGTCACTGGATGTTGTCACCAGTGATGTCATCAGTGATGTCATTTGAGATGTCATCAGTGATGTCATCAGTGATGTCACTGACCATGTCATGAATGATGTAATATATGACATCATCAGCAGTGGATTGCAAGTGCGCGATATATAGTTAGTGCAACTAACTATATATGGAATTTCAATGGTTTTGTGTGAGTAAAATAAGGTTTTGTAAATGCTAATTCCTAACTATATATGGTCTATAACCTATGGTTTTTTCAGTGAATTTCAATGGTTTTGTAAATGCTAATTCCTAACTATATATGGTCTATAACCTATGTTTTTTTCAGTGAATTTCATAGGTTTTTTAATAGCAAATGTTTATAATAATAAATTTTAAAGCGAATTTTATATTGTATAATTATGTCATTTTTTTTTTTAATTCTTTTTGGTGCGCTCCCGGGGCGCGGACTGGTGAACGCACGGGTAAGCGCAATCTTGCGGCACGCCCCGGGGCGCGTACTGATGAGCGTCCCGATAGCACTATTGCCGCGAACGAAAACAACATCGTGACGTATTGCGTAGCCGCCACGCCTTGCGTCATAAGACACGTATCGCGTAGCCGCGAGATGCGTCTTATGACGCACCGCGTAAGCGCACCCGGAAGCACATGCGATCGCGCAACGTAAGCGCCCCGATGCGCTTATGAAACACGCCCCGGGACGCGCCCTGGGGCGCGTAGCGTAAGCGCGTCAAACCATGTGACTTTAAAATAACACTTTTCATTGGTTCAGAACTTTTTTTTTTCCAAATTGTGTGAAACCCACCCATTTCTCTCACTATTGCTTTGTACTTGGAGAGAGCAAGAGCTGTTCTGTGTACTGTCTTCATCTCCTACTTTCATGATCTACAGCAATGGCTGCAAGAGAGTCATCCAGCAGTGATTCCGACGGATTTTTAGATGAGGACCCTCCTCAGCAGAAGAAAAAAGACCATTTCATCTGGAAATTCTATGACATCCCTGAAGGACAAAAAAAAGTCAATGCTCCCAAAGTAACCTGCAAAATATGTGGTAGTACTTTATCCAGAGGCAATCCTCTGAAAAAATATAGTTTTGGAAATGCCAATTTAATCAGGCATGTCAAAAGAAGACACCCAAACAACTTTGCCAGGGAGAGTGTCAGAGAGCCGGCACGGAAATTACCCACAGATGGCGGCAGCACCTCCACTGGTGGAGCAACACCTTCGGGACCACCCCGTGGAAGAATGGTCCCTAACATACAGCCGGTGTTTGCAGGCATCAAATTTCTGTGCACGGAGTGTGACGAACTGCTCTGCTATGGGGAGCAGAGTGTTGAACTCATTGCCATAAAGAAACAGCAACACCGCTGCACTGCCAGTCCCTAAATTTTCACATTTTTTTGCTCCTGTTGAGCAGTTTTGGAATCCCTGTTTTTGTTTTTCCCCTGACGAAAATCCCCAAAAAATATAAAATCGTTTTAAAAAGTCTAAATAAATATAAAACAACAAAAACAAAAAAAAGTTCTTTTCAGAACTACCTCCAATTTATAAAAAAAATGCTCCCCCCCCCGCGAAAAGGGGGTCAGAGGGGTGTACCCTGCCCCCTTTTGCTCATTTCCCCCTTTGATTTTTGCCACCTCTTGTGTCTCAATCCTACCGAGACACAAGATGGCGGCCGCTGCAGACTGTTTCGAATGTTTACAGACACCCGAGAACCAATCAGCTTGCCGTGCGCAAGTCGCGTGGCGAGCCCGGAGCGCTCCCTGGTACGCGCACCGGGCGCGGCTCTAGATATATATCTTTTTTTAAACCTATTTTATTCAAAATTCACAGGAGCACATATCTTGAGACCTAGCAAAGGCACATCGGGCAAACAATATCTACAATTTTGCCAAGTTTCGTGGAAATCCATTGAGCCGTTCGAGCTAAAAGTGAGTCCAACCGCCCTATGGAAAAATGAATGGGAAAAACACGTTTTGGGACCCCCCTTTTTTCTCGGCCCCCCCTCGACAAAACCCCCCCAACTTTTCAGGGGCTGCTCAGAAACAAAATGTTCCATTTTCCTGAAAATTTCATCCAATTCCGTCCACAAACGCCAAAGTTATTAGACATAGAATTTTCAAAAATCCCATAGAGAAAAAATCCTAACTATATATTAACCCTGGGCGTAGTTCGCGGAGCCGCACTCCGCGGAGCTACGCGAAGACGCACTTGCACTCCGCGACCTACGCGTAGCTCCGCGGACATGCGTAGTTGCTTGCTAGACCCGTTCGCGCGCTGTTTTTCGTCTTCGGGAGCGCGGTGCGCGTGTTCGGGGCGCTGCCTGCATGCTCGAGATAGCTAGCGCGCTAAGTTACCCAAGAGGTTTGTCCCGCCCGCTTGCGTTCCCTTATTTCCTGTTCCGGGTCACAAGTAACGTGTTCGCGTTGTGTAAGACATGTTCGGGAACTCATCTTCTCGTTCGCACTACAAAAGTGCGTGATCGCGTCAAATATCGCGCGAACCTACCCAGGCGGTCGCGACGGGCCAAGGTAAGCCATTGCCGCGCACGCGATAATGTTATTCAGCGCGCGAGAACTACGCTACGCACCGGATCGCGGAGTAATCGACAGCTTCGCGTTCTCCGTAGAACGCGGAGTTGCCGAAACTCCGCAAGCTCCGCGAACGGAGCGTAGTTCTTCGCCCAGGGTTACTATATATACCTACTGGCGACACGTCCATCAGTTAGGATTGCAAGCAGGTGTTGGTATTGATGTAGAGTAACTCTTACAAATTCTAATATTGTAAACTAGAATATCAGGCCGCTGAAAAGTTCCAGCTCTGTTTCATTAAGATTATACCAACTTCACTGAGAAATGCTATACATTATCATGGTAAACCGCACTGCTTCCCATGCTGCAGTGCCATCCCGGAAGTGACGCCCTTCCAGACGGTGTACATCCGTAGGGGTGTTACGAGGTACTTAAAAAACACGCTCCTTTGTTTTACTTTGAATGCGCAGCTCTCTATTTATTTCTTAATTTCAAAATGTTTTGGCTTGTGCTTCCACTGCTATTTAACTTGGTCTGTACGGCTTTGATCAACGCGTCTGCTTCATAAGCTGCTATTGTAAAATAATGTAAAGTTGCCTTTTTCCCCCTCCGACTCCATAACTGGTTATGCATTGTTTTTCAGTAATATCAGTGACCCAAATACAGAAACGCCTGTGCACTGCTTTTTGTCGTCGTGGCAGGCGATACGCTTTAATGAATTAAAGTTTCTTTATATTTGTATATAAATCATAGCGCGATCATACTTGTACTGGTCGTGTATTGGCTGCCATTTACACAATTAAATAATAGTTAAAGACCCATCAATTGAAGGGGACCTTGTTTCAGGTGTCGGTTGCTTTCTTGGTGTTGTCTAATTGATGAGAAAAAGTTAGGAAACAACTTGTGCCCTGCATATTTTTAACCATTAGTGGAAATTAAAACTGTAATGCTTTTCTTATGAACTTGGGGTGGAGACATTTTCCACATCACATAAATAGACGAATATTTAACTAAATGTGGTAAAGCAGTAGGGTCTAGATTGACTACCTGGTTAGTGTGACATAAGTGAAGCAAACTAGCACAAAGTGTTGTATTGGATTTATTTTCCAGCTAAAAAATTGTTGAAATTCGCACTAAGTCAAAGTTGTATTATGCATAACTTTGCGTCTATAGGGCAATTCGTAGGTGGTGCATGGGTGTTCTCATGCAACCACCAATGGAGTTTCATGTACATCCCTAAAGCCTTACATTGGTGCACAGAAATTTGCATCAAAACATTGAAGGCCTGATTATGGGTTTGGCGGTGCAGAATCACTCTGCCGCAGCACCGCCAAACCCCCTTGCACAGCGCCTGCCAGATTCAGACTTTTTTAGTCTCTGGCGGCTAGTTCTTTGGTGTTCCCATGGCGGTGCACCACAATGTGAGTGTCAAAGGCAGTACCTATATGGCATGGACCGGTGCAGGTAATAGGGTGCATGCACATAGGGGGGCACATGCATGGACCCTGTGGCCCAGAGGAAACAGGGGGCCTGGAAGGATCAATCATGCCATTTGTATAGCGCACTACTCACCCGGGAGGGTCTCAAGGCGCTTGGGAGGAGGGGTATGCTACTGCTCGAACAGCCAGGTCTTGAGTTGTTTCCTGAAGGCGAGATGGTCCTGGGTCAGCCGAAGGTGGATGGGGAGGGAGTTCCAAGTCTTGGCAGCCAGGTAAGAGAAGGATCTTCCTCCGGCGGTGGCTCTTCGGATGCGTGGTACGGCTGCGAGGGCGAGGATGGTGGACCGTAGCTGGCGGGTGGGCGTGTAGAAGGTCAGGTACTTGGGGCCCAGGTCGTGGAGAGACTTGTGTGCGTGGGTAAGGAGCCGGAACGTGATCCTCTTGTCGACGGGGAGCCAGTGCAGGTTCCTCAGGTGGCTGGAGATGTGGCTGCGTCGGGGCACATCCAGGATGAGTAGGGCGGAGGCGTTCTGGATGCGCTGGAGTCTTTTCTGTAGCTTGGCTGTGGTTCCGGCGTAGAGGGCGTTTCCGTAGTCCAGTCGGCTGTTGACGAGTGCCTGGGTGACAGTCTTCCTGGTCTCGGTCGGGATCCAGCGGAAGATCTTGCGAAGCATACGCAGGGTGTTGAAGCACGATGAGGAGACGGCGTTGACTTGTCTGGTCATTGAGAGGGAGGGGTTCCAGGATGAAGCCCAGGTTGCGTGCGTGGTCGGTTGGCTTGGGTGCGGTGCCCAGGGCTGGGGGGCCACCAGGAGTCGTCCCAGGCGGAGGGCGAAGATCCCAGGATGAGGACTTCCGTCTTGTCCGAGTTCAGTTTCAGGCAGCTGTCCTTCATCCACTCGGCGACGTCTTTCATCCCTTCCTGTAGGCAGGTTCTGGCGGTGTCAGGATTTCTGGTGAGGGAGAGGATCAGCTGGGTGTCGTCGGCGTAAGAGATGATGTTGAGGTTGTGCTGGCGTGCGATGGCTGCGAGAGGTTTCATGTAGATGTTGAAGAGGGTGGGGCTGAGTGAAGATCCTTGCGGGACGCCGCAGATGACTTCGGTGGCCTCGGAGCGAAACGGGGGGAGGCGGACTCTTTGTGTTCTTCCGGCGAGGAACGAGATGATCCACTCCAGTGCCTTCTCTTGGATACCGATGTTGCTGAGGCGCTGGACTAGGGTGCGGTGGCAGACCGTGTCGAACGCAGTGGAGAGGTCCAGGAGGATGAGGGCCACTGTTTCTCCCTTGTCGGGCAGGGTCCGGATGTCGTCGGGGGCTGTGATGAGGGCGGTCTCGGTGCTGTGGTTGGCTCTGAAGCCGGACTGCGAGGGGTCGAGGGATCCGTTCGTCTCGAGGAAGGCGGTCAGCTGTCTGTTGACGATCTTCTCGATGACTTTAGCAGGAAAAGGGAGGAGCGAGATGGGGCAGAAGTTTTTGAGATCGGTGGGGTCCGCTGTAGGTTTCTTCAGGAGGGCGCTGATCTCGGCGTGCTTCCAGCTCTCCGGGAAGGTGGCGGTGTTGAAGGAGGCGTTGATGATATTCCGGAGTTGGGGTGCGATGGTGGAGTCGGCCTTGTTGAAGACGTGGTGTGGGCAGGGGTCGGTCGGTGATCCGGAGTGGATGGTGTTCATCGTGCGGGCTGTGTATTCGGTGGTCACCGTGGTCCAGGTGCGAAGGGTGGCGGTGGGGGGCGTTGGTTCGACGGTTGGGTGCGTGGGTGGGGCACCGAAGCTGTTGTGGATGTCGGCGATCTTGCGGTGGAAGAACGAGGCGAGGGAGTCACAGAGGTCTTGTGACGGAGTGATGTCGTTGGTGCCGGTGCTGGGGTTGGAGAACTCCTTGACGATAGTGAAGAGCTCTTTGCTGTCGTGGGCGTTGTTGTCCAGTCGTTCCTTCAGGGATTTCTTCTTGGTGGTGCGGATGAGCTGGTGGTGCTTGCGGGTAGCGTGTTTGAGGGCGGTCATGTTGTCGGTGGTCCGGTCGAGGAGCCAGGCTTTCTCGAGGGTGCGGCAGGTCTTCTTGGAGTCCTTGAGGTCGTCGGTGAACCAGGATGCCTTCTTGCTTGTGGGTCTGCTGGGAGTGTTCTTTAGTGGCGCGAGGTCGTCAGCGCAGGCGGTCAGCCACTGTGTGAATTTGCAGGCTGCTTTGTTGGGGTCCGTTGTGTTGGCGGGTGGGCTCTGGCTGAGGGAGGTGGTGAGCTGGTCTGCGGAGATCTTGCTCCAATTCCTGTGAGGTAACTGTTGCGGGTTGTGGTGGGTCGTGGATCTTTTGAAGCTGAAGTGGACGCAGCTGTGGTCGGTCCAGTGGAGTCCGGTGGCGTGGCTGAAGGTGATGTACTTGCTGGAAGAGAAGACGGGATCAAGCGTGTGGCCGGCGTAGTGGGTGGGGGTGTTGACCAGTTGCTTGAGTCCGAGGTTGGTGAGGTTTTCCAGCAGGGCGGTGGTGTTGCGGTCCTTGTTGTTCTCCAGGTGGAAGTTGAGGTCCCCGAGGAGGATGTAGTCAGTGGAGGGGAGGGCGTGCGGGCTGATGAAGTCTGTGATGTCTTCGCTGAATTGTGTGCGTGGTCCCAGGGGTCTGTAGACGAGGGTGCCTCTGAGGGTCGTCTTAGGGTCGGTGTGAATCTGGAAGTGGAGATGTTCGGCTGCGGCGAAGGAGTCATTGGCGTCGGTCGTGATGCGGATGGTGTTCCTGTGGACGATGGCGATGCCACCTCCGGTCTGGTTGATGCGGTCCCTCCTGATGATCTTGTACCCGTCCGGGATGGCGATGGCGATGTCGGGTGCAGAGGAGGCGTTCATCCAGGTTTCCGTGAGGAAGGCGACGTCCGGTGATGTAGCGTCGAGGAGGTTCCAGAGTTCCACGGCGTGTCTGTGGACGGAGCGGGTGTTGATCAGGATGCACTTGAGGTGGTTGCTGCTGGTGTTTGTCTTGGCGGGTGCGGGGCAGGTTTGGAGGCAGGTGAACTTGCAGGTGCAGCAGGTGAAGGGTCCGTGAGTGCGTCTCAGGGTGGCTCGGCAGCAGGCGTGGGTCCGGCCGGCATTGAGTGCGTTGAGAGTGGCGGCGTCGTAGGTCAGTCGGGTCGTCTTGCCTCGGCGGGGAGGGCCAGGGGTCCTGGCGCTGGGCGCGGTCCAGGCGCGGACGGGCGCAGACGGGCTTACCATTGGCGCACCTTCGGCGCTCAATCGGTGCTCCCGCTGCGCGCGTCCGCTGCGCGGTCGCTCTGGGGGCGTCATAAGTAAGGAGCCGGGAGGGAGGAGCAGCTGGGTGGCGGGAGCGGGGCGGCAAATGGAATCACAGGGGGGCGGGGCCGCAGGGAGGCAGCGGCGGGAAATTCCAAGAAGCAGCGGGCAGCGGGAAATTCCCAGGAGCAGCGGGAAATTCCCAGGAGCAGCGGGCAGCGAGCGAAGGAATCTGCAGGCAGGAGGCGGCAAAGGCAGGCAGGAGCGGCAGCAGTGAGTGGGGCGACCAAGCCCTGTGGAGGGCTGAGCGGTCCCTCTTTGTTTCTTTTCTGCCATGGTTTTCATGGAGGAGGAACCACCATGAAAACCGTGGTCGAAAAGAAACTCGTAAATGTGCTTGGTGGGACGGCGGCGTTCCAGCCAAGCACATTGCGGCCTTAAGACCACTTCACCACCACCAGGGATTTCTGATCCCTGACAGCGGTGCAATGGTGGCCGGACCGCCATAGTGGTAATAGGTCTGTCAGAAGACCCCCCACGAGTCTGGCTGCCATTGCCCGCCAGACTCATAATCAGGCCCTATGTTTCCTTGAGGCAGGCAGGCATAATGTTGGTGAAAAAATTTCTTTTCTCCAAAGTTTAAATGTATGTTGTATGGTACAGCATACATACATACTTGAAAAAGTATTAAAATAGTATTTTTTCAACTGAAATGATTACATTCCTCTATAAGACCTATGCTAGACATCATGCACACATCTATGGTGCAAGAGTGTGTGCAAGAGTGTGTGCATGACACAAGGCAGTAAAAAGGCCATAAGCACAACGACTAATGAACTAAAATGTTACAGTAAATTAACCCATCAAATAAAATGGGTATTATTAATTAATTTATTTAAATATATGAATTTAAATATATGAATTTGATTCATGCAAACTATTTGTTTAAAGTTGGGGTTAGTTAATAATCGAAATACAGTTTAAATATTTAAATAGAATTTTAATTCAATTGTTTTATATCAATTGTATTAATATTATTGAAAATATTAAAATAGTTCATTAATAATTATATATAATTTTTATGAGTAATTTGTGGGCGTTTGTGTGCCTATACATTTTAATATTAAAATCATTTATTTTATTCAAGATTAGTTACTATTGGTGTTATTTTATTTTGCTGCCTTCATTATTTTCTATTGGAGTGAGTTGCAGCCAGGTGTGGTGCTTGGCTAATCCAAGGCTGGGCTGGAGTAGATTTGAGCGACCTTTGACCCTTTTAAGACTATACTTACTGTAGTAGTGTGCTTTGTAAAGAGCAATGATTTTACTCTTTTGTGGATGTGTGTTTATATTACGTTTCTGTACCCTTACTTCAATTTTCTTAAACCACTCCCAATTAGTAGTAGATATTCCCGAACGTGTACCAACTATGTAAGGATCTCTGCCACCTTGTTGGAGATCTCCACACATGTAAGATAGCAGAGGCAGGGTAGAGGTCTCTATTTGTAGGTTTTCGAATTGCAGTTTGTAGAATGTGAATAGTACTACTTTATGTACTACGAAATGCAGTTTGTGAATCTGGTGCAAAGTGTTTCCTTTGGCAAAGTGACATGACTGTCTGCTCTTATTAAATAGCCATCAGGAAATTAGATAATAATAAATATAAATAATGAATATAAATTAACACAAAATCCACTAGTCTATCTATATAACTCTGACAGTTGCAACTACCTATATAAAATGCTTGGGACCGGAGCTAGCTCGCAGCGAAGATGGCAGCTTAAGTGTGCAGCTCTGCACGACCGTCAATATATCCGGCAGGTATCTGGCATCTGAAATGCCAAGCTGACTTCACTGGGGCTGGTTGTCGCTCCAGAGGAGCCACAGCACGGAATGCACTTGCTCTGATCTCCATAGCTGCCCGCGTGGTGATGTGGTGACCCTCAAACACGGCAGGAAGAGAGTAGGCCGTACTCCCCGGACTCTCGTACAGACTTGAGGCGGCCTGACGCCCTGTGCCATAGCACCGCCCAGAGCCCAACGACCGGCTGGAGTGTGGGGTGCCGGACCAGCATACAACGCGACCAGAGTGGAGACCCCCTCGGCCAGAAGTAGGTGAGCAGTGGGCACACGTCATTCCGAGGTATGCCAGAATACTGCAAGGCTAGAGACTGAGCTAGAGACCACTTTTGAAGAAGGTGCGGTAGAGGTACCCAGACTGGAGTTGTGGTGAGCGGGAGCGCTGCTGCTCGGGAGCATTGAAGTGGCCTTGCTGAATGTCTGCCACGATTCGGTGACTACACTGTGTGCTGCGCAGATTGGCATTGGGACAGCCTGCCTTCCGGAGGGCTTTGTGCAATGCTTCAAGTAAGAGGAGACCCGCCATTTTGACTGCTCACGCCGCTTGGGCTGGAATCAGTGAGGCAACTGCCTGGTGGCCCCCAGCTGCCCTGCATGGTTGAACCTTTACACATGCTACCGGGGGCCAAGAACAGATCAAACCTGATATCAAACTGTTAGTCCCAGGTATCTAGTGCCTGCTCCTGGGGTGTTAGCGACGCACTTTGCAGACCTCTCTACTACCTGCCCCTGTAGGTGAGCTGACGATGTTCATACAGACACGTGCTTCGGTAGAGAGACAAAATATCGAAATAAAAATATCGATATACAATAATATCGATGTTTTAATTTCGATAGTATAGAATATCGATGTGCAAAATATCGACAGACAGAATATCGTTTTTAAAGTATGTATGTTACTAATATCGAAATTTACTAATATCGAAATTTTGTTTAGTGTTATGTATTTTATTATGTTGTTTATATGTTTGTTAAATATGTTTTTTAATGTGTGTTTGAAAATTAGTAATTTTGTTTACATTTTGCGTTTTAGTATCAGAGCGGGTTGTGGGTATATAGGGGAATAGGGTGGGAAGTAATATAATATTAATTAATTAATTAATATATTTTTAAAAGATTTTTCAATTAATAACTAATTGGTAATTAATTGATATTAATTAGTTAATTAAATTAATTAGAGTTAATGTGCTAATATATTAAATTTGTTGTTATTGCTAATTAATATTTAATTGGTAATTAATTAATATTAATTAGTTAATTAAATTAATTAGAGTTAATGTGCTAATATATTAAATTTTTTGTTATTGATAATTAATAATTAATTGGTAATTAATTAATATTAATTAGTTAATTAAATTAATTAGAGTTAATGTGCTGATATATTATTTTTGTATTGTTAATTATTAATTAATTGGTAATTAAATAATCTTAATTAGTTAATAAAATTAATTAGAGTTAATGTGCTAATATATTTAATTTTATATTGTTAATTAATTCATTGGTAATTAAATGATATTAATTAGTTAATTAAATTAATTAGAGTTAATGTGCTAATATATTTAATTTTTTGTTATTGTTAATTAATAATTAATTGGTAATTAATAATTATTAAGTGATTAAATGATGTGATTTATTTATGTGTAGTGGGTTGTGTGTTTATAGGGGAATAGGGTGTGATTTAATTAAATGTAATTAATTAAAGAGATTGTATTTATTTATTGGTATTTATTGTTATTTAATTGGTAATTAATATGTGTTAATTAGTTCATTTATAATTACATCAATGTAATAATATTAATTGTTATTAATTGATTAATTGATATTTATATTAATTGTTTTTTTTAATATGTAGTGTGTTGTGTGTTAAAGGGGGAGCAGTGTGGGAAGTAATTTTTACCCCCATGCTATCCAATGCTTTCCCTACTGTTGCACCCTCTGGAGTGGGAATAGTCATTTTTACCCCTATGCTATGCAACGCTTTCCCTACTGTTGCACCTCTGGAGTGGGAATAGTAATTTTTTACCCTACGCTATCCAACGCTTTCCCTACTGTTGCACCCTCTGGAGTGGGAATAGTAATTTAAACCCCTACGCTATCCAATGCTTTCCCTACTGTTGCACTCTCTGGAGTGGGAATAGTATTTGTTACCCCTACCATATCCAACACTTTCCCTACTGTTGCACCCCCTGGAGTGGGAATAGTAATTTTTACCCCTATGCTATCCAATGCTTTCCCTACTGTTGCACCCTTTGGAGTGGGAATAGTAATTTTTACCCCTACGCTATCCAACGCTTTCCCTACTGTTGCACTCTCTGGAGTGGGAACAGTAATGTTTACCCCTACGCTATCCAACGCTCTCCCTACTGTTGCACCCTCTGGAGTGGGAGAAGTAATTTTTACCCCCATGCTATCCAATGCTTTCCCTACTGTTGCACCCTATGGAGTGGGAATAGTCATTTTTACCCCTATGCTATGCAACGCTTTCCCTACTGTTGCACCCTCTGGAGTGGGAATAGTAATGTTTTACCCTACGCTATCCAACGCTTTCCCTACTGTTGCACCCTCTGGAGTGGGAATAGTAATTTAAACCCCTACGCTATCCAATGCTTTCCCTACTGTTGCACTCTCTGGAGTGGGAATAGTATTTTTTACCCCTACCATATCCAACACTTTCCCTACTGTTGCACCCTCTGGAGTGGGAAAAGTAATTTTTACCCCTATGCTATCCAATGCTTTCCCTACTGTTGCACCCTTTGGAGTGGGAATAGTAATTGTTACCCCTAAGCTATCCAACGCTTTCCCTACTGTTGCACTCTCTGGAGTGGGAACAGTAATGTTTACCCCTACGCTATCCAACGCTTTCCCTACTGTTGCACCCTCTGGAGTGGGAGTAGTAATTTTTACCCCTACGCTATCCAACGCTTTCCCTACTGTTGCACCCTCTGGAGTGGGAATAGTAATTTTTACCCCTACGCTATCCAACATTTTCCCTACTGTTGCACCCTCTGGAGTGGGAATAGCAATTTTTACCCCTACGCTATCCAACGCTTTCCCTACTGTTGCACCCTCTGGAGTGGGAATAGTAATTTTTACCCCTACACTATCCAACGCTTTCCCTACTGTTGCACCCTCTGGAGTGGGAATAGTAATTTAAACCCCTACTCTATCCAACGCTTTCCCTAATGTTGCACCCTCTGGAGTGGGAATAGTAATTTGTACCCCTACGCTATCCAACGCTTTCCCTACTGTTGCACCCTCTGGAATGGGAATAGTAATTTAAACCCCTACGCTATCCAACGCTTTCCCTACTGTTGCACCCTCTGGAGTGGGAATAGTAATTTTTACCCCTACGCTATCCAACGCTTTCCCTACTGTTGCACCCTCTGGAGTGGGAATAGTAATTTAAACCCCTAGGCTATCCAACGCTTTCCCTACTGTTGCACCCTCTGGAGTGGGAATAGTAATTTTTACCCCTACGCTATCCAAAGCTTTCCTACTGTTGCTCCCTCTGGAGTGGGAATAGTAATTTAAACCCCTACGCTATCCAACGCTTTCCCTACTGTTGCACCCTCTGGAGTGGGAATAGTAATTTTTATCCCTACGCTATCCAACGCTTTCCCTACTGTTGCACCCTCTCGGGTGGGAATAGTAATTTAAACCCCTACGCTATCCAACGCTTTCCCTACTGTTGCACCCTCTGGAGTGGGAATAGTAATTTTTACCCCTACACTATTCAACGCTTTTCTTACTGTTGCAATATGTGGAGTAAGTATATATATTAATTTATATAGCGATACTTAGCAGGCAAATGGAAGTTTGCTAAAAATGTAAGAGGCACACGCGGAGTCTGGTTTTCAAAGCAAGGATGCTTTATTCGGTGCTCTAGTGTCCTCTCCCCTCCAGTTCGACAGACGCGTTTCGCCTTCGCGGCTTTTTCAATGTAAAAAAATAAATAAAAAAAAATAAAAAAAATAATTTATATGTAGAGTTTTAAATTTATTTTAAATGTATATGTGTTAGTTATTATTTTGTAAATATGTTTTAATGTTTTTATTTAATATTTGTAAAATTATATGAATTTTAAAAATATTTTTACATTATTATTAATACATTAAAATAAACTATATATTTAATTTGATATTTTGTACTATGATATTTTTTTCTCGATATTTTTGTACTTACCTTTATGAAGATATAACTCCGATATTTTTGATGTCGATATTTTTGTGTCGATATTTTTGTATGTAGATATTCTGTCTGTCGATATTATGTCATAGATTCACGTGCTTCATGGAGAGGTAGACACTGGTCAGCGCCAGGATCAGGTCACAAGCTACACGCACTTACCTGTGAAGTACTGTGTTGCACTTTGGATCCCGTGTCAGTCGTGACGGCGCTGTCGGCCTGATGTGTATATTATCCTCATTTATAGAGTGGTGCAGGCTCCTGGCTGACGTCACGATACTCTAATTTCCCCTCTGCTGCTTCAAGACTCAACTTGAATTAGGAAATGAACACTGGTAGTCATAGTTGCTCCAACGAGAGCTGCTCTGATTGTTAGAATTAGTAGGGGGCGTGGAGTTAGTTACCCGCAATTAGATACCGCTTGGTTTAAAGACTGATACCCCCCTCTGTTGCGATGGGCAAGGTGGACAGAACACAGCCGAAACTAAAGGACTCGATGCCATGACGGATGAGGGAGATGTCACTCCTGTTCCCCCTCAGGAAGAAGCGGAAAGTGATATTCGCACAATGCTTGCCACGATCGAGAAGGGTTTACATGGTAGTCTATCTGTCCTCGGATCTAAGATAGACTCTCTCTCCTACCGTATGGACAGAATGTTCAAAAGGCTTGACAAGCATGCAGAACGGTTGGATATGTCGGAGCGCCGTATCACAGAAGTTGAAGAGGCCCACACTACATTAGATACAGAATATAAACAATTGGAACGGGTGATATAGGTTCTTCAGGACAAGACAGAGGATCTTGAAGCGCGGTCTCGGCGTAGTAACCTTCGGATTACGGGTTTGCTGGAATCGACCCACACGGGCAACATGGAACACGAGCAATTTGTTGAGAAATTACTAGTTTTGCTTCTTGGTAGTGACACTTTCTCGCCTATGTTTGTGGTTGAAAGGGTGCACCGATCCTTGGGACCCCAGCCGGCGCCTGGTGCCGCCCAGAGACTGGTCATTGCAAAGTTGCTTAACTATCGGGACAGGGACGCGGCACTGAGGGTCACCATAGACAAACAACTGCTTCAGTATGAGGGTTCTACCATCTCGATGTTCCCGGACTTCACGATGTGGGTGCAAGAAGCACGCCGGCAGTTTGCCCCCTTGAAGAAACAACTTAGGATTATGCCATGTTGTACCCGGCTAGACTCCGAGTCAATCTACAGGGTTAGTCGCAAATTTTCACGGAACCCAAAGTCCTACAGAAGGCCCTGAACGACTGGGCTAAAGACAAACGGCGTAGTCCGGAGAGAGACTCTAGTGAAGGCGCAGTTGGTGGCCAACTGGAAGAACAAGATTGAATTTTGGCCTGCCACTAATACAGATAAACATGTCATTCATGTGGTTATAACTTAAAGAACAATTTGTCCCTATTACGAGGACTGTAATTTCCAGTGATTTTGCTATTTCCAGTGATATTACAGGCATGGTGTTGAATTTATGATAAGACGTGATCGTGAGTCGCTCATATCACTCATGCTTTTCAGAATTTACAGATAGCTATTGTGGTTTAACTTGTGGACGCATGAGGGGTTGGAATTTTCACGACAGTTTCAGATGTTTCATATTTGCTGACGGAGTGTAGGGCATAGGCTGGATTGAGACTCATTACTCCAAGCTTATAATTACTTTGGGAGCGAGTTACCTCTGCCCACGAGTGAAGCACATACTTGGGGAACTGTATTTGGGGGGGTTGGAGCGGGGGGGGTTTCCAATGATGTTATGGGGGGTGGTCTGTCATTTTCTTGTCCAGGCGTGGTTGGGGGTTGCCTGGCATGGGTGGTGGGTGGGGAGGGAAGGGAGTTAGTTCTGTTTGACGGAAAAGGAGGACACTACTTACTACATATGACAAGTACAAGTCTAGTGGGCTTCCATGGCTAATATAAATAACCTGACTGCGCCTGATCACAACATGAGCTATAGAGCCTCTCAAATAATGGGTGAGACGGGTAGAATAGGTACTCTTACATGCAGTATGAGGGGTCTTAATGATCATAGAAAGTTGCGAAAAGTGCTTGCGTATTTGTCTAGACACAAAATAGATATTGCACTACTGCAGGAAATGCACCTCCCACTTGACAGTCCCATGCTATGCAATAGAGGGTTACAGGGTTGCACCCATGCAGCTGGATTTACTACGCATGCCCTGGGAGTACTTACCTGGGTTTGCCCCCGTTCACCCATCATACTTGAACCCTTGGTAACGGACGTAGATGGACGGACTGTTATATCTAAATGTCGAGGACAGGGAATGGATGTAACTGTTGCCAATGTTTACGGCCCTAATTTTAATAACCCCAGCTTCTATACTGCCCTGTCCGATAAGGCATGACACTGTGGGATGAAGCAGCAACTTTGGGGTGGCGACTTCAACTTAGTATTGGACCCGCACCAAGACCGCTCCGGAGGCCCGGTAAGGAAAACCACAGCAGCAGCTAAGGTGCTGGCAGATGCTTCAAGAAGACTTACAGGATGTATGGAGGCAGAGATTACCTGATAAAGGGGGTTACACACACTATTCAGCGTTCCACGACCTACACACACAAATTAACTATTGGCTGACAACTGGCCAGCTGTATGACTGTGTGCGAGGGTGTGAGATATTTCCCCGTACGCTCTCAGATCACTTCCCGGTGTTGCTGGTCATAGATGCCCCCTGAAAACCATTCCCCCATTTACTTGGCGTTTTCCTCCGTACTCACTGTTAGATTAGGTATTTAAGGAAGAATTAGCTGAGGCGAGAGAAATATATTTTGATAAAAATGTGGGATAGGTGGAGAGCTTTCCGGTGGTGTGGGAAGCATTTAACGTATATATACGTGGTTTAGCCATGTCTAGGCACTCGGGAATTCTTAGAGCGCTGCATAAGAGACTTGCGGATCTAGAAATAGTGTAAGCTAACTTGGAGGCGCGAGTACAGGCAAGTGCGGATGAAGAGGTAACGAAAGAATTCCAGACACAGCTAGGGGAATATCATGATGCCGTGGGTGCGGAGATTAAACATCTCGGTAAATATGCGACAGCCCGCATTTATGGGGAAGGCGTACGCCCGGGTGGGGTGCTGGCCCGCTTTTTGAAGAAAAGACGTGGATACACAGCTGTCTCGGAAATTAAATCTGCTGAGGGAGAGGTACTCACAACAGACATAGCCATAACAGAACGGTTCAGACAATTTTATTCAAACCTATACACTTCTCGTAGTTCAGGGACGGAGGAGGACATTTTGGATTATTTATCTCAAATTAAGCTACCTTGGCTATCTAATATTCATTGTGAATTCTTGATGCGCCCCCTAGAGAAAAATGAAATTATTTTGGCAATCGCTAATATATAGACGGGCAGTGCCCCAGGGGCTGATGGTTTGACAGTTGCCTGTTACAAGGCTTATCCGGACTTGCTCTTGCCAAACCTAATAGCCCTCTTTGCCGATATGTGTGTGTCGGGAACGATGCTGCCCTCTATGAGAGAGGCGATTATCGTCACCATTCTGAAATCGAACAAATCCCCTGAGGAATGTTCGTCATATCGACCTCTCTCTTTGCTCAACGTCGACACCAACATTTACGCAAAGATACTGGCAAATAGACTGGTCCCTTTGATCCCAAAGTTGATCACTCCGTAACAAGCGGGGTTTATTCCGAGCCGTAACCTTACCTATAACATTTGCACAGTGTTTGGGGTGATACAACATACTAAATCGGACGTCCGAGCAGTCGCAATCTTCCTCGACATGGAGAAGGTCTTCGACTCTTTTGAATGGCCCTTCATGAGACAGGTACTTTCGAGGAAGGGGTTGGGTGAAGTCTTCATACAGCTGCTGGGAGTGCTATACTACAAACGTACAGCCAGAATAAAGATTGGTGATCTAGTGACAGCCTCGATAAACATCACTAGAGGTACAAGGCAGGGTTGTCCGCTTTCTCCTATTCTGTATGCATTAGTAGCGGAAGCCTTGGCCTGCGCGCTTCGGAAATATCATAGGTATAAGGGCGTTCGCATTCCAGGCTATGAACGTATAGTTTCTACATATGCCGATGACACCCTCCTATATGTGCGAGACCCTGAACACCATCTTTCCTCTGTACTCCGTGAAATGGTGCGCTTTGGCGGAGTTTCAGGACTTCGCGTAAACTGGTCGAAGTCCATCATATTTCCGCTCACCCCGTCCACAGCTCGATTCGAACCAGACTTCCCACTACAATTGATGATGGACCAGGTTCGGTACCTGGGTATACAAATACACGATTGTTGTCATCAAGGAAAACTATGGTGTCCTGCTTAGCAGGTTGGAAGATGAGGTGGAAGGTTGGATCAGGCTCCCATTGTCTCTCCTGGGTAGAATTTCTATAATGAAAATAGTTGTCTTCTCTCGACTTCTGTAACTTTTTACCAACATCCCAATCGCCCTTCCAAGTGTATTTCTTAAGACCCTCACAAAATTGATGATTAGACTGGCGTGGGTGGGTAAACAACCCAGAGTTAAATGGCAAATACTCACTCTGCCTCCGCACATGGGAGGACTAGGAGCGCCTGAACTAGTATTATACTACAGAGCGGCGCAATGTGTGCATGCCCATCACTGGATTCACTGCCTGCCCGACATTCCTCACTTACGTATTGAGAGAGCGGTAACTTCCCCTCGCCCAGTGCCCGAGCTGCTCTTTCCCACCCCAGATGGTAGGACCAGTATACTGGACTCAACCAATGCGACGGTGCACGCATAGCACCACCTCTTAAAACTACAGGCTGGAGCTATCTTGTACTCACCCCTGACCCCGTTGGAATGGTGTAATTGGTTACCTCCTTGCCGGGACATGGGTGTTATACGTTCGCTCAATTCTATGAAGATTAGCACAATAGGAGAATTATTTGAGGAAGGCATAGCCAGAGGATGGGACAGTTTGGACAGGCAGGACTATACACCCACAATCCTAGACAGGTTCCAGCTCCATAGAACCAGACAAGCGCTATGTCACCTATTGGGCAGCGATCTGGCTGAGCCTACAGAGTTGGTAGCCCTTACACTCATCATAAAAACTGACGAACCAGTGTGGCTAGTTTCCAAAATTTACAATGTTAGCATGTCCTACAGGGAGAATTATTATACTAAAACGCGCTTGGCATGGCAGAGGTTCCTAAATAGGGACATTGATGATGAAACATGGAAGTACTGCTGCACCAGCACGAAACGTGTCTTCCTCAATGGCAGACACTGGTTGATACACTTTAAATATCTTAATAGGGTTTATCATACCCTGTAACGGCTTTGTAGATACGGTTTGCGGGAAAACCCAGGATGTGAGCACAAAGGGTTGGGACTGAGAGGTATGTTATGTTATATTTATCTATATCGCGCATGGCTACCCAACAACAGGGCGTCCCAGCGCATGCGGGCATACCTAATTATAATACGGCCAAATGGAGGTGTAGGTGCCAGATTACCAGAACATCCTAAACAGAAGAAAACAGCCAGGTTTTAATGCGTTTTCGGAAGAGAAAGTGGTTGGAAATAATACGGATGCCTAGGGGAATAGAATTCCAGAGTTTTGTAGCGAGATACCTGAAGGACCGGCCTCCTGCTCTGCACCTCCGGATCTTGATAGTACGTGCCAGAGAGAGGTCCGCAGAGCGGAGGGCCCGCGCTGGAATATAGAAGGAACATAGGCCCTGTAAAATTTGGGGGCAAGGTGATAAAGCATTTTATGGATTAAACAGAGGGTTTTGAAACGTATGCGCTGTTTAACAGGCAGCCAATGCAGCCTGCGCAAAACCTGGGAAGTATGGCAACATTTTGGCAGTCCGAACAGAGTGCGCGCAGCGGCATTCTGAGCCCTTTGCAGTCTGTTGGTGACTGTCAAATTAGACCCAAGCATAAGGGCATTGCAATAGTCCAGGTGGGACAAAACCATAGCCTGGACAATTGTCTGACGCACGTGAGGTTCGAAAAACCCTAAGATAGGTTTAAGGGAACGGAGGCGGCCATAGCAAGTGCCAGACACTCTTTTCGCATGGGATTCGAGAGAAAGTGAATCATCTACAATAACACCTAGATTTTTCACTTCTTTCTTAGGAATAGGAGGCGGACCCAATGTAGGGGGCCACCACTGCTCATCCCACTTCTGAGTATCACTTCCAATAAGGAGAACCTCAGTTTTCGATGAATTCAAATGGAGGCAGTTCTCCGTAAGCCAGCTAGAGATGGCCAGAATGTCTTCCTGGATTTTGGCTCGGTCACCCACGGTGTCATTAGAGAAGGTAAAAATTAATTGTGTATCGTCCGCGTAAGATATTAGTTTGATGTTACGTTCCCTGGCCAATACGGCCAATGGGCGGACGTATACGTTAAACAACGTGGGGCTGAGAGCAGAGCCCTGGGGGACACCGCAGCCTAAAGGAAAACTGCTGGATGAGTAGGGCGGGGCATGGACCTGGAAGGAACGGTCATATAGAAATGACCCGAACCAATCCAGGGCCCTGTTCCCGACACCGATCTCCCACAGTCTCCTGAGAAGGATCCCATGAGAGACTGTGTCAAACGCCGCACTCAAGTCCAGCAGAACCACGGCCGCGGTGTTGCCCATATCCTGTGTCTTCCTTAGCTGTTCCGTGATGGCCAATAAGGCCGATTCAGTGCTATGTTTGGCACGGAATCCATTCTGAGACTCCTCCAAAATCCCGTTAGGTATGAGGATGGTACAACAGATAACAGTTAGCAAGTTGATTTGTTACACTACGATAGTTCAAGTTAAATAATTGTGATCGGGTACGCAATGTACACTTCTTTCCTCGATTAGTAATGTGAAGCATAATGTTGTCTAGACACTTTCGGTGATCAATTTCTTCTAGTAACATCGGTGCACTGTAATAAGAGCTTAAAAGTACACACTGTACAATTTTGGCTTTTGGAAAGGTGATGTGTCCTTTGTATCCTTTCTTTTTGTAAAATGATGATGGTTAAAATAAAAATAAATTAAATAAATATCTTTTTGATTTATCACAGTTTCCAACATTCTGGGTACAATATGATTATCACCAGGAACTGCTTCAGTTTTCAAATTTGTTAGACTAGGTTCCAAGAAACTCTCAAGGTTGGCATTTGCCAGAGTACAAACAGAACTGATATAATCAGTCAATGTGTCTTGGCCAGCGGTCTAGTGATTGACTATGACAATGTATATTGACGTGGGTGCAGCGTGGCCTGGTAAGCTTTGAATGATATTGCTCTGCTAATAAGTAAAAAGCAAATCTTCCTTTGGTTGCTGCAAAATTAACACCACTCGTATTCAGTCACCTAATACACAAATTTCGTCACCATTCGCACTTTTTGGGGTTATACTGTAGGACCAAACAGTATATCAAAAATACGTAAGTAGTAGAAAATATGCAGAACTTATTGATTAAAAAGTTGTTGTTTTTTTAACAGAAAGGAAATTTCTTCTTAATCATAAAAAAAAGTTGAAAAGCACAAGGAATTACAAGAAAAACATTTCATATACATTTTAACAATATGAAAGTAACAGAAACCACAAGTGTATTATTGATGTTAACACAAAAAAAGAGAGAAGAGAAAGACAGTACACGTTGTCATTAAAAAACACATTCATATTAAACAGAATATAGACTGAAACCCGATAAGTAGACACTCGTTTGGTATCTATAGTCCCAGCCAACTACACGAGTTGTGTGACAGATTAGTTGACATGTTTTAATGTTGTTGTCCAACTTTATACCATCTTTATCAAGACATCAATAAAACTCTTGTGGTTAGACATTTGGTTGATCCTAATCCTGTACATTAAAACAAATATAAATATATATATAAATCAGTGCTATATTCATCTCTTTGTGTTTGCTTTGTTCGCCCTAAGTTGGCAGGGTATGCCCAGACGTGGGTCTCTTGCTCTCTTTGACCCTGGATTCAAGCTAGCCTGGCTAATGAGGGCTGTTAGCCTGAAACTGGTCCCAGGATGCTTGTTTCCTGTGCAGGGAAGACATGGCTTGGCAGTTCAGGCTGGACTGTTCCCATGAGGCACCGGGTCAAGACTGATTTGCATTTAACTGCGTCTGAACTGGGGTGGTGAAGTGAGCTAAAGAACAATGATGGATTCAACCCAGATCTGTGACTGGGGGTGAGTCTCTGAAAAGTTTCATCTCTCCGTCCATCATCTCCCTGTGTTTGCTTTGTTCACCCTAAGTTGGCAGGGTGTGCCCAGACGTGTGTCCCTTGCTCACTTTGCCACAGGATTCAAGCTAGCCTGGCTGATGAGGGCTGTTAGCCTGACACAGGTTCCAGGATGCTTGTTTCCGGTCCAGGGAATACATGGCTTGGCAGTTCGGGCTGGACTGTTCCCATGAGTCACAGGGTCAAGACTGATTTGCATATAGCTGCGTCTGAACTGGGGTGGCGAAGTGGGGTGAAGAGCGATGATGGTTTCAACCCAAATCTGTGACTGGGGGTGAGTGTCTGAAAAGTTGCTAAAGTTGTACAACACCAACGAAATGCGTCGACGCATCTGTCACACAATTAGGGTAGTTGGCTGGAACTTGAGATACCATACAAGTGTTTAAGTATCGGGTTAAGTATCAGGTTTCAGTCTATATACTGTTTAACACGAATGTGTGTTTTTAATGACAATGTGTACCGTCTTTCTCTCCTCTCTTTTTTTGTGTTCACATCAATATGCACTTGTTATTATGATAATGTTATAATGTATATGAAATGTTTTTCTTGTAATTCCTTGTGTTTGTTAACTTTTTTATGCTAGTAGGAAGAAATTTCCTTTCTGTTTTAAAAAAAAAAAACTTTTTATTCAATAAATTCTTTACATTTTCTCCTACTTACATGTTTTTGATTTACTGTTTGGGCCTACAGTATAACCCCACAAAGTGTGACCAGTGATGATATTTGTGTATTGGGTGACTGAATATGAGTGGTGTTAAATTTGCAGCAACCAAAGGAAGAGTTGCTTTTTACTTATTAAAAGTACCCTATTTCTTTGCTAAGGTAAAGGGGTCACACTCTTGACAATTTGATATTGCTCTGCACCTTATGCCCTTTTATGCCTATTTTCTGTCATATTTGAACTGCACTGATTTTGGGGGCTGCAGGAACTGTAAAATAAATTAAGGTGGTTTACGGGGGTTTTAGATTTTTGCTACTAATTGTGTGATACCTTGTGTATTCATTTTTATATCTTTTGAGCAGTGAGCGACTTTTGTATTTTTCTCGCCTGCACAGGGAGCACACCAGTTGCCTGTTAAGCCCTTTTTGCTAGTGCTGCTTTCAACTGTCAAGTGGTTGACCCTGACAATGTATATAGATGGCTGTGGGATGTGGCAGCGTGGCGTGGTGTGGTGGCATGTTAGTACAGTGGGCATAAGCTGCCGGCAACGCCAAAGGCAGGCCCATCTGCGCCCCTCTTGTTCTTGACTGTCACTAGTCACCAGGACCCCTGCTCATTTTGCAAAAAGTGTAAAACCTTTGGTTACTTTTTCTCGCTATAGGTTGCTTGCTTTACAAACCCATGTGTCATCTTTTTCTGGCTGTTGTAAAGGGATGCCTGGAACAACCTTTGGCCATTTTTCCTGTATGAACTGTAAGTGGGAATGTCTAGACTCTCAGGAGACCACGTATCTGGTTATATGAATTGTACTTATGTTCCCACCCCTGTGTATGCTGTGGCATCGAAAGAAGAAGGGGAACCGGGACTATAAGGGTTGACCCTTATATCAGCTGCAGTTATTCTAATGCAAGGTGCCTGCCTAACCATTGTTTGGAAATTTGGGACATTATTCACAGCTCCAACCTTGACCGTATGTTTATCATAGAGACTTGGCTTAACAACCAATCCACAGTGGAGCTGCCTTTGACAATATCTATGGCTACAAGATCTTGATGCGTAGCCGAGATGGTAGGCTGGAGGGTGATGTGGCAATCCTTTTTAGGGATTGCTATGAGTGTTCAACAATTCTCGAGGAAGATCTCTGTGCTTTCAGGAAGAGCGGTCTCTATAGACCCCCATCTATAATGCCCAAATAGCCGCTACCTTAGTGGCAGAATTGTCCCTTTTGGTTTTAAAATATAAACATTTCCTTCTGATTGCCACTTTGAGAAGGAGGGTGACTTGCATAGAGTGCATCTGAAGAACGAAGAACGAGATGCAAATGTTACAACTTACTCAGTGGATTAAAGGTGCCAACCATAGAGTAGGACATATACCGGCTCTACTGTTTTTTAAATCTCTGTTCCATCTCCATACTTTATATTGATTCTGTACGTTGGTTGGATCATTTTTTACTAACATTCAGATTGATGGTGCATAACAAGTTCCTTGCCATGCATGAAACTCCGGCAGAGAGGTTTAGGCCCTGGAGGAAAGCCTCTCTGGAGTCGTTGTACACCTGAAAATCCCTAAATCTAGAGATCAAGAACCTAGTCCTTGGAAGGTGGATATTCACAATACTCACTGGAGTTGGAAGAACTAATGTAAGAAAGAAAAAATGTTCTTTCTTGAGTCCCCTCACTCACGGTGACATGCTTCATCATAGGGGCCATCCCAGTCTTCTACGGACTGAGGCGTGCTACGACTTGCGGAGTTACATAGGAGCACTTAAGTGATGGACTATGTGTAGTGCAGACAGTGTAGTGAGGTGGAGTGGGCTGGAAGTGAATTAAAAATACCTATCTAGTGGGCAACGATGATTTATTCTTGCTCCTAGTAGGTATGATCTAAAAACGGGATAGAACACAAGGGGTCCTAATTACAATGGGTTAGGTGTACCTAGTATTTCAAGTCAACATGTTTCGAGCATTCCCCAAGCTCTTCGTCAGGACTACACAGGGACGAGCCCTCTGCTCATCACTCCTAGTTGTTCTCAAATGAGGTAAATACTTAATTAATAAAATACGCTGCAACAGTAAAGCATGTGTTAGTACATACATATTTGGATAAGTCACGTAGTATCTGTAGGGTAAAAAACACACAATAGGGTTAAGGGGTTACAAGGAGCCCTTCATGTTACATTGTAATTTCTGTAATTTTAATCTCTGCACACAAAAAACACAGTATGTGAGGTTTTTCTGTGCCTTAGTCCAGGATAAATGAAAGAAGCCGATTAGCGTGTTTATGGATAAAGTGTCGAGGTTAAAAACCGTGAAACTGGCACTCCGTGACAAACACACACAAAATGTGATAAACAGACAATTACATACATTAATGGGGACCTAACTTTGCCCCATGGTCTCGGAGAGTTGTCGGTATCTTGTGAATCTAGTAGTAGGGAAGAAAATGCGGGGGGAAATAATGCCGTGTTAGTGGCTTTAAAGCAATTTCAAAGATAAGATTTTTGCCGGTTCAGCCTGGAGTCCGCCATGCATCGGCATCTGTGGGACTGAAATCAGGCACTTACTTGCTCAGAAGATACGCTGGCTTAATCACCTATACCGGAACCTCCCGACCGCATATCTTTGAAATTGCTTTAAAGCCACTAACACAGCATTATTTCCCCTCGAAAACATAACACAATAAGAATCCCACTCCAATTTATAAACATGGACACATGTTAACGAACAAGTGGACACTCAGATGAAAAAAATCTGATATAAGCAAAGAGAGATAGGATTTCCCAAGGTCTTTAGGTGCTTCTAGCATCAAAAAGCACAAAGCACCAGCCACAGGTACCTGGTCATGTTAGACATAATAACAGTCAAAAGTTAAGGCTGAGTGGGAAGGAGCACATGTTCATGTTCTTCCCTGTGGAAAGTTTATCTTTTCTGGAGAAAAGTCTTCATCTACGAGGTCATTGGTGAGTTGGAGTGCAGGCTGGATCTGCAGAAGGGTTTGTCAATGGCAGCCAGCGGAAGCACAGGACCTTGGTGATAGCCATGGCTCAGGCGGACATTTGAGGATCTCAACGTCCACGGTAGGAAAACTCCAAACTGGCAAAGTCAAAAGGCTTGGCCCAGAAAGGTGTCATCATCGTTGGAGTGCTGCTTAGCACTGGTCTCTGTAAAGTCCTCTGCGCTTAGACTTAGAAACTTTTCTGGAAGTCATGAACCTTTCAGCAGTGCAAACCTAGAAGTTAAGTCCAACCGGCTGTTCGTCATCGGCAGCTGAGGCTTGGCGGTGGCACTGTGGTATTGTCTAGTTGTTTGGCAAAAAGTTCCGAAAACATTTCTAAGTATCCATTCTCGCAATTTTGATGAGAGAACGAGTGCACTCTAACACCAGCCAAGGATCCAGAACCTTTAGGGCAGCACTTGGGTGTTAGGACCAGTGTTCCCTCCAAATATTTTCCCTGGTGTGTGGTAATAGATTAGTTCTGGGAAAATTTTTCTGACTTTGTGAATAGCAGCACTTTGACATAAGCCAATCTGTGAGCATGCAATATACTACTTCTATATGATGAGTGTAAGGGTTAGACTAAGGGCCATGTTGCTAGTTTGGCAGTCCAACTGCCATAGGACTGTGTCCGCCCCTGCCAACAGCCCGCGGTGCTCGCGGTCCACAGACAGGCGTATTATGAGTTGAAAACAGGGCCTGCGGTTTGGAGGTGTGTACCTTGCACGGTCCATGATATATGTAGAAAATACCATATACACATTACCAGTGTTCAACAGATATGTAGGCAGTCCTGGCAATGGGTATATGTTGGAAAATGACTTACCTTTAGATCGCAGCTACCAGGGTCATAATATTCGGCGTGAAGATACTGCTGTGAAGGGCGGACCCCGAGAAAGGGATCCACATCAGAATCTGCCTGGAAGAAGAAAGGGGTGAGTACACACCCCAAATCCTTTGTTACAACCATCTTGAAGCAGGCGGTCAAACAGTTAATGTACCACAGAAAGCCAGACTTAATATACTGCATCAACAGACTGAAAAGCTGTAAAATATGCTATAAATGTAAGGTGTCACTTATATATGGGTCATCCATGAGTTCCTAGTCAAGAGAATACCTATTGCTACTGTGTCATACAATTCTTGTCTTCTTTCTCATTCCCTCCTTCTACTTCTGAATGTCTCACATTGTCTGTGCTCACTCTTTTTCCATTCCACCATGAATTCATTAACATATACCCCTTACCAAACTCACTCCCAATCCACTGACCCTCCAATAGACTTTTCCTTACCATCCTTACTCTCAATCTTTCATGCTTAATTAATAATTGTTCACATTCTATCACCCACTCTCTCTCCCATTTATGCATGTCTCGTGCACCCATTCATACTCACACCGAACGTATCACTTAATCACTCTCACACGTCACCCTTTCTTGCTTACAATGTATTTGCTCTCACACTTCTGATACACTTTTACTACCCTTCTTCAATTTGCTAAATACCACCAGGCAGATATCAGAAATGTTCATACAAACAAAGGAAGATTTGTCACTATAAACATTTATGGTAAGGTGGCAAACAGTAGTTGTAACTTTACATTATATACAAGGAGTATATTTTACAGTTTTTTCTGCTTTGATTACCCTTTTCAGAACCTATTTTTCAAGCACAAGGTATGCAAGCAATTTCCAATATTGTATTCACATACCAATGTAAACAGGTAACATTAGAAGCAGTGGCGTAGCTAGCCCTTTGGCCTCCGGTAGCGGTCACTGCTTTTGCCGCCCGGCCTCATTGAAAAGCAGGGGGTGGGTTTGCCGCCCCGGCTGGCTGCAGTTAAGAGTGGGGGAGGTCGCCGCCCCCCAAAACAATGCCGCCTGGGGCAGACACCCCGCCACCCCCTTGCTATGCCACAGTGTGCATGGGCAGCTGTTAACACACTCCGGTAAAACTGGATGCTGCTTTTAGATTCTGAAAGTGGATAAAGAAAAGGAGGCTGCTCTATTATTTTCTCATACAGAAATTACATTTGTGTCCACATTGAGTTGTCCTACAGTGTTCCAGGCTGTAATTGAATCAACATACATTTAGGAGAATGAGATCGAAAGTGTTTGGCTCCACAGAGGAATTTCAAGATGGATACAAAAAGGTTGGTAAAATGCTGGAAGCCGGAACAAGACTAAAATTGTGAGCAGTGAGAAAAGCAACACAAAGAATCCTTTATTTTCTTAGATCTGATAAATGTGACTGCCTTTCCAGCTTATGTTTTTTTAATTTTCCTTTCCCCAGAGCCTCCAAATGTCTTCCCTTTATGGCCCAGAAACAAGTTGTGTAATGTGCACTCTTCATGACTGCTTGTGGACTTGTAAATCTCATGCTGTGCAGGCCCAGAGGTGTGCCACTTGAGGGAAACAACCTTTACAACGCAACCATTACATCGCACTACACTTACAACGCAGTCATTACATCGCAGCATCCTTTTCAACTCATGTCACTACAACGCAGGAATTACAACGCATAACATTACAATGCATGATACTACATGGCATGTCACTACAACGCAGGCATTACAACGCATATCATTACAATGCATACCATTGGAGTTAGAAAAGTAATTTCTAACCCCTACACTATCCAACACTTACCCTACTGTTGCACCCCCTGGAGTTAGAATAGTAATTTGTACCCCTACACTATCCAACGCTTACCCTACTGTTGCACCCCCTGGAGTTAGAATAGTAATTTTTACCCCTATACAATCCAATACTTACCTTAAATGCAATGTAAAGGTATGCGTTGTAATGGTATGCGTTGTAAAGTTAGTATGCAATGTAATCGAATGCGTTGTAATGGTAGTTTTTTAAAATGCAATGTAGTGTCAGGCAATGTAATGGAATGCATTGTAGTGGATGTTGCGATGTAAATACTGTGTTGTAAGTGTATGCGTTGTAAATGTATGCGTTGTAACATCATACAGCTTAGAGGCAACATAGGTTAGGACTAAATCTCTCAGAGGGCTACCAGCAGAGTCCAAGGCAAATCCACCTGAAATTGGTCAGGTTGGCTCAGCAGAGATCTGGTCTTCTTGCAGCTTTTGTGTTCCTGGAGCTCAACAGGAGGTCAGCCAACTAGGCTTGGAGTCCACACTACTGTCCTGGGTATGGGGCAGAGCAGGTGCATCCCTTGGGGGTTTTCTCCATGGATTCAAAAGCAGTCCTTTTTCTGTCTTCCACATGTTATGAAAAGGGTACTGAGGGTGAAACCGTTATGCCTAGTGCCAGCCTGTGGCCAGGGGACACTGCTGGCCACTCCCTAACCAATAGGGTAAAAGTTATTTCTGTGTGTTTTTCGGTAAACCAACCCTAAGTACCCTTCTCTTCCTAAATCCAATAAGGCCAAAACTTTCTTTCCCTGTGCAGAGTTCCCTGGGCCCACCCAGAGGAATGACTAGTATAATGAGGAAAGCCTTCCTTGTCACTCTAAACCAGTTCTGGGGTTAGCTCCTATCCCACTGTAATTGGTGACCAGTTGGCTATCAAGACAATAAAGGGGCAGACTTAGGTATAATTTACAACTGCTTGCATAGGCACCTTTTGAAGTTTAAATAGGTTCCTGGGCACAGCCCAGACGTCCATCCTGTCAGGGCGAAAACATCTCCCCACGCCCAAAATGACTATAATTTTGAATCAGTGCCCTAGCTATTCCCATACTGAATTTATGCATAATGTAAACCAATGCTTTTCAGTGGGAGCGCCTGACTGCCACAGTGAAAAATTACTTTAGAAATGTTGTACTGTAAGGACATGTAAAAGTTAAGAACGTATGTTATACTTTCTTAAATACCACACATCCTGCCCTATGGGCATTTAGGGCCTACCTTAGGGGTGACATAATCATTAAAAATGGGTGGTTTTGGCTGGCAAATGGTTTATTTTGCCAGGGCAAAGATGTAGTTTTAAAACAATGGCAGCATTGAAGACATGCTTCGCCTTGTCACTTTAGTGGTGGCACAAAAGGTGCTGCAGTCCACTAGTGACATTTAACATGCAGGCCCTGTGCACATTTGGTACCATATACTAAGGACTTATTGGTAAGTTAAATGTACCAATAAGGAATTTATACCAACTCAATAAGATGAAAGGGGTAAGAGCACATGCACTGGGGCCTGGTTAGCCTGGTTAGCTGTGCCCCAGTGTACAGAATACAAAAACTAAAAGCAACATAAAAAAAGAACAGGGGTGATAATACAAAAATAATCATTTTCTTAAACACATCTATTACCTCCTAAGTCATATGCAATCTGGTTTATTAGAGTACTGTTACAACCTGACCTTTTGTTAGGAGCCTCTTGCTTTTTGTTTTTTATTTTGCTGAGTCAGATAAGAGGATTAGGACCGTGCACCCGACTGGAGCAGAATGAAGGAGACTCCTCCCTGATCGATTCACACTTGCGCAACAAGAAAGGTGGGCAGACACCTCAATTATTTGGAAGTTCTGCTAAATCCCCAGGGCGGAGGTCTGTCCTGAAGCAACTGTCACAGAGGGTAAGAGATTACACTTGAACCTAAAACAGTCTAAAACATTTGATGTATGCTAAACTAGGGAGAAGTATAAAAAGATAACCTAAGCACCCTGCTGCTGACACGGTCTGGCATATTACCTATTTTATATGTCCTAACTGATTTAGTTGTAAGGCAGCTATGGAGGCGTTCCCAGGGAAGTCACAATTGTTAAATGGCTTAGTATGCCAGCGAAGGTGAATATAGCCTTGATGACTCCCAGGATGCTGATTTTTGTGACATAGCTATCCAGATTGGGCGGAGTTGACACCTCAGTCTCATAGTTTTTAAGTTCAACGTTTTCCCAGTGCTAAGGAGGTTTATTAACACCCATAGTGTATTGAAGGAGTTTGGGAGGTGCATCTGGCTTGACCCTGGGCGGTATAGGGTGGAATTTGGACATAGAGAAAAAAAATTGACCCTGGAAACTGGGTGTAACTTATGTCTGGCCAAGAGGGGTGAGTGATTCCAGAGTTATTACAATATGGTTTCTATTATTACCCACTTTGTCCGGGAGCAGATATTTTCAGACTATCCAGCTCACTTCGCAACAATTTCCACTGTAGTCTTCTCTTGCTAGAGGCTGATGTGTGATGAGAGCTTACAATTTTTTTGGGACAAAGTTATTTTTTCTCTTCGCCATTGTTGAACATATTATTGTATGTGTTGATATTGCATTGTTTATTGAAAACTGTATTGTTTGGAAAATTGTGCGTGCAGATGCTATTCTAGAATATTGCGTATTTGCTCTATGTTGTAATACGACATATGCAGTCTTTATCTTGTCGAACACTTTGACGTAAAAATTGTAAGCACTGAGCTCCAAGTGCATAATTTGTTAGAGTGCACCACGTACGATTGCCCCTACAATTAGACAAACAAAACTAGAAAAAAAACATTCGAGTTGGCTTATCTAAATTATTAAAATTGCCATGGAATCCCAATTGAAGCATATGGAAACCAGGTTCCTCCAACAGTCAAAGAGAATTAATACGTTTTGCTAAGAGTGGCATTTGCACACAAAAGCATACACATTTCCCTGGCCTAAGGAGGTAATATGTGACACAAGTGTAATTGAACACGCTAAAATAAATGTAAAGACTAAGGGCCTTATTACAAGTCTGGCAGTCCTGGGACCTCTGGACTAGCGGTGGAGGTCCGACCACCAACACTCATCTGCCCTATTATGAGGGTGGCTGTAGGACTGCCACAAGACCCCCACCTCCGTCGAGATCAAGTATCTTGCTGTGGCAGCCATCTTCAAAGGGCCTGAATATGCTGGCAGTGCCGGCACCATTGAGCATAGTATGACCTGCCTTTTCACCGCCCATTCCATGTAGTGACCCCGCCATGAAAAGGGTGGCGGAAATGCAGGTAAGGGCACCCTAACAGGCCCCCCGGCCTAATCTGCCCATGGGGGTGCGGGAGGAGGGGCACATGTTACGCCCCCCGGAATTGTACCTTAATTCCTGCTTGGTATGGTGTGCATGACATGGTACATGCCACACTGTGCAAGAACGTGCTTCAGGCTCTCTCACGACACTGGTATGCTTGCCGTGAGACCAGTGCAACACCGCCCGTTCTAGATTAAACTCATAATCCAGTGGTCAGGTGCCCCACAAGCTTGGTGGTCTTCCTGGGACTGTGGCGGTCCCAACTGAAGCCCACCAAACACATAATAATGCCCTCAATATGCAGGACAGAAGAGAGACAAAAGTATGCCAGAGTTGGAATTATGAGCCATCTTTGAAGACGTTCAAACTGATAACCCCACAATGCTGATAGCAAGCCAGGCTTCAACACCTCCCCCACCATATGTAGGGATTAATGTACTCACACCAGCTAGCCCTTTATTAGGATATTCAAACCCAATAATAGTAGAAGCAGACGAGCCCCCACCGAAGGAAGGACAGCTAGGTCAAAGCCTGAGAAATCCAAAAGCAAGTGAGCCCAGATGCTTCCAGCGTAGTCCAAGTCCATAAGGAGTGTCCCCAAAATCTCCACTCCCCATCCACCAGACTCAACATGTGACACCTTAAAGGTAGATAAAATACACATTCCCATTTGTTCGCGTAAACGAGTGTCAGGAACGTTTGTGGAGATTCTCGATAGCATCTCAGTGAGATCGGGAGCTTCAGTCCTCCGTGACCCAATGACATAGGGTGGAGATACAGGGTTTGCCCAGGTAGCCGAGGAGAAAACAGAGAATGAATTTGGAGTTGAAGTCAGGTTAACGAAAGCAGTGCATAGCTCTGAGCCAAAGAGACAGCCCAGAAGGTGTAAGGAAGAGAGGCGGTACAACCGGGAGTTAGAGCGAGAGTATAGAATAGTGCATTCTATTCATGAGGAAAGCAGGGCCAAGTATAGGGTGCAATGCTGATAAGAGTTGGGGGTAGATGAAAGGCTATTAGCAGGGCTCATAGCCTCACAGTCCAGTAGACAAAGGCAAGGGGCTGATCAAGAGATAAAGGAAAAAGGCAGTCCGGTGCTTACCCACCCACAATGCAGGAAAAACAAAATGACACCTGTGCATGCACACGAGGGAAGCAGCGACGAGGATATACGCTGCTCTGTATGGATAGATTACAAAGATAAACTAGCCTTTAGGGAGATTTGAGTTAAAAAGGAAGGAAGGACTTTTGCATAACCATTTTGCGACCTATTAGCAGATTGGATTGAGGAGAGGGACTAATACGATAAGTCTTGGCTGAGGAGAGGATTGTTTGAGCCAGAGGACATGGCAGTAGTGGAGGATTGCAACAGGCATGAAGGAGGAAACCATAGTTGGGACTTCCTCTACATGCAGCAATGCCTCTCAAGATGGGAATGCTATGTTGAGGAGAATCCCATAGAGTCACCTAAAATGAGAGTGTGCCTTTAATGTAGAATGGCACGGCAGGGATTTTATAATGGCCATGGGCCCAGATGGACAAAGAGGGATTGAGAACAAAGTTTGCGTCATTACTGGATGGAGAAGGAAAATGGATTACATAATAATAATAATAATAATAATAATAAAACCATTTCTAGAGCGCCTGGTTACACTAAGACAGTGTGTCCCCGCGCTAGATTGCTACTAATTCTCAGGAGGCAGAAGGAGAGAGAAAAGGCCAAGGGTCAAAGAAAAGAGAGAGCATTAGATGATCGGAAACAGGAGCGTTTTAAGTTTTGCACGGAATCTGGTTTCTGAGGGTTCCATTCGTAGGTCAAGCGGAAGTTCGTTCCAGTCTTTAGGAGCCAGATACCTGAAAGAACAGCCACCCATCCTGGCTCTCTTGATACGGGGGGGTTTAAACAGCATCGCTCCGGTCAATCTTAGATTCCGGGTGGGGCGGTGAATTGTGAGGAGCTTTTGCAGATGGCATGGGCCTTTGCCCTGGGCGATGCGGTGAGCAAAGCATAAAGCTTTGAATCTAATTTGTTCCTTGACTGGAAGCCAGTGAAGCTTCGCTAGGGCAGTCTTCCCAGATGCCCTGCGGGGCAGGCTAAGTACCAGGCGGGCAGCAGCGTTTTGTACGCACTGCAGTTGGTGCAGGCCTTTTTTACTTAAACCTAAGAGCCGAGCATTCCCATAGTCAAGGTGGGCTGTGACTAAGGCATGGACAAGTGTCATTCTAGCGCTAATAGGGAGGAGGTCCAAACTCTTTCGGAGTATTTTCAGTATGCTGAAGCACCTACCTGTCACTTTACTGACGTGAAACTTGAAAGAGAGATCTGAGTCAAGCATCACTCCAAGATTCCTGACAGATTCCGCGGGAAAGGGAAGATTGCCCAGTTCAGTGGGCCACCACCTGTGCGAGCAGGCAGAGGGGGATTTACCAACAACCTGGAGTTCTGTTTTTTCGCCATTCAGGTGCAAGCAGTTGTTGTTCATCCATGTTGCCACTGATGACAAGCAGTTGGAGTAGTTAGTGGCATCTTCCATGTGGTCGGGCGTAAGCTTGATTATCAGTTGGGTATCATCAGCATAACTGACAATATCCACCCCAAAAGCTTCCACTATGTGAGCTAGGGGTTCCATATAAAGATTGAATACGGTAGGGCTCAAACTAGAGCCCTGTGGAACCCCGTGGCTCAGTTTCCGGGGGGAAGATTTGAAAGGAGGACAGTGCATCTGAAAGCTCCTATTAGCCAGGAAAGATTTTATCCAGGCAAGAGCAGATCCTTCCACTCCCATATCTAAGAGGCGGGACAGCAGCATTGTGTGCAGTACGGTGGCGAAAGCTGCACTGAGATCTAATAGAACCAACGCTGCTGTCTGTCCTTCATCCACCATCTGTCTCAGGCACTCAGTGGAATAGAGGACGGCTACCTCCGTAGAGTAGCCGGCTCTGAATCCCGATTGTGTGGGGTGGAGGAGGGATTCCTCCTCCAAATATTTCATGAGTTTCCCATTAACCACCTTTTCCACTATTTTCGTACAAAAGGGAAGAAGGGAGATGGGATGAAGATTTTGAAGTTGGGAGATATGGACATTAGGTTTTTTTTTCAGAGGGATAACCTGGGCTGTTTTCCATGCATCAAGCACATGGCATTCTTGGAAAGAAAGAGTGACGATCTGAGTAATCTGATCGATCATACTCTCCAAGACTCCCTTACAGCGATTGGGGGGACTCACGTCACAGGGGGAACCAGACTGTATGCTGTTAGCAATGTTCAGCAGTTCCTGTCTCTCGGGTACTTTAAAGCATGTCAGACGAGGTTTCACAATATAGTTGCCACTAGCTTCCACCTGTTTACTCGAGGAAACAACATCGTCTGTGAAAGTGGCATGGATTTTGTCGATCTTACCAACAAAATAGTCAGCTATGGAGTCACATAGCTCGCTGGAGTAGGTGTCTTGGACTTTGAGTCTGGATGGGACCGTTAGCTCTTTGTAAATAGCAAAGAGTTCTCTAGTGGGGTTGTCGTCAGATTCTATTCTACTCTTAAGATGGGCACCTTTCGCTGATCTCACGAGTTTTGTGATATTTTTTTAGTTCTGTTCTATAATGTGATTTATATTCTGGATTGTAACTTTTCCACTAGCAGCTTTCCAAGTTTTTGCATTTAGCTTTGGCTACTTTGAGTTCTTCAGAGAACCAGGGGGCAGTTTTGGTCTGTCTTGCGGGAGGTTTGAGTGTCCAGGGTGCTACCATATCCAGCGCATTGGACACCCATTTTTCGTAACTGTTCCACGCCTCCTGCAGTGTATTGCTAGGGGGCGGGGGTTTCTCAAGTAGGGCAAGTTTAAATGTGTCTTGCTTACATTTTTTCCAGTCTCTGCGCTTCTGGGGTAAAGGTTTGATGATTCTAGTTTCTAAGGGGGTCCTTTCTATTTCGAACGGAATGATAAAGTGATCAGACCAAATCGTTCTGATCGAGGAGGAGACCTTAACACCCTCCCAATTAGCAAAGATAGGGTCCAAAAGATGCCCCAGTTGGTGGGAGGGGGATCTAGATTGTAGGTTAAGCTCTAGGGATTTCAATGCTACAGCCACAGCCTGTGCCTCCCCACATTCCATATTTTCAAAGTGAAGGTTTAGGTCACCCAAGATGAGAATTTTTTTGTATCGAAGTGCCGGCTGGGTTATCAATTCTATGAGCTGGTCGCCGAACTGTGCTGCCCCTCCGGGCGGGCGGTATATTAGCATTCCGTTAATGACGTTTTCAGGTCCTGCTTTTATTGTAAAGAAACCACTCTCGCTGTTCGGTAGCATAGCCTTTCATAAGGTACAGTCTAAGTCTGACTTATAAATAAAAGCTAACCCCCCCACCTCTCTGTTTCTGTCTATCTAATCTAAGCAAGCAATAACCTGAAGGAATGGCTTCAAGAGCTTCAGACGACGAAGCTTCGTCTAGCCACGTCTCGGTTAGAAACAGCACATCAGGACAGCTCTCCATCAGTAAATCATGTATCTCTGTTTTGTGTTTTTTCATAGATCTACAGTTTAGTAGTGACATTTTAACTTAGCTGTCTCCCACTTTTCCCTCTTCGAAAATTGAGAGGTGTAATTGCAGGTCTCACAGAAGAGAGGTAGAGAGTCAGCCTGTAAAGTGTGGTAGCAGCTATCTTCGACTTTCGGGCATAGAGATAATAATTCTTGTTTGGTATAGTGTGAGCTGTACCTGTGAGTTCCCATCATGACAAGGGGTGAGGATGAACCAGGATGTCCGGCCCGAGCCCCGTTCGGTCGCGGACGGGCGCTGACGGGCTGGACTCTGGCTTGACTCCGGCGTGAATACGCCGCGCCCTCTGAACGCGTCTGCTGCGCGGAGTCATGGCCATATGTTTATATAGTGGTGATTAGAGCGCCAGGAGAGGGGAGCCCTACCCAAAATGGCCGCCGCTGAATCACTCAGCCCGGGACCCGAAGAATAATGGCCTTACAATCGGCCAGTGACTGCAAGAAAGAGGCAATTAGAACTGCCAACACAAGGCAGAGTGCGGTGAGTGAGATTTAAAAATTAAGTGAGTTCATTCACCCTAGGATCGGTAAATGAGCCAAAAGCGCAGCATTAGATTCCAAGCGCTAATGCAGAGGGGGGAGCGGACACAAAGGAAAATGCACAGCACCTATTTCTCAGAAGCTTTAAAATAATGTAACCACCCGGCTCAAGCCTCAGGGGTCAATACGCAGCAATCTCGCGACTGAGGAGCTAACTCTGTTTATATAGTGGCGACTAGAGCGCCAGGAGAGGGGAGCCCTACCCAAAATGGCCTCCGCTAAATCACTCAGCCCGGGACCCGAAGAATATTGGCCTTACAATCGGCCAGTGACTGCAAGAAAGAGGCAATTAAAACTGCCAACACAAGGCAGAGTGCAATGAGAGAGATTTAAAAATTAAGTGAGTTAATTCACCCTAGGATCGGTAAATGAGCCAAAAGCGCAGCGTTAGATTCCGAGCGCTAATGCAGAGGGGGGAGCGGACACAAAGGAAAATGCACAGCACCTATTTCTCAGAAGCTTTAAAATAATGTAATCACCCGGCTCAAGCCTCAGGGGTCAATACTCAGCAATCTCGCGACTGAGGAGCTTCCTCTGTTTATATAGTGGCGACTACAGCGCCAGGAGAGGGGAGCCCTACCCAAAATGGCCGCCACTGAATCACTCAGCCCGGGACCCGAAGAATATTGGCCTTACAATCGGCCAGTGACTGCAAGAAAGAGGCAATTAAAACTGCCAACACAAGGCAGAGTGCAGTGAGTGAGATTTAAAAATTAAGTGAGTTCATTCACCCTAGGATCGGTAAATGAGCCAAAAGCGCAGCGTTAGATTCCGAGCGCTAATGCAGAGGGGGGAGCGGACACAAAGGAAAATGCACAGCACCTATTTCTCAGAAGCTTTAAAATAATGTAACCACCCGGCTCAGGCCTCAGGGGTCAATACGCAACATGATTTGAGAAAAGCACTGCAGGTATTAGCCTAGTGATAGGAGACATAAGGAGTCTGCTAAGCAGCCTATGCGGGAACAGGCTAACATGGTGTTCACCCAAGATCACACTCCAGCAATCACAATAACACACACAATATCACAATAACAATTACCCAGCATGACAGGCTGGGTTTAATATGCACAGGCAACAGATCTGGACCGCCCTGAAAATAATATTCCCTCACTGTCCAGATGGAGGAGGAATAATGGCAGAGAACATGAAGCCAGAGAAAATGATTTCCTAATAGAATAAGGAAAAGATAGGGACAAGAACCAGACAGCCGTTGACAGATATGGGCCCACAAGTCACATTTTTCTATAATATTTTGAAGAAAGGATTACCCACGAGATACAGAGTGGGCTGGACAGTGTAGTTGGTTTAGATACCAAACCCTGGCGGGAGATACAAACTCATGTACTCCACTACAAAAAGAAAAAGCAAGAAAAAGATAGAGAGAAGAAGGAGCGACTGAAGAAACACATCAAAATGAGTACAGCATAAGTTGAACAAGACTACCCTCGAGGGGGAATTGATGGCCGCAGCCGTACATATGGCAGCAGTCCTGATGACGATCTCTACTCACGCGGATCGAAACGCCGCCGACTATTCAGCCTAATATTAGGCGCAACCCACAATATGGCACACATTATCATCATCTATGCTATATCTCGAACAAATTGCCTTGAAACCAATTGAAGCCATATTGTTGTATATAAACCACTGTATATTTTTGACACCAAGTATCACTGCGCCTTCTAAGCTGATCAATTTGTCACTTGCGTCGCTACTTTGCTCACCATATGCACTTTTCACACACCAAGTACAATTTGGGTTGTATCATTTGTTTATCTACAGTGCTGCTACAACTGTACTAACCCCTGTTTCTTCTACATTTGATAAGCATGATGTCCCTGGCACTTTCTACGGATGTATTGAGTTTCCTTTTTCCTTGCAGATAATGCTTTTTGCATATCATGTCTAATTGTTCTATTACTTATACCTGTTGGGATACTATATATATTTTTCTGTTTGTCTAGTTCTGGCATCATAGCTAAAGCTCCGACCCATGACACCAGTATTTCAATCAATATTCTTTTTTTCAGGTAAATGTACACTTCCAACTAAAGAAGTCAAACATCTTTTGAACACCAAGGAAAAACAATCACATTCTAAACACATTTAGAGGCTTATTACGAGTACGGCGGTCAATAGGACTCACGGTGGCGGTCCAACCACTGCCAGACTGTGGGTCTGCCCGCTGTATTACGAGTGTGGGTGCCAGGATTCTGCAGTAGTCACGCAGCAGTCAGGAGCCACAATATGCTGGCGGTGCCGCTGAGGCACCCCTGAGCATATCCTGAATTGGCTATCCACCGTACCCTTTCATGGGGGGGCTCCACCATGAAATAGGTGAGAGAGAGGCAACTAAGGGGGCCCTCGTGCCCCCTGCTGCTCCTGAACTTGGAGGAGCATGCAGGGGGGCACATGTTGTGTCCCCCTGGTATTGCACCCCCTGTTCCTGCACAGTATGGCAAGCATGTGTACTCTCATGGCGGTGGTCTGCATGTTAGGCTCTCCTATAAACCTAACAGACCGCTGCCATCAGATCGCCCCTGTCCCACCTGCCCGACCAGGATTACACTTGTAATCCAGTGGGCAGGTGCACCAAGGCTTTGGTGGTCCTCCAGAGGACGGTGCATGCTGTCACCACAAGAAGACCACCAAACTCATAATAAGCCCCTTAGACTTTCCTTGATATATCAGAAAAATAGTCTATTTAGGCTATAGGGTGATTTTCTGTCCAGCTTTTTTTTCAGCATTTGTGCATTGCAACTAAGAGCTGATACAATGTCAACATATTAGATAATGCCTTAGGAAATTTCCTGAGATTTCTTGTCAGCTCGGGACATTACAGTGATAAGGGTTTCTCTCATATCTGAAAGCTACACATTACTGGGTGCATCAAAATATATTGCTAATGTGCAACACCAGCAGATGACGAGATTCTTCTTAAATCTCAGTCCCCCTAGCTGCATCGACATGACGATTTCTGTTAAAGTGCTGGCCTGAAGGATAGTGATCTGAGGTGGGTGAGGGTTTTCGTTGCAAACAGATATTTGTTCCTAGAGCAACAGAGATAGCTCACTATCCTTCAGGCAAGCATCATCTTGCAATACTGATGGACAGACCCAATTGCTCGATGTGCCGTGTTTTGTGATAAAAGTAGTCAGTACTCGCTTGTCTTTAAATACTGTTTGGCCCCCTTTGTGTTCTCATAAGTCGCTTTGAAACCTTCCAAGCACAGTTTTTCTTTAGTAACAATAGACTTTTTTTGCATAAAGTGTCAGATTATGCCTCCTTTCAAAGGCTGGGACGTTAGCAGATTCCCAAGGAATTGGATTGTCTGCTCGGTCCCCCCTGGGCCTGACAGGCCTGTGCCTGCACAGTCAGTATTGCATATTCCTAATGATGGAACTACCTGTTTAAATACGTAAAGCCACACCAAATATGAATTCCCCTGGGTAACAAAGAATTTGTCTTTGTTGCCCGAGTTATTCTAAAAAATGATTATTTTGTGTGCATCCCACCACCAAAATATATGTAATACAAAGAATATCACTGTAAAATCTAAGGTGTCATTTGGTGCTGCTCTGAACCCAGTGTAAAATAAGCTCTGGTTAAGCAAATAGCTCTGGCCTTAGCAAGCTGATGCAAAGGTTACATGTTTTCAGGTCTTAAACAGTTTTAAGAGCTTGTTGCTAAAACAACCGTTTTGCACATTACCAGCATATTACCTGTACTATGAGCGGGATGTGGGCCAGCACACTGCTCATGATTGCTTGACTTTCTTGTCTCTCTCATTTGCGTTCTTCTTTTCAAAGGCTTTCTTTCCTCTATTTTTGTTGGTCGCTTCCCTGAAGCATAACTGATTTACAGTATTTATGATTGGATGAGGTGTGCCCTTCCACTGCTTACATTCATGAAGCAACATTTCTCTTTGTTGCCACCGCATGAGTGTGTATGTGTTTTATTGCTTGTGTTTACTTGCTGGTCTTCCCATTTGCTGCTTTCCCCCTCCCATCATCACCAAATGCACTCACTCTTTTGCTTGTCCCATCTCATTTGCTGCTTCTCCTTCACCATTCTATCTGCTCGAATTATTTTCGATCTCCTCCATGACTTTTGTTCTCCCTACCTGCTCTGTTTTGCTGCACTTTCGCTGTATCATGAAGGTGTCCACACTTCTCTAGTTTTCCTTTGGCTTTTACTCTCCTTTTTGAGGTTCTGGACCACATTCTTGGAAGAGTAAACTAAAAGTTAAAAATAAAATTGGCCTTGTTGGTTTCCTGAAATATACCTGCATAAAAGTGCTAATGCATGCCAACTTGCTGAGGCCCACCATTTTCATTTTATTTTTTAAATGCTGTTCTGCATCAGCAACAATATTTGTTTTGCTTTTTGCTGATGTTATTCAGCACCTGTAAAAGGTACTGACACAGCCAAATGGTTAGCTAACGTTTTTCAAATGTAAGACCAATTAGCTCTGCTAATGCTTGTTTTTTTTGTGGAAGCATTTGTGTAAAAAATAAAACCTCTTCTAAATATGGTGATACAATATTTGCCATGAAAAACTGAAATATTGACAAACAAAATGTGAGTGCTTCCCAGTAGGCAGGCACACTTACAATAGTCATAGAAACTCATTTTTGTTTTAATGCATATCCCAGGGAAAATATGATTTTGTCACAAATAAAATGTACTATTGGTTTGAATTAGTGTCACATGAAGATATAGTTTAAAAGGAGAACTAACAAACAATGAAAAAGATAAAGAATGAATAGAAAAAAATATTGGCAAAGTAAATTGTTGGTCCGCCAGCCCTACCACAAAAGTGCACTTCTTTTTATATAGATGTGCACATGAATCTGGGTGAGTACACAGTGCACCAGATTTTCGGGCTTATTTACTAGAATGGTGTCACAGCGCAGCAAGGTACTTCCCCGTTTCACTGAGAAAGGCAGGATTACGCCGCATTTATCCAATGTTTTGCATTCCTGTTCTTACCCCCTGCACTGGAGATATTTCGGCAGCCTAGCGCCAACACAGGCACCCTTGCACCAGGATGCAAGGGTGCTTGCCTTACAGGCAGGATTGTTTTTGTGCAGGAAGGGGCACGTTCCTGCACAAAAACAACGCCTAGAGACCTTTTCCTCTTTCTATGTGTGCTGCGGAATGCAGCACACATAGAAAGAGGGAAAACCACTAACCATGTGCTACTCCTGGACTGAAGATCCTTCAACCAAGTTGGAGGACAGGGTAGAAGCAACACCTTCCTGGGTAAGTGTTTCTCATAGCTGGGATTGTGTATGACAGCTTTGTACATGGAGCAGATGTAATTTTTACTACTGGAGAACTACATTTAGTAGTCTGGTCACCTTGAATTCTATCAGACTGTGCTAATACATGCACACATCATGGCACATCAAAGAGAATCAAAAATACAGATGGAAGCCGAATTATTGTTTAAAGGTATCATCAACTATCTTTGGCGGGTGGGGCTAATTTAACACTCAATAAGAAATGTGATAGATCAGAAAAACTGTCCAAGTTAGAAATAAACAAGGATTTTTATTGTACCATCATTTGGGATTGTTATACCAGATATACTCGAAAAGTGGGTAGTAAATTCAGCAAATTGTTAGATGGGCATTATAAGAATTTTGATCAAGTATGCATGGCGTGATTGGAGAACTTGTGGCTGTAATACTATGGAGAACTATATCAAACACATTTAAAAGATGAATACTACATTTAACAAAATTGAGCGAGAGATTACATTAAAAAAACAATGCAGCTTTTACGGGATTACAAAGGCAACAAGATGGACTGAGTTCTAACCGTTCGCAAACAATAGGACCATTTTACATAGGGATGACAGGCAGACTGCCAATGAAATGAAACACAACAAAGTAGAAATGAACCCAATTCTCACACTCCAGAAGATAGTGACGTAGAGAGGAGTACCTCCAGTATCACTGACATGAATGTTCCAAGGTTTAATATTGCAGACACATTTTGCATGCTTAACAAGGGTAGAGGACAACATTAAGAGAAAGTCAGAGGAGCAAGCAGACAAGGCACAGAGAGAAAAATTAAAAGAGGCAACAAATGCAACTCCAGGCAACAGTATCCTGATGGGAATTGAGACAAGTGTTCAAAAACAACATAAGTAATGGAAAACTAGGACAAAAGGGTCATTAATGTATCAAAAAGAACTGTTACTAGTGGTGAACTGAATGTTTTGACATTTGGATTATCTTTCTGTCCTACTAGTATGTTTAAACATACTGAAATTCATATAGACCTGTTCAAGTTTATACACAAACTGAAGTTGAAGGCATGGTATACATTGAAACCTAAACCTAATGAGTGTAGACAAAAGTCAATTAAACAAGAAAAGAGTATTCTATGGTTTACGAAAAGACCACAAAAGGAGCAAAAGAAACTAGCCTCACTTAGGTTAGTTAGGTGTGGAAAAGTAAATTTTGTCATGTTCTATGTCCCTACGTGTCATCCATCATATGTTATGTGTGCATGATTAAATATGCATATGTACTCCCCATGTCCGATTAATGACGCAATTACAGTTGTGTCCACCTCTAGTATGCCAGTTTCCAGTCCTCGTGAATACTACGAATGTCAGGCCTATGCAAAGTTATGTTGCCACGTTTCTCAGTGTGCACGTTATTCCATTGTAAAGTCCCCGTTTCTAGGCCTCGACAGGGCCCGGACATCAGATTCAGCTCCTGTTTCCTGAACCCTCGCTGAGGAGCGATCCAGCCCCCACCTGTATCCTCGACCTTTCACTTACTTCCTGCCTCGCAATGCCCGGTGCAGCTTGGCTCTGCCTCTGAGTCTGCCAAGACTATGTTATGATTCCAGTTATCAGTTCAGTCCTCCTTCCCTGCATTCCTAAGCTACTGAACTGCATCAATAGTTTCCGTCATTGTCTAGCCTATTCGGCCCCACGTTAGAGAAATACTGCATTTAATGGTCATTTAATATTCTTCAACACGCACTACATGTAGAATAATGCATGGTCCAGTCTTAGAATCAAGTTAGCCTTTCCCCTCATGACTTCTAGTTTATATCAACATGTTCCCTAAACATCAGATACTAGATAGGGTTTAGGTACATGTCGCTCCGACCCTCCAGACTTCAGTCTCTGCTCCTAGCACAGAGTTCATAGCCCCAGCTTCTCCTAGTAATACGTCATTGCCAGTTTGCGCGCACCATCAGGTTAGAGGTCCCGGCTCCTTAGGTAGCCCCCTCCAATGTTTCCGCCCCATTCATGACATATCCTGTTACGTTTGCACCACATGTCTATGTATACGCCCAGTTACACCTACTTTCCCCCTTATCTTTCGCGACTGCTACGCGTCACACCTTCTGCTCCACCCACTGCTACGCCTACTGCAATGTAATGCTATGTGTTTGCGTTATGTATATATGCTCATGTATTGTTATTGAAAGTCAGCGCGCTCATCCCAGATCCAGCCCAGCAGCTGCTGGGCCCTGCCATCCTATTCCTATGCAGGTCGTCCTGTTCCTGTCCTTATGCTGAATTAAACCTGCAAAAACTCCTACTACCTCGAATCTTGACTCTTATTTATTGAGCTATCTGTTATGATATATGTCTAGTCAAAAATAGGGTATTATTTATTTATTTACCACATAGGAAGGCCCTCACTCACCAACCTGGTGGTGACATGCTTCATCATTGGGCCCCACTAAATAGGCCGAGTGCCTCTTTAGTGTGCTTCAACGCCAGGTTTACTGCGGAGCAGGTTATTTTGTGAGTTCAGGTGTGCAGTGAGGATAAATGAAATTAAATGGTGGTGAGGGATTAAAACATGACTCTTATTTATTGAGCTATCTGTTATGATATATGTCTAGTCAAAAATAGGGTATTATTTATTTATTTACCACATAATGGCGCCCGAACAGGGACTTGCCCTTTCCCCACGCGTCGGTGAAGCCACGCCGACCCCCTGACCCTCTGCAGTCGTGACGGAACTCTTCTGCGCAGTGGCAGATATTTCTGCTCAAGTATCCCTCAGGCCCACGGAGGAGACGGAGGAGGCGGTCCAGCATCCAGACGAGACGGTGGAGGAACGCGGCGAGTCCCGACCAGAGCCCAAGCCGAGAGTCCAAGGTCCGAGGTATCCGGAGGTCCACCCGTAACTGAAGTCCGAAGTCCGAAGTTCGTCGTCCGTCGTCGTAGCAGTCCAGTCCAGTCTGAGGCCTTCCGTTCTTGCTGCCCGGTGAGTACCGTTACTGGGGTGGTATCTAGACAGGGTCAATTAAATTGACTCTGGTCTGTGGGTTGGTGGTACACAGTCCCACAAACGAAGTGTCCACTTCGGTGGATGCGGGTCCTGACGTGTCTCTTTACGAGACCGGTAAGTTTCGTACTGTTTCAGCAGTGCATCTAGTTTCTGTTCTAGTCAGTTTCTGTTCTCGAGAAATTTCAAGTGTTCTGTTCGCAATATTTCCAGGTAGTATTCTGTTCGAACTGTTATTGTAAATGTTTTTCATGTATTTTAATGTCGTGGTATGAATGGAGAATAAGTATCGTGTTTATTGTGTATTGTATTGTGTCTAGATTACAGTTCAGTCATGCCCATATTTTCCAAGTTACGCCAGTTAAAAACTAGAAAGGGTCTGCTGGAAGCAGCAGTTCCCGTCCCGCCCAGGGACAGTCCAGGTCACTTTATGTATCAGAAACATGGCATAAGCGCCATATTGTATCTAGATTTATGGGTAGAGTATACCAAACAGTTAGAAGAAAAGTATAGATGGCCCGTATCAGGTACATGGGATGCCGAATGCATCATGCGAGTAGAAGAAGCATTATGGAAAAAGAAAGCCAGACAGTCACAGAAAGATGCCATCGAGTTATGGCGCAAAGAAGCTCATAAAAGAACCGAAAAAGAAATCAGAAAGTCAGAACTAAGTAGAGAATCCCAAGAACAAGCCCAAGAAAGGGAATTAATCGAGATAGGTGAACGAGTTAGAACTGAGCAATCAGACAGACAGAGGCATGCCCTTATTAAGGGTATGTATCCTCTTCTTGCCGAGGGCTTGCCAAAAGCGACCCCAGAGGCATCCAGTAATTTCCCGCCACCACTAGTTCCGACCAAGCTACGTCACAAACCGACCGCAGCTGATATTTTTATTTCGTCCTATTTGGACGACACAGTCCCTGAATATGCAAATCCTGTCCGCGCTCCGCCAGTCCCTGTAAATCAGGTAATTCCTACTCCCCCAGACACCGGGGTGCCCTTAACAGCCCCCCCGGGTCAGCCCGCCATACAAGTCCAGCCCACGTTACAATTACCCACCATGCCAGGACGAAAAGCATCAGTCGACGATTCTAGTCTAGGGGCCGCAGGAGGAGGTCCTCCTCAAACCCCGCCGCCACGCAAGCGTTTATCAGCACTCGAATTACATGCTCACGCATCACAGCGTACTCCCAAGAGTAATAAGTCTGTCGCAGAAATCAGGCAAGCCCTTGGCGAATGTGTCTATGACCCAGTTCCAGGCGAGTTTAATATGGTTTTATATTCCGTACGCGTAAGGAGAGTGACCGAGTATCTAGTCACCCTACCCAATATAAAAGAAGATCTAGACAGAATATATTGTTTCATCCGTACAGGGGATGATCCAGAAAGTATTAGGGATGCCATGTCTCAAAGGAAAGCTGAGATCCAGCGTATGATATTAAAGTTCTTAATTAACTGTCTAATAAGAGAACAGGATCATCCGTCTAAAGACCCGGAAGAAATGAAAACTCTAACAAAGTGGAGTGATAATATAGCCGAAGGAAAGCACAATACCATTGGTGCCATGGAAAGTATGTACAAGAAAATCCGTAGAGAGATAATAAAGATACACGAACAGCGTAAAGCAGCACAAGTAAGCGAGAAAGAAAGTACCTCTGATCCTGAAGAAGAAGACGATGAGAATACCGCCAGAATAGCGTATGTAGGAAAACCTAGATTTCCAGATCGCCATTTACGTCTAGAACACAAGCCAATTTCCCATCATTCAGCACCAGAACAAGGTTCCCTAGAACAAGTATTCCAAGCTACCGATCACATTCTGAAATCACGAATCGGTTATAGTGAGTTAAGTACCATGCATGAACAAGAAATAGTTCGGTCAGCAGTCCGATGGATTACTGATTCTACCACTTTTCCAGACGAAATAGTGGCACAAATGTTTCTGAAAATGCCCCCAGCCGAGCAGCGACTGGTGGGTATGTATATGATTCAGCACCTCATTACTCTGTATGAGGGTCAACATTCTGATCCAGGCCCGTTACATGATATCCTGAACGAGTTACTCCAGTATAGATGGAGAGGTCTAGGTACCGATTTAATTAGTGTCATTCTAGAACAGCGTCACAAATATAGAACGTTTCTGAACCCGCATTTTGTTCATGTCTCACCCCCAGAAGGTAAATCATTCTACATAGACAGACAGAATCCGTTACGAGAAGTCCACCCAGTCAGAGGAGCGGGTGGCGAAATGCAGCGAGTGTTTGTATACACTCCGATCACAAAGATGGAACTCCTCGAAATGAAGAAATTAATTCCCTGTCATGATAAAGATCCAGCAGGGTTCCATAGAGAATTAAAAGACATGCTCCGTATGGGAGAATACACATACCCGGATATAATTAAAATGTTAAAGGTTCTGTTGCCCGCCGGGGTGTATGAAAAGCTAAAGGAGAAAGAATGGGAGGTGGGAGAGAAAAAGATAGATTGGGCAGTCCTAGAAGCAGAAGATAAGATACGTGCACCAGGTACCGGTCTAGGAGAGAAATGTAAAGAATTACCAGAATTATTGATTCAAGTTTTACCCAGATTATTGACAACTAGAAAAGAAGACTGGGATGCAATCTCAGCCTGTAAACAGAAGCAAGAGGAAGATATTAGTGATTTTTATTCTAGATTTGAGAAATGCTTTAGCATCAATAGTGGCCTCAAGACAAGTAGTGAGTCATACCCTCACCTTTTTGTTACTAAATTAGTCGAGAATTCAAGCCCACAAATTAAAAATCGAGTTCTGAAAGTCGAAAGTACCTGGCAAGCTAATACCCCGTCCCAAATGCTCCAGATGCTTCAGTACCACCAGAATAGAATCAGAGAAGAACAAGAACACGAAAGAAAACGTATGAAAGACACGAAAATGAAAGTACTAGTTGCACAATCTGTTCCTCAAGACAGTCAGAAGAGGGGTCCGAATCAAGCCAGTCATCCTGCAGCACCCGTTAAAGGGAACTGCAATTATTGTAAACAGCCAGGTCATTTTATAAACGAGTGTACAGTTCTGAAACATAACATAGCTACTGGTAAGACTAAAGAAAGACCACGTCCGCCTAGACAAGAGCAAGTTTCACAGACTCCTCAGTCACAGAATGCACAACAGACAGTTACAGCTCCGCAGCCTATCGCTGCAACACAGCACGTTACATCGCAGATGTACCAGTATGCACAGTCTGAGTATCCAGAGTACCAGCAGTATTCATGAAACAGCCTAGAGAGGGAGGTAGGCTTGCCTCTCATCGAGATACCTGTAGATCAAGAGGGTCCCTATGTTCACAGTCAAGTATTAGGGAAAGACAGAAAGTTTTTGATTGATACAGGGGCAAGTAGGACCACAATTAGTCACGCCGAAGTTCCAGGGGCTCCGCTCTCAGGCTCAAGAAATGTTTCCCTTGGATTTTCAGGAAAACCTATCGTAAATGAGATTTCAAAACCAGTTTCCCTAGAAGTAGGTCCATTGTCCCGCACTACTGATCTGTTACTTACTAAATCATGTCCAGAAAACCTATTAGGCATTAAAACATTGAAAGAGTTAGGTGCAGTTATATGCTGTTCCCCAGAGGGAATACGTTTGTTCCTACGTGACTTTAAGGGTCACTATGTATTACGAGATTTTGATTCAAGACTGTCTAATGTTCCACAGCATTTATGGGCGCAAGGTCCAACTGATGTAGGTTATATGCAAATCACACCCTATCGTGTGACTCTCAAACCAGGTGTAGTGTTACCACGAATCAGACAGTATAGATTGCCACCCGAGGCTGTAGCAGCCTTATCCAAAATTATTGACGAGCTCATGGCTCAAGGAGTGGTTGTAGAAACTGACTCCAATGTATGTAATTCTCCGATCATTCCAGTCATGAAACGTACTGATCCAAATGCACCCCCAGTATATCGATTAGTGATCGACCTACGAGAACTTAACAAATGTATTATTCCTCAGTACCCAGTTGTCCCAGATATCTCTTCCCTATTGACAGCCATTGATTCCGAAGCCATGTTCTTTACAGTAATCGATCTTAAGAATGCATTTTTTAGTGTTCCAATTCATCCAGACAGCCAGTTTCTTTTCGGATTTTGTTTAAATGGAAGGAGCTATATGTTTACACGAGCTCCTCAAGGTTTCACAGAAAGTCCTAGTATTTACAGTCAAGCACTTAAGAGACAACTAGACAACATTCACATGCCAACTGACACTGCCCTGCTCCAGTATGTCGATGATCTACTGATCACAGCCCGTTCTGAACGTGACTGCGAGCGAGCGTCACTGACGGTTCTGTATTTCCTAGCCGAGATGGGGCACAAGGTGTCCCCTTCGAAGCTTCAATTCTGTGTCCAGCAAGTGGTCTACTTAGGACACTTACTGTCCAAGAGGGGTAGGCAGTTGACACCAGACCGTATCCAGTTAATAGCGAGTCTTCCTCAGCCCAAGACCCAGAAGGAGGTACGTGCTTTTATCGGCCTTACTTCTTACTGCCGACAATGGATTCCTCAGTATGCATTTCTAGCTAAACCACTGATACAGTTAACGACACAGGAGGCAGCCGTATCGACTGTCCTCCCTTGGACATCTGAACATACACTTAGTTTCAACGAGTTAAAGAAAGCTTTATGCCAAGCTCCAGTTCTAGCTACACCGAACTACAGTAAGCCTTTTACACTTTTCGTCACTGAACGTGAAGGTACAGCATTATCTGTTCTCACACAAGATCAAGCAGGACAAAACAAGCCCTGTGCTTATTTTTCTAGCACATTAGATCCTGTAGCCCAGGCTCTGCCTGCGTGCCTCAAGTCAGTTGCAGCCACAACACTAGCTATCAGACAAAGTGATTCCATAGTATTAGGACATTCCCTGACAGTACAAGTTCCACACTCTGTGGAAGTTCTTTTAAATAGAACACAAACACAGCACTTGACAATTGCACGTTTAACAGGTTATGAATGGACACTGTTTCAGCCACACATAGAAATCAGACGCTGCAACGTCCTGAACCCTGCTACACTGTTACCATCAGTTAATCCAAATCCTGACCCACATGACTGTGTGGAAGTAGTTAACATTACGACAAAGCCAAGACAAGATCTGACAGATATTCCGTTACCAGACCCCGACCTGACACTTTATGTGGACGGTTCATGTATGAGAACTAGTACAGGAGAACTAGTCGCCGCGTATGCAGTGACTACTGACACTGAAGTTATTGAGACACACCGTATTGACACTCTGTCCGCTCAAGCAGCAGAGCTAGTTGCTCTGACACAAGCTTGTATACACGCCAAGGAAAAGAAAGTTAATATTTACACAGATTCACGCTACGCATTCGGAGTTGTACACGACTTCGGAGTGCTCTGGCAGGAAAGAGGTTTCATGACTTCTCATGGAACCAAGATTCAGCATGGTTTCCTTATCCAAGCTCTGTTAGATGCCATACACTTACCGACATCTATTGCTATTATGAAATGTAAAGCACATACGAAAGTTACTGACATTATTTCTCAAGGTAATGATCTAGCAGACCGCACAGCCAAGCTTACAGCACAGACTCCAGACATTCAAGTTAATCCGACACAGACACACACTCCAGATCCGATTACATGTATGACAGTTAAGGACCCTACTCAAGATGTCATAGATATCCAGTTACATGCTACTCCCGATGAAATCAAGAAATGGTCTGAACAAGGAGGGGTCCAGACAGATCAAGGATGGGTAACGAAGGGTAGAACCACATGGTTTCTCCCCGACTCTATGGTTCAAGTCATCATTAATACCGCACATAGTCCAGCACATTTAGGAGAAAAAGCTATGTTAGACAGTATCCAGAACATTTGGTTCAACAAGCATTTACGAGCTGCAGCCAAGCAGAAAGTCCGTACCTGTATGATATGCTGTCAGTTCAATCCAGGTAAAAGTGTCCCGGTGGAACAAGGTGGTTTCCAGCCCCCTGACCACCCTTTTGAAGTCCTCCAGATGGATTATATTCAGATGGAGCGATGTCGAGGTTTCAAGTATGTCCTTGTAGTTGTATGCGCTTTGTCCAGGTGGACAGAAGCATATCCAGTCCCAGATTACACAGCCGCGACCACTGCCAAGCAGTTGGTTCGTGAATTCTTCCCCCGTTATGGACTCCCTAGAGTCGTATATTCTGATAACGGCCAGCCATTCTCCTCAGAATTAATGAAGCACGTTTCCCTTTTGTTAGGGTACCAGTGGAAGTTCCATTGTGTACGCCATCCTGAAGCAGCCGGTCTCGTTGAGAGACATAATCAGACTCTGAAAATCCGAATTGCCAAAATATGTAAAGAGAAAGGTGTGGACTGGCTAGTAGCTCTGCCAGTTGCTTTGTTTTATATGCGCATGGTCGCACATTCCAGATCAGGTGTGTCCCCGTATGAGGTCGTATTCGGCCGCCCCCCTAACATGTGGGGTACTCCTAGACCCCGAAGTATTACTGATGTTTCATGTAATATGCTGACAGATTACCTAGCTTCCTTGATGTCTGCCCTCAACTCATGTCGTTCACAGGTTGCCGCCGCATTTCCAGACAATACCGAGGTGGCCCCGCATGAAATCGTTCCAGGTTCAATGGTCCTCGTACGTAACTTCGACAGATCAAGTCCGCTGGAGCCACGTTGGAAGGAGCCCCGTCAGGTCCTCCTCACCACCCGTACAGCCGTGAAATTGGAAGGACGCCGCGGCTGGGTACACCTTTCGCACGTCAAGAAATTCTACGGATTAAAGCCGGTCTCCAAGAACATTTCCCAGGATTTAAAAACTTGTCAAAACATTGTTCCTAAGGACTGTCCCGCAAATGACATTGACACAACCCCTCCCCTATTAGAGAAAACTCCGCAGCAGGAGTATAAGCAAAAGCTACGGTCTAGTAAAATAAGTCAGCCAGTTTGATTGTATAAGTCCTCCCCTAGGTGAAACGGTTAGACTGTTTCTGATATGTATAAAATAGACCCCCATAGTGAGAGAGTTAGTCAAAACTCAATCCGATGTATCGTTTTTCTAAGTTTCATATTATTTCTCAGCCTTTTGACTTCCTGCACTAGTTACGCATTTTATCTGTGTTTTCCAGTTTCACATGTAAATAAGTCTGCTAATGCTACAGCAGAGCACACGTTTAGTGATCTGCCTCCTCATGAATATTCATACCGCCTCGCTATGCGTAACAATACTTTTATCCGCATGTTGCATTATTCACACCAGACCAGCAATGCCACTAATTGTTGGGTGTGTGGTCGACTCCCCCCTTTCCAGACGTCAAAGGGAGTTCTGCCACTCTTTCCTTATCCTTTTTCCCATAATGGTTCGTGTGGAGCATGGTCCACGTTAACGTCATCCTCAACAGATATGTCTTTTCTTAACAGTACATGTTTCCCAGACAAGCATGGTCTCCCCCACAGAACAGGTTTAGATCTAGAAAATGAAGTGTACAATTTAGGTAACTATTCGTCGAACTTTATGGTCCTGAATGTTCAGTCTGATACTACTCCAGACTCACCTGCTATTTCAGTACTACCAGTCAAAGGCGAATTATGTGTCCGAAATAAGGGTTCTGTACATGTAGGACATAGTGATTGTACTACTATTGTCAAGTATAGTGACAGTGGGAAATCTATTTTTAAAGCTTCACGTCATTCTTATTTTGTTTGTGGTCGAACTGCATATGTTCGTCTGCCCCTCGATTGGGAGGGAACCTGTTACATTGCCTTCCTACTGCCACCTGTTTTTTTAGCCCCACCTGACTACCATAGGAATTCCTACCTAGTACATACTAGACACAAGAGAAATCTCCCGATTGTCGACTATACTGAAACTGCTGCAGAGCAATTCATTGATATCGATAAAGGTGTTTTCCCTTATTTAGGCACAGTTGTAAATAGTAAGCTAATTCGTAGGTTAACAAGAACCCTTGAAGCTGTAGTAGATGAGACTGCCTCCGCTCTAGGTAACTTAACCGAAGAGCAATCCTTTATGAGAATTGTTGTGCTCCAGAATCGTCTCGTCCTTGACGTCATACTGGCCGATAGGGGCGGGGCCTGTAGACTCATCGGATCTAGTTGCTGCATTTTCATTCCAAATAACGCGCCGTCTGTTTATTCAGCTATAACCAGACTTCATAAAATTGCCCATCTGTTACACCAAGATCCAGGCACCTGGACATGGTCCGGTTGGTTCTGGAATATAATTTCCGCATGGGAATGGAAAATATTGTCCTTTCTAGGTATAGCAGTAGCGATCATATTCAGCTGCTGCCTCTGTATACAATGTGGCCCTGCGATTTGCGGCATTTGTGCTACCTCTTGTATTCCTAGTCCCAAGCCCCGTTCTAAATCCCGTTCCAGGATAATTCGAGACGAGCAAATGATACTGTATGAAATGATAGACGGTATCATGAAAATTGATGTTTCCTGATGGAAACGTAGTGACAAGGAGGGAATGTGGAAAAGTAAATTTTGTCATGTTCTATGTCCCTACGTGTCATCCATCATATGTTATGTGTGCATGATTAAATATGCATATGTACTCCCCATGTCCGATTAATGACGCAATTACAGTTGTGTCCACCTCTAGTATGCCAGTTTCCAGTCCTCGTGAATACTACGAATGTCAGGCCTATGTAAAGTTATGTTGCCACGTTTCTCAGTGTGCACGTTATTCCATTGTAAAGTCCCCGTTTCTAGGCCTCAACAGGGCCCGGACATCAGATTCAGCTCCTGTTTCCTGAACCCTCGCTGAGGAGCGATCCAGCCCCCACCTGTATCCTCGACCTTTCACTTACTTCCTGCCTCGCAGTGCCCGGTGCAGCTTGGCTCTGCCTCTGAGTCTGCCAAGACTATGTTATGATTCCAGTTATCAGTTCAGTCCTCCTTCCCTGCATTCCTAAGCTACTGAACTGCATCAATAGTTTCCGTCATTGTCTAGCCTATTCGGCCCCACGTTAGAGAAATACTGCATTTAATGGTCATTTAATATTCTTCAACACGCACTACATGTAGAATAATGCATGGTCCAGTCTTAGAATCAAGTTAGCCTTTCCCCTCATGACTTCTAGTTTATATCAACATGTTCCCTAAACATCAGATACTAGATAGGGTTTAGGTACATGTCGCTCCGACCCTCCAGACTTCAGTCTCTGCTCCTAGCACAGAGTTCATAGCCCCAGCTTCTCCTAGTAATACGTCATTGCCAGTTTGCGCGCACCATCAGGTTAGAGGTCCCGGCTCCTTAGGTAGCCCCCTCCAATGTTTCCGCCCCATTCATGACATATCCTGTTACGTTTGCACCACATGTCTATGTATACGCCCAGTTACACCTACTTTCCCCCTTATCTTTCGCGACTGCTACGCGTCACACCTTCTGCTCCACCCACTGCTACGCCTACTGCAATGTAATGCTATGTGTTTGCGTTATGTATATATGCTCATGTATTGTTATTGAAAGTCAGCGCGCTCATCCCAGATCCAGCCCAGCAGCTGCTGGGCCCTGCCATCCTATTCCTATGCAGGTCGTCCTGTTCCTGTCCTTATGCTGAATTAAACCTGCAAAAACTCCTACTACCTCGAATCTTGACTCTTATTTATTGAGCTATCTGTTATGATATATGTCTAGTCAAAAATAGGGTATTATTTATTTATTTACCACATAGGAAGGCCCTCACTCACCAACCTGGTGGTGACATGCTTCATCATTGGGCCCCACTAAATAGGCCGAGTGCCTCTTTAGTGTGCTTCAACGCCAGGTTTACTGCGGAGCAGGTTATTTTGTGAGTTCAGGTGTGCAGTGAGGATAAATGAAATTAAATGGTGGTGAGGGATTAAAACATGTCTTCAGTGTATCCCCAAAAAAATGTATTTAATGATCACTAGGACATAAGTAAAAACATTTAGAGTAGGAAATTAGTCCACAATTAGTTGTGTGGTTATTTCCAATATTATTTACTGTCAGTCAACATGTTTCTGCCTTGAAACGGTGTGATTTTACCTGGCATTCATCAGGACTATAGACGTGTACTAAACCCTGGCGGTATGAGCGCGCTAAGGCCCACCCTAACCTAATGTTACATGTCTGCTTATCAAATAATATGTTTCTTTTGATTCTGTGATTTTCAAACAATTGAAGGGAACTGTGAAGGGGATCTGCTTCGCCCCCAGCTCTGCTAATCTCTGCATGGGTTGGTGGGAGGAGAAGGTCCTCAGAATGACACAAGAATACACATTTATCGTAATCTGCATTAGATTTACAGATTACGTATTCGCCATTTGGAAAGAATCTAAAACACAAGCCAGTTAATTCATCAACATTCTCAATCAAAATGACCTGAATATGCACTCTATGAGTAACATGAGCAGACATTGTGTGGCAATTTTAGACCCCAGGGTTACAATTAATGGAGACAAATTGATTACCAAGTTGTTCAAAAATGAGACTGCTGGCACCACAATAGTCATTCCAAAAATCTCATATAAAGTATCCCTTATTGGGATTTGTTGAGGGCGAAGAAGAATTGCAGCACCTGATAGCAAATATTTTTCAAAATACATTACATGTAACAGTTATTGTACTATATATGGTCTGAAATGTCACTGCAACAAGTATATGTTGGTAGCACATGTCATCCTTCAAAGAAAAGGGTTCTAAAGCATAAATGTGCTATACAGAATGCGGATCCCATTATCCTGTGGCTAGGCATTTGAGAAACATAAACAAAAGGAATTTCTATTTGTTTTCTTTCTTTGGTATAGACAGGGCCACTGGAATTATGTCATTGTGCAGCCGGACAATTTAAATATAATTGTAGATTTGCCACAATTGTCACATTTTCCACCACTTGCTGCACAATCTGCAGATTAAAAAAATAGTTTCCTGCTCAAACGGTTCAAAAGTTAGCAAAATCACAGTGACGCTTGCTGCTGCACAGTGGAAGGGACTTTGCAAAGGTTGAATGGGCACCGTCTTGTAGCTTATAGCTATATTCAGGTGTTAAACTGGTACTAATGAGGTGCAACGAATGCACAGACTATGATAACAAGTTAAAAATGACAAAAGAATGAAGTAACACTATCAAAAAATGTGCTGCATAATGTTGCGCAATTTATCTTTTCTTGCTGCATAATTTAATCAGCCCTGCTGCATAATGTGACATTCACCTGCTGCATAATTCCAGTGGTCCTGGGTATAGATCATGTTCTCGTGACAGACAGGGAATGGAAATATGAGCTTGCCTTCAGGTGGATAGAAAAGATACTTTATGTTTTTAGGGTTGCCTATACCAGCTGGATTAAATACTGAAGAAGAACTAAACGGTCATTTTGATTTAGCATGAGCTAGGTACATACTAATTGATGTGCTTCCATATGATGCTGAGCTACTGTGTAACAATTTGTTTTAACAGATTTACTTTTTTTCCTCACAAGTCTAGAGAGTTTTATTATATGAGTATAATCTGAAGTGAAGATTTTTTCATGTTTTTTTAATCATTTGAGCCGTGACATATTTGAATGAGATTGACTCAGGTGTGATATATGAATATTAGTGAAAATGCCTTTTTACTGTACTGTACTCTTTGGCATTGCTGCAGATGGTGAACAATTGTATCTGGGATGTTGTGTCATTAATTCAACACAACCTATACATTTTTCAAGTTTGCTCACTCTGACTTTACAATGTGTTTAGAGCACACACTGAGTGGTATCTATATGAGAATTTGTTGTTTTAAGAAAAGTGAATGGATTATATATTTGGTACATTGCTGACCCACCAGTATATTCAGTAGTGGGATACCTGTGTGCTGGATACATACTCAGTTGCACACCTTAACACATGTTTTTAATTTGTAGTTTATTGGTGAAACAATTCAATCACCAACATGTTTCTCTAATGTCAGGGCCATAGAAATTATGTGGCAGGGCAGCAAAAAATTATGTTGCAGGGCTGACTAAATTATGCACCAAGAAATGACAAATTATGCAGTATAATGCAGTAAATTTTTCAATAATATTACATACGGTAATACTGTTTGGACAAGCATTTAACTTCATTAATACTAATTTAATGACCTAATACAGAAATAAGCAACTGAACTATGGGCAGTTAACCTTTGCAAAGAGCCTTCCACTGTGCACAAATGCATGTTGCTACATTTTAGTAACTTATGATCTGTTTGAACTAGCAACAAATGATTTCTGTTAAATTCTGTAGATTATTCATTAGATGATGGATTATGTGGCAAGCGTGACAAATCCATAATTATGTGAGAAAAGCTGCAGCCATTGAATCACATATTCTAGAGGCCCTGTGCATTGTTCTTACTCACTATGTGCTTTAATTTTTATATGGTTATGCTGATAAACTTATAGGAGGATGATGGATTTATTGAGGTGTACATGAACATGATAATCGCTTTTCTTGCAAATTGCTATACATTTCAAGATGGTGGCCATAATACTTGATAGAGTACTATTATTTTTGCATTGTCTTCACTGTCAATAAAATAATTTGTTATATGTAGTGCCAGTCTTGTTTGTTAGCCACTACCAGTGAATAATGTCTTTCGGCCAAAACACATAGGCATGGGACATATATATATTTATCTCATCAGTTTCAAGGAAACCATCAGATTCACCATCATCAATGTGATAATCCCACATTTCTGATTAAAAACCTCAGCTTCTTACTACAAACTGATGCGAAAACCAGATAAGAGGCACCCTAGCCTACAGACCCCTGGGACCCCGAGCAATATTCTGTGAAGCCAACCCCAACCTCATTGTCCCCCTAGCAATTGACTCTCACCACTACGTCCTACCGGGCTACCTCAACTTCCACATCGATGACCCCAATGGAACAAACTCCATCACCCTTCTGGAAAACCTGAACAACATCAGGCTCACCCAACTGGTCACTGAACCCACACACAAAGCTGGAAACACACTCGACCTCATTTTCACCTCCAGCAACAGAATAAAATTTAGCCACACCACAGAAATCACCTGGACTTACCACACCATCATACACTTCACCATCATTATGCTCAGCACACCATCTCCAGGGATCAGATCTCCTCCCACCGCAGCTGGAGCAAGGTCACTGAAACTCAGTGGTCATAGGCAATCACCACCTCTCAACCCGAGGCCTCATCAAACCTCAACAAGACAGTCCAGAACTTCCGCACCAATAGAGTCACCCCACTAAAACCTACAACACCCAACAAGAGCCTCAAACATGCCAGCTGGTACACCCCAGAACTCAGGACCACCAATGGAAACTGCCACCAACTAGAGAAACAATGGCATGCCACCAAGAACCCTGCCGACAGAGCAGTTCACAAAACAGCCCACAACTATCATCTGCACATCAAAGGAGCCAAGAAAGCATCCATCACCACCTGCATGATCTCTGCGCCAACCACACAAAGGAACTCTTCAAAATAGTAATATAATTATCCAACCTTTCAGCCATAGGAAACACCATCCACCCCTCCCAAGAACGTTGCAACACACTCACAGATTACTCCAGAGCAAGATCACCTCCACATCCACCCCACCACTGTAAACCCCGACGACCTCAACCAACCAGCGAACATCAGCCAAACCATCACCAGCTGGTCATTATCACCACTCTGACCACCTCAGTCATCATGTCTTCCATCCACTCCGGGGTGGTCACTGACCCCTGCCCCATCACCTCTACAACCTCGCAATTAACCCTGATCCTCCTCAGTATATCACAGACCCCAAACACCCTGGGGACCACCACCTGCCAGGGCTTCTGTTTTTTAAAAACAAGGAGCACCACCTGCCCAGGGCCAACCTGTGCAGATCAAAGGAGATCAAAGGAGGAGGGCCCCCCCTCCTGGAGCCAATATTGGCCCTGGGGACCACCACCTGCAAAGGCTGGCTGTTGCTATGTCCTGGGTTGCCAAGCACCAGGACATAGTTGTTTGCTCTGACTTGGCGGGAGCTTTAACAGCTCCTGCCAAGTCAGAGCAAACACAAACTCCACTCTCACCAAGCGAGAGCTTGCTTAGAGAAGAGTTTTCATCTGTTTCCATGACAACTGTCAAACCGGCAGGGAAACAGATGAACGGACTGCTTTCACAGACAGGGAGCAGCATGTTTAGCGACTCCCTGTCTTTGAGAGCAATGCTGGCTCCTAAGGAGGCAGGGACCTGGCTGGGACCGGGGGCCTTGAGGCTCACCCCACAGTCCTGGGGGGAAATGAGGCAAGAGAGGCAAAATAAAGGTTGAAAACTAGGAGAAAGATGCAGATTAAAGGTCAGAAATGAGCAGAAAGAAGCAAATAAAGGTCAACAATGAATAGAAAGGGGCAAAATAAAGGTGGGAAACAAGCAGAAAGACGAAGAATAGAAGGAAAACGAGCAGAAAGAGGCAGGATAAACATCAGAAACTAGCAGAAACAGGTAAACTAAAGGTCGGACAAGAGTAGAACGAGGCAAAATACAGGTGTGAAATGAGCAGAAAGGGGTAGGATAGGGGTCAGAAACTTGGAGAAAAAGGCATGTGAAGGTGAGAAACGAGCAGAAAGAATCAGAATAAAGGTCAGAAATGATCAGTAAGAGGCAAAATAAAGGTGAGAAATGAGCAGAAAGTTGCAGAATAAAGGTCAGCATTGAGCAGAAAGAAGCATGTTAAAGGTGAGAGACAAGCAGAAAAAGGCAGAATAGAGGTCAGAAACAAGCAGTAGGAGTAAGAAAAGAGGTCAGAATTGAGCAAAAAGGGGCAGAATAAAAATCAGAAACAAGCAGAAACAGGTAAAAGAAAGGTCAGAAACAAGCAGAAAGAGGCAGAATAAAGGTCAGCAACAAACAGAAAGAGGCATGATAAAGGTGAGAAACAAGAGGAAAGAGGCAGAATAAAGGTCAGAAATGAGCAGAAATAGGCAAAATACAGGTGTCAAATGATCAGAAAGAGGAAAATAAAGGTCACAAACAAGCAGCTAAAGGCAAAATAAAGGACAGAAATGAGCAGCAAGAGGCAAAATAAAGGTCAGACACGAGCAGAAGAAGCAAAAGAGAGATAAGGAACTAGTAGAAAGCTGCAAAATAAAGGTCAGAAACAAGCAGAAAGAGGCAAAATAAAGATTAGAAAAGACCAGAAAGAGGCAAAATACAGACCAGAAACAAGCTGAAAGAGGCAAAATAAAGGTCAGAAATGAGCAGAAACAGGTAAAATAGAAACTAGAAATGAGCAGGAAGAGGCAAAATAAAGGTCAGACACTAGAAGAGGCAAACTAATGATCACAAATGAGCAGAGGGACTTTGTCTCAGAGTCAGTGGTGCATCAGGAGGCCAATTTGCATAGTGGTTGAGAAAGGGGGAAGGGCCTCCGACAAGGTCCCAGCAATCTCAATGTGCAGGACTTACTGGTAGCAAAAATAAGGGTTCTTGGCCTCCAAGGACCCTCAGCAGCCAAGGGGATTTCATCATCCAACCAGTAGTGTGCATGAAGGCATGTTTGCAGAGAGGTTGAGAAAGGGGCAGAGCCTCCGACAAGGTTTTAGCAGTCATGCTGTGGGGGACTTACTGGTGGAAACAATACAGGTTTTTGGACCCCCAAGGACCCTCAGCTGCCAAAAGGACTTCATCCCCCAACCATTAGTGTGCCAGAAGGTTCTTCTGCAGAGTAGTTGAGAAAGGGGGCGGAGTCTCCAATGAGGTGGTTCTTGGCCCCAAAGGACCCTCAGCAGCCAGGGGACTTCATTTCCCATCCAGTAGTGTGCCAGTAGGCGGTTTGCAGAGTGACTGTGAAAGGGGGCAGGGCCTCCAATGAGGTCTTAACAATCCCTATGTGGGGAATTTACTGGTGGCAACAATAGGGGTTTTAGGCCCCCAAAGATCCTCAGCAGCCCAGAGAACTTCATCCCCCAACCAGTAGTGTGCCAAGAGGCACGATTGCAGAGTGGTTGCGAAAGGGAGTGGGGCCTCCGAGGAGGTCTCATCAGTTCTGCTGTGGCGGGACTTACTGGTGATAACAGGAGGAGTTCTTGGCCCCTAACTACTCTCAGCATCCAAGGGGACTTAATTAGGGGTGGCAGAGCAATACACCACCCGCTCACGTAACTCCGTGGAATTTGGGCGAGTTTTTCGTGAACTTCGCAGAATTGCGCAGGTCAGCAATGAGCTGAAAGAGGCAAAATAAAGATCATAAGTGAGCATAAAAAAACACAAAATTAGCACAACCTACTCAGACACTCATTAACCCACTCACAGAACAGCTCAGACACTAACACACCCACTCAAACACTCATGCACCCACTCACAGACCCACTCAGACACTCACACATCCAGTGAGACACTCTTGCATTCACTCACACACTCACTCACACACTCACGCACTCACTCACACACTCCATCTCAATGGTTACAGGTGAGAGCTAGAAAATACCATTAAAAAACATAGAAATTCACTGAAAAAGACAAAGGTTACAGGGACGTTATAGATAAGAAACGCAATTGAAAAAACCTTAGAAATTCACTGAATTACAGGGACATTAAAGTTAGGAAAAATAATTTTGAAAACCTTAGAAATTCACTGGAAAAAACATAGGTTACAGGGATATTATAGTTAGGAAATATAATTTTTAAAAACCATAGACATTCACTGAAAAAACCAAAGGTTACAGGGATGTTATAGTTAAGCTCAGATTTCACACATACAAAACCATAGAAATTCAGCAGATATAGTTACATGACCTAACTATAATGTATGCCCCCGCAATGCACTACTTATGACATCATTAAGGCCAAAGATAACTTAAGCAGACTGGTTTCGAGGCATGCAGATTTGTCTTCAGTATTTGCTAACTTCGTAGCAGGTAACCTGAGTAACATCTTAAAATATTCCTCGCTGTATGTTTATAAATAGTTGATAGTAGATTATTTTGTAAACTTGGGATGTGCCATAAAAGCAATACTCATGAAAAAGCTTAAGGTACGTAACTCTAGCATGACCTCTTGGTTTAATAAATCTTGCAGGCTCTCCTGTATGAAGCTGCACTTGGCCCTTAAAAAATCCCCAAGAACAGGATGGAAATTGCCAGCTGCAGAAGGGAATACTCACAAGCTTTATTGGCTAGGAAGACCGAAGTACAAAATTTGCACTGGGATGCTGTGGTTCAGGCTTGTACCCTAAATGACTTTAAGGTCTTTTGGAAGTTATTTAACAACCATTCTCTGGCAGATGCTCCCCAAACTGCACTGAACTGTAGCACTGCCCTGAAGAATTGGGTAAATCATTTTCAGAGCATGTATACTCTGAAGGACAGAGATCTTACTGGGCCCATCCCTGCTCAATCTTGCTTACCTATTGTAAATACCTTCTCATTAGATGAGGTTATCTCAGCAATCCAGTGCAGTCCTGCCAATAAAGCCCCTGGCCCTGATGGGTTCCCAATGGACCTGTATAGGGTAATGTCAATTTCTGGGGCCCCCTGTTGACAAACCTTTTTAAATGCTGTTTGTCTAGTTGGGCTCACTGAGTCTTGGAGGTCCGCCACTATTGTTCCTGTCTTTAAACAAGGGGACAGATGGGACCCAGCCTGCTATCGTCCCATCTCACTTATTGAATTGTTAGTTAAGAATATAGGATGTGTCATCCTAGACAGACTGGATTTTTCGATAGAGGATAATAGGGTCCTATTGGAGGTCCAGTTTTGTTTTTGCCACATCATGGGGACTATTGAGCAATGTATTAACCTACATTTTATAATCTGCAAATACAGACTGCTTAAGTGCAGTGCCATCCATCTAGCTTTCATTGACCTGTTATTTGCTTTTGACAGTGTCAACAGTTCTAGGTTGTGGGGCCTCTTGGCCTCTATGGAGGTAGAAAAGGGCCTTGTTCATTTCCTAAGAGAATTACATTTGAATCTGAGGGTCTCAGTGAGATATGGGAGTAATGGTGAGTGTTCGGACTTTTTAAGCCACCAACGTGCGGTACATCAAGGGTGTGTTTAAGCGTTGATTTTTTTCTTCCAGTACATTAATAAGCTGGAGTCAGTTCTGATAGATTTAGGTGCAGATGTCAAAAAGAAATTGGTACCGGTGCTCTCTACGTGGATGATATTGTTTTATTAGCCAGAACCCCCAATGTTCTGAAGACTCTCATTGATGGTTTTGTTAGTTTTATGGAGAGCCTTAATTTAGAAATGACAGATCAAAACGTATGTGATGGTCTGTGTCCTAAACCCGCAAAGACCTGCTTACTATATATCAATGGTATGTGCATGGAAGGAGCCCATTGTTTTCCCTATACTGGCATTACTTTCAATCACAATCTTAGCTGGACTTCATTGATTGCAAACAGGTGCAGCAGCTTTTAGCGGGCCATTAGGTTGGTCTTTAAAATTTCAGCGTGCTTGGAGAATAAGCTCATCCATCATCTCATAGAGCTTTGAAAACTTAGATGTGCTCCAACTATGTCTCATGGTGCAGGGGTCTGGGGTACACCCAATGCTGGTTACCTGCAGGTAGAAGAAAACAGGGTGTTTCATAAGCTTTTGAGGGTCCCACCCAGCATTAATAACTTCAAGGTGCACAAGGAGCTTGATTTGGACTTTGTTGAAGATCACATAAAACCAGCTCCCTTCCTACTTTGGTGCTCAATTTGGTGCAACACACATGGCCTCCCTCAGTAGGGCCATCATAGAGGACTATTTGCTGTGTGAAACTGTTCTCTCTGTACCTTGGCTTCAATACATACAACTGAATATCCTAGCCTATTCACTGATCCATCCTCCATTAAGAAGGAGGATATAGGGTGGGTGAAGAAACATTTTTGTGGGAAATGAGCTACGGACAGAGATCAGTATGCCAAGTTTGAATCTTTGAGTAGTTACAATACTGATTCAAACTTGTCCCCGGATGGAACTATATCTTGAGTGGGTCAATAATGTATGGAAATTATCTCTTCTTACCAGATTCCGACTAAGCTGTATAAGATGGAATCTATGCTTCCCCCTTGGGTAGTTCGATGCCTCCTCTGTCTGTTACGGTCATTGTGATGAGTCTTCTAACAGAACTTTTCAGCACTTTTTGTATTTTTGTGAATTTTACAGAGAACTGCCCAAGGGTTTGCTTATTCCAGTTGTTAAAAAAACTGCAATTAATAACTACAGAGCCATATTACATTAGCTTCAGGCCTTGTTTTCAGAAGGTCTATGTTTTAGATTGGGCTCCTTTTTATAATATATAGTCAACGTACGTAACTCCATGATGTTCTGATACCTGTTCTTATCTTAATTTTAACATATTAGAATTCTTGCATGAAATATGCATTTGTTTGACCTGCGATGAATTGTTTCTTATGTATGTGTCTATTGTTTTGTACATGATTTTGTGGCCATTCTTTTTGGTCGAAATAAAAATTTTATGATGATGATGAAGGGTTGCATCATATGCATTGTAAATTTTCATCAAGATATAACCTTCATTTTCGTTTTTTGTTTTCTGGTAGATGATGTGTCGGAGTGCCAGAAGAAGGGATTACAGATGTAAGCCCCTCTTGTGAGTTAGAAGCTCCACAGTAAAGCTGCAGACCTGGTACATACCATCAGGTTTCTTGCTTTTTCCCCAGGCAATTTCTAATTTATCAGGGAAAAATCAGGCTTGTGTCTATAATTTCTTTCAAATTCACACCTGAAATTACTTTTACCACCAGTATCTGAAAGTCTAGAGGGCAGAAATGACAAGGCTAGCAGTGGTGACCTGGAATTGTAACGAGGTCCTGAATGTAGGTCCTACTGAAATATAAACAAATTTAGTGTGCACAAACGAAAAACATTTGTGTACAAGGTTAGATGTGTTTCCTACCATCTTACACTGCCAGTGCCTCTTGAAAGGGTGTAAACACCTTATGATTAAGTTTTGGTGCTTCCCTTCACGAGGGAAATGGTAGCTTGGGATCTCCCATCAGTGAGCTAAATAAGCCATGAACTCTTTGAAACTCTAACTTTGAACAAAGAAAAATGAAGAAACTTAATTTACTTAGTTTAAAGATATTGGATAGGATTTACTGCTGCATCAACCCTTTGCACATGAGCTTACAGCTGACCCTAGCACAGGTACCTTGACTACTGATCAACTATTCGTATTTCTCACGATCAGAACTCTGGTGAGCAATCTGCTCTGAAAGGTGCAAGACCACTGACTCATTGTCAGTGAAATTGCTCTCCCACCCTCGCAGCTCCACCATTAAGTGAGGTGCCCCTGCCCCTGCACTCTTGAGTGTTGGTGATCGAGGCCCTCCTCCACCCGCAGGTTTCCCTGGGCCTCATCCCTGGTGGTCCAGTGGACCTCTGTCTCCTTTCTTTCTTTCTGCTCCTTCACTCGTTTTTCTCCCCTTTCTATCTTTCACCTTTCTGCACCTCTGCTCTTTTGTGTCTTATTTCTGCCCATTTTCCCTTTCTCTCCCTCTGCTCCTTCACTCGTTTTTTTAGCCTTTCTATCTTTCACCTTTCTGCTCTTTTCTGCATCTCTGCCTTATTTCTGCTTATTTTCCCTTTTTTCTTTATCCCTTCTTTCCTCCCTTTCCCTTTCCCCGCCGCTGCTGCCCCCGCGGCCCCTCCCCCCCCAGCACGACCGGCCCAATCCAGCTCCCCTCCCCGCTCCCGCCTCCCAGCTGTCCAGCCCTCCCCGACCCCTACTTAATGGCGGCCACTGCGGGGACAGGCGAGCAAGACCACTGACTCATTGTCAGTGAAATTGCTCTCCCACCCTCGCAGCTCCACCATTAAGTGAGGTGCCCCTGCACTCTTGAGTGTTGGTGATCGAGGCCCTCCTCCACCCGCAGGTTTCCCTGCGCCTCATCCCTGGTGGTCCAGTGGACCTCTGTCTCCTTTCTTTCTTTCTGCTCCTTCACTCGTTTTTCTCCACTTTCTATCTTTCACCTTTCTGCACCTCTGCTCTTTTGCTCCTTATTTCTGCCCATTTCCCTTTCTCTCCCTCTGCTCCTTCACTCGTTTTCACTCGTTTTTTTTCCCCTTTCTATCTTTCACCTTTCTGCACCTCTGCTCTTTTGTGCCTTATTTCTGCCCATTTTCCCTTTCTCTCCCTCTGCTCCTTCACTCGTTTTTTTAGCCTTTCTATCTTTCACCTTTCTGCTCTTTTCTGCATCTCTGCCTTATTTCTGCTTATTTTCCCTTTTTTCTTTATCCCTTCTTTCCTCCCTTTCCCTTTCCCCGCCGCTGCTGCCCCCGCGGCCCCTCCCCCCCCAGCACGACCGGCCCAATCCAGCTCCCCTCCCCGCTCCCGCCTCCCAGCTGTCCAGCCCTCCCCGACCCCTACTTAATGGCGGCCACTGCGGGGACAGGCGAGCAAGACCACTGACTCATTGTCAGTGAAATTGCTCTCCCACCCTCGCAGCTCCACCATTAAGTGAGGTGCCCCTGCCCCTGCACTCTTGAGTGTTGGTGATCGAGGCCCTCCTCCACCCGCAGGTTTCCCTGCGCCTCATCCCTGGTGGTCCAGTGGACCTCTGTCTCCTTTCTTTCTTTCTGCTCCTTCACTCGTTTTTCTCCACTTTCTATCTTTCACCTTTCTGCACCTCTGCTCTTTTGCTCCTTATTTCTGCCCATTTCCCTTTCTCTCCCTCTGCTCCTTCACTCGTTTTCACTCGTTTTTTTCCCCTTTCTATCTTTCACCTTTCTGCACCTCTGCTCTTTTGTGCCTTATTTCTGCCCATTTTCCCTTTCTCTCCCTCTGCTCCTTCACTCGTTTTTTTAGCCTTTCTATCTTTCACCTTTCTGCTCTTTTCTGCATCTCTGCCTTATTTCTGCTTATTTTCCCTTTTTTCTTTATCCCTTCTTTCCTCCCTTTCCCTTTCCCCACCGCTGCTGCCCCCGCGGCCCCTCCCCCCCCCCAGCATGACCGGTCCAATCCAGCTCCCCTCCCCGCTCCCGCCTCCCAGCTGTCCAGCCCTCCCCGACCCCTACTTAATGGCGGCCACTGCGGGGACAGGCGAGCAAGACCACTGACTCATTGTCAGTGAAATTGCTCTCCCACCCTCGCAGCTCCACCATTAAGTGAGGTGCCCCTGCCCCTGCACTCTTGAGTGTTGGTGATCGAGGCCCTCCTCCACCCGCAGGTTTCCCTGCGCCTCATCCCTGGTGGTCCAGTGGACCTCTGTCTCCTTTCTTTCTTTCTGCTCCTTCACTCGTTTTTCTCCACTTTCTATCTTTCACCTTTCTGCACCTCTGCTCTTTTGCTCCTTATTTCTGCCCATTTCCCTTTCTCTCCCTCTGCTCCTTCACTCGTTTTCACTCGTTTTTTTCCCCTTTCTATCTTTCACCTTTCTGCACCTCTGCTCTTTTGTGCCTTATTTCTGCCCATTTTCCCTTTCTCTCCCTCTGCTCCTTCACTCGTTTTTTTAGCCTTTTTATCTTTCACCTTTCTGTTCTTTTCTGCATCTCTGCCTTATTTCTGCTTATTTTCCCTTTTTTCTTTATCCCTTCTTTCCTCCCTTTCCCTTTTCCCACCGCTGCTGCCCCCGCGGCCCCTCCCCCCCCAGCACGACCGGCCCAATCCAGCTACCCTCCCCGCTCCCGCCTCCCAGCTGTCCAGCCCTCCCCGACCCCTACTTAATGGCGGCCACTGCACGGCCGCGCAGCGGCCGCGGGCTGCGGGCACGCCGCTGGTGCACCGAAGGCGCGTCAAAGGCAAGCACGTCTGCGCCCGTCTGCGACCCGTCCGCGACCAGCACCAGGAACCCTGGACCTCCGCCCCGCCAACGCTACGACCCAGCAGCACTCCACGCACTCAACCCAGGCTGCAACAACAACTGCAAGCTAGCATCACCAGCCGACACCCATGGACCCTTCAGCTGTCACCGCTGCCGGCACACCTGCAGCACCGCCAAGAACATGGATCCAGCACAACCCTCCCACAAGAACACAACCGAACCGAAGACCCTGAAATGCATCCTCCTCAACGTCCGATCCCTCCACAAACACGCCACAGAAATCTGGGACCTCCTCGACAGCACAACCCCAGACGTAGCATTCTTCACCGAAACCTGGACCAACACCACCTCGGGACCGGACATCGCCATCGCCATCCCCCTAGGATACAAGATCTCCAGGAAGGACCGCCCCATCCACCCAGGAGGAGGAATCGCCATCGTCCACAAATCCAGCCTCCGCCTGAGCACACTCCCTGACGAGTCCACAGAACTGATGGAACACATTCACTTCAAGATACTGGCCAGCCCCACCGCAGCCCTCCGAGGAACCCTCATCTACCGACCCCCTGGACCCCGCAGACCCTTCGCCAACTCCATCACGGACATTATCTCCCCGCAGGCCATCGCATCCACCAACTACACCCTGCTGGGAGACCTCAACTTCCACCTCGACAATCAACTGGACCCCAACACAACATCCCTCCTGGACAACCTCGACAACATTGGACTCCGCCAGATCGTGACCGAGCCCACGCACTCAGCAGGACACACCCTCGACCCCCTCTTCACTACAGGAAACTCCATCACCTTCAGCCACACCACCGAACTCCCATGGACCGACCATCGTTGCGTCCACTTCACCTTCAGAACACCCACCATCCACAGACACCAGCACCTGCTTCCACAAAGAAACTGGACCAAAATCACCAATGACCAGCTCACCTCCTCACTCAACAACTCCACCCCAACCATCGCGGAAAACGACGACCCCAACACCGCAGCCCGAACCCTGCATAGATGGATCTCGGACAGCACCAACACCATAGCCCCCCTCAAGAAAAACAACAATATCCGTTCCAAGAAAGCCAGATGGTTTACCACCGAACTTCGAGAGTCCAGGCGCACATGCCGCCGCCTCGAAAAGGCCTGGAGAAACACCAAATCCACAGAAGCCCACAACAACTTCAGAGCCGCCACCAACGCCCACCATCAACTCATCAGAGAAACGAGGAAAAAAGCGATTGAAGACAGAATCTCCACCCACGCACACAACAGCAAGGAACTCTTCAGCATCATCAAGGAGTTCTCCCAACCCACCAGCGAGTCTACCGACATCCCTCCCTCACAAGACCTCTGCGACAAACTCAGCATCTTTTTCCACCACAAAATCAAGAGCATCTACGACAACTTCGACGAAGACAACCAACACACTGAACCCTCACCAACCACCCCCGACACCCGGAAACCAGCGATTGATGACTGGACAGCCCTCACCACCGAAGACACACTGAAGACAATGAAGTCAATCCACTCAGGGGCCCCCACGGACCCCTGCCCCCACCACATCTTCAACAGAGCCGCAAACACCATCGCACCCATGCTCCGCCAAACCATCAACCGCTCCCTGGCGACCGCCTCATTCCCCGACGACTGGAAACACGCCGAGGTCAACCCCCTCCTAAAGAAACCCTCAGCGGACCCCACCGACCTCAAAACCTACAGACCCATCTCCCTGCTCCCGTTCCCAGCGAAAGTCATCGAGAAAGCCATCAACAGCCAACTCGCCACATTCATTGAAGAACACAACATCCTCGACTCCTCCCAATCCGGCTTCAGAAAAAACCACAGTACGGAAACCGCCCTCCTCGCCGCAACAGACGACATCCGCACCTTACTGGACAAAGGAGAAACAGTAGCCCTCATCCTCCTCGACCTATCAGCGGCGTTCGACACAGTCTCCCACCGCACCCTAATACGCAGACTCTACGATGCAGGAATCCAGGACAAGGCCCTTGACTGGATCTGCTCCTTCCTCTCCAGCAGGACGCAGCGGGTCAGACTCCCCCCTTTCCTCTCGGACCCCACACCTATCACCTGCGGAGTCCCCCAGGGCTCCTCCCTCAGCCCGACGCTCTTCAACATCTACATGGCTCCACTTCCCCCCATCGTCAGAACCTACGGACTCAACATCGTGTCATATGCAGACGACACTCAGCTCATCCTCTCCCTATCCAACGAGCCCAACACCGCCAGACGCAACTTTCGAGAAGGCATGGAAGCCGTCGCCAAATGGATGAAAAACAGCTGCCTACAACTAAACACCAACAAAACAGAAGTACTCATCATGGGCCCAAACCCCGACGCCTGGAGTGACACCTGGTGGCCCACTGCCCTCGGAAACCCGCCAACCCCCACAGACCACGCACGCAACCTGGGAATCATCCTGGACTCCGAGCTCAAAATGGACCGCCAGATCAACTCTGTCTCATCTTCCTGCTTCCACACCCTCCGCCTCCTTCGTAAGACCTTCAAATGGATCCCCCTCGAACACCGAAAGACAGTCACTCACGCCCTGGTCACCAGCAGACTCGACTACGGCAACGCACTCTACGCCGGAATAAACAAAAACCTCATCCGCAAGCTACAGAACATCCAGAACGCCGCCGCAAGACTGGTCCTCAACCTGCCAAAACACTGCCACATCTCCCAGCACCTGCGCACACTCCACTGGCTCCCCGTCGAGGCGAGAATCACCTTTAAGATGCTCACCCACGCACACAAGGCCCTCCACGGCACCGGACCAGCATACCTGAACAGCCGACTCAAATTCCACGCACCCCAAAGGACCCTACGATCAGCCCAGCTTTCCTACGCTGTGGTCCCCCGCACCAGAAAGACCAGATCGGGAGGCCGCTCCTTCTCCTTCCTCGCGGCCAAGGCATGGAACGCCCTTCCGCTCCACCTCAGACAGACAACATCGCTCCCCATCTTCGCAAGAAACCTTAAAACCTGGCTCTTCGACAGACCCCCTCCTTGATGGAATGGAACCTGCCCCCCCCAACTCCCCCCCCACCCCTAGCGCCTTGAGACCCTTACGGGTGAGTAGTCGCGCTTTAACAAACTCCTGATTGATTGATTGATTGAAAGGTATTTAGCCGAAGTATAACCAACTCCTTTACTAGTCTGCAATAGAACGTTTAACTGACAATCATTGTTTTACTGTTATGTACACCTCCATCAGTTCTCTATCGATGCCGCTCAATACACTGAAGTAGCTCCAAACCTGCATGGACACTTTACAATACCAACCATTGACACATAATACACTTTTGACTGCTGGGTAGTTTTCAGATCAATCACAAAATACAAACACATATTCTTAGACTGCATGTCCTGTTTTCACACTCACCCATTATTGGTTCTTTGTGAGAGCAATTTACTGGATATACCCAAAAGTCCACTGCTCGGCACATACCTGACTCACTCATGTGTGACTTCTGATATGCCTGTGTGTTTTTCTATGCAATTCACTGTATTTTAACCGATTTATACACAGTGGTATGTGTATGGGAGTGTTACAAAGTGACAGAACATGCATGAGTTTCTTGAAAGTGTCTCAGATACGTATGCATTAATTCAACAAACTGACATGTATGTTCTACCAGTGATTACAGAGACCACCAAACTTTTGCTGATTTATAACTCTCGCTGGTTATGATGGTCTAGAATGTTTTACCTCTCATTACTTCTGAGAAGCAATCGCGGTCGGCATGGTTCACGCGTGGGGGAGCTGGCGCGCAGTTGCATGAGGGGAGTTGCGAGGGAATGAGGGGCCATGCGGGGGGGTTCAAAAATAAAAAATATATAAATATAAAACGTACATTTCCCGGGTCCCGCATGTTCACTGCTGGGTCTGCTTCTGCTTTCCTGCCTCGCAGGAACAAGAAGCAGGCAGCCTCCCTCCCCTCCACAAAGCCAATCATCACAACGCTGAAATGGCAGTGTTGTGAATGGTGGGGATGGCACCCAGCCACGTGCCTATGGGGAGGCCATTGTCTCCATGCAGGCTGCCTGCAGCCTACAGCGAGACATGGAGAAAAGGGAAAGTGCGCATTGCTGGTTTGGTCGTCCCCAGAGGGCTGACAGGGCCCGCAGTAGTGGGCTAGTCACTCCTCCCCTGCCCTCGAGCAGACCCGCCGATCCTCCCATCCCCAACCAAACCCTTCTGCTTTCTCACAGTGCGAGAAGCAGAAACATAAAATGGTATTTATAATGCTAAGCTATAGAAAGGTAAAGCAGTTAAAATAAAGAACATTCTAATACAGTGCATGTCATTGCACCATTCTAAGGCGGAGATACAAACCCAATTTAATGTATAACTCATATATGATAGATTTGGACAATGTTCACATTTCACTGCAAATATAGCAAAAGTGTCAGATGGCATATTACCATGCGCAATGATGATTCTGTTACTTCTACCTCTTACATTAGACATAGTGCTTTTGTGGTCAATAGGGGAGACAAATGTGTATTTGCCCCAGTGTCTGAGATTGTACAAAAATTGTACAGTCAAGTTACCCAACAGTCTGAGCTTAAACTAACCAAAAGATGAGACCAACTTAATGATGATAATTCCAGGGTTCCAAATGGCTAATTTCCAAGGGGCACCTCTAATGGGCTAACAGATTGTCACTGTGGCTGATAAAATCCCATTCTGCAAGTCCAGATAAAGCACGTTTCGTGCATTTATCCAGATTTGAGGGTATTAGAAGGAACTTATGGCCAACCAAAGTCACAACTTTCTTTACATTTCAAACTCTTCCCCCTTATCTGGGTAGAGTGCACTTTCATAGACTATCTTTCACCGATTTGTCAGAGTAAAGGAGCAGCAGAGCAAGGGATGCTACAAATACCATGTTTTGTGTCTAGGGAGTCCAAGGTAAATTTTTGGGAACAGGGGTCGATCTCAGACCTGTCACCTGGCAAATAGAGCTGCTAAGGGTGAAGAGAGTTCAGAATGTATTGTTCTCCATATGTTTTGATGTTATGGGCTGGCAAGCCTTTGATGTATAATTATTCACCAAGTTCATCAGATGAGGTGTCCGCAAAAATCCCAATTTACATCATGCAAAAAAAGATAACTGGAAAACAAACTACTATTTTGAGCAAAATTGATTGCATCCGAGATAGGACCCTATTAACCCTGCACTAGGTGATCCAGCACAGACCAGGCTTAGAATAATCTGTCTACACCAAATACCCAATGCACATACATGGGAAAATCAAGCCTCGTGATTATGGTGAACTTGACATTTTTTAATTTGTGCCCCAAGTATTCCCTCTGCTCTTGATCCTGTGGGCATCTGTTACTGGAAGAATTATGTAAAACTGCTGCTAATCCCCATAAACCTGAATACTAATGGATGTTCATAAGAATTTATGGTACACTCTCCAACCCTCCAAATAGGTGGACATTTTTGTGGAATGACTGACAGGTCAGTGTAAAATAATCCTCAAAATTTGTTATGTAGATCTGGATACGCTTTGTAATTTCAGAAATTTGCAAACACAGGTGCATGTGCGAGCTCAAAATGATTTGTGCATTAGGCGTGAGTGGTTGGAATTCAGAATAACAACCACGAGGGGGATCTTCTGAAGTATGTATACTTTTTCACAATTATTGGTGACAGAGAGGGGTGTTGCCAAACTGATGGGGCAGGATCAGTCTTCCAGAGGTGGATGTATGGTGTGTTTTTGCAGTTCTGTTCCTGAAATTAAATCTCTCACTAGCTCTTTTCATTGGAAACGTTCTTGGTGCACTACCTCCAAGCATGTCACTCCCAAAATCGAAAAATGTTCACTGTGGTAGTATAATAGGCAGATCCCATGAGGAAGCTATTTGAAAATGTGGAAGATCTACAAGAATGCATTTGGCATTCAACTGGTTACTTATTTATATTTGAATGTTTCAAAGTCCGCCACCGCCACACTAGTGGATCTCCGCGGAAACAGAATAGATTGTTGTCAGATATGCAGTGCTATGATCTGCTGCTCTGTTGAACATGAAGTAGAATCGAAATGCATGCATTGGTGACGTGGTTTAATAGTACACGGAAAACCACAGCCAACTAACTTGCTCTGCACAAATCACGCTTTGCTGTGCTTTGTGTACACTCGGAGGATAGTCTTTCTACTGGAGAGCAGCCAAGTCCCACCCAAAGCTACAACTGCCAAGTGTATTTTAGGGCTTAGGTATTAGCGCCAGAGCACACAGAGTGTTAGTAAACGCTGCTCAAGTGCTGGTGCTGCATCGGTTTCTTTGGATGACAGCGGGAGCTCAATTTGGGGCTAATTGTTCCTTAACTGCTGTAATCTGAGAAGGATGAAATCCAAGTTAAACTCTGAATCTGCGACTCCACCCACTTTGCTTCAACTATTTCCAAAATGGCCAAAGCCAGGCATTGTTAAATACGTTTGTCATACACCTAGCGGAAGAGGCGATTCTGCTCATTAGCATTTCGAAAGGGCTGCGTTCCTTTGAAAGAAAGGCCCGACTTCCAAACGAAAAAAAAGTCCGCGTAGGTTTACCGTATACCCCTGCCCTTACTTTCATTTACCAACTTCTCTAAACACATTGGAACAACAGAACATTGCAGCTGAAGGCCTATATTTCACACAAGGAAATAAGAAAAGGTTAAAGGCTTACTTAGAAACAGGTATGATCCTCCCCGTAAATGGTTCTGCGTTTAAGCTTCAGGTAACAAATCTGGCAATCACATTAATAAGTAAATCGCCGTAAATGTAGTATTTACCTCTATATAATTATTGTTAATAATAATAATACATGTGTTATTATTAATATTATTGTTGTTAATAATATTATTAGTATTAATATTATTTGTATTATTATATCATATTACATTGTATCATAACTATTAGTATTATTGTTAGTATTATTATTATTATTATTATTATTATTAACAACAAAAAACAATAATAATAATAATAATAATGATAATAATAATAATAATAATAATAATGGTGATGATGATCGTATAGTAATGAATGCCACTGTTGCAATATTTTTAAGTGTGGAAAATAGCAGCTGTTATTAAAATTCAGTTTAATGGTATATTTATCAATCAAATATGTAGGTAATAAGTGAACATTCTTTCCTCTTATCACAAAGTCGTGAAACTATCTTAATAATATATTGTTTATGTAAAAGCTTAATACCATATATTTTGCCCTTCCTAACAACTATAAATAACTGGGCTAGATTTATCAAGGTTTTGTGTCGCCCGTGTGCCACGCAAGGCGGCACAAGGGCGATGCAAAAACCTAAGTGAGATTTATGAAGCCACGCAAGGCCGCCTCGCTTGGCCCTGCATGGCTTGCGAAATCTAGAGTAATACAAGGCAGAGCAAAGCCATGCATTGTGTTACCCTGCAAAAGACACCCAAATGATGGACAGAATGTGGTACAAATCAAACATTCACACCCAGTCAACAGATCTGGGTTAAATCCATCATTCTTTTCCTCACCATGCCACCCTAGTTTAGACCAAGCCATATGAAAATCAGTCTTGACCCCGCTCCTCATGGGAACAGTTTAGCCCGAAGTGCCAAGCTAGGTCTTCCTTGGACCAGAAAAAAGCTTACAGGGAACGGCTTCATCAGCCAGGGTAGCTTGAATCCAGTGGCACAATGAGACCGGGACCCACATCTGGGCATGCCTGGCGCACTTAGGGCGAGAAAGCAGAAGACACACAAATGATGGACGGAATGCAGAACAAACCAAACATCTACTCCCAGTCAAGAGATCTGTGTTCAATCCATCGTTCTTTTGCTCATTATGCCGCCCTAGTTTAGACCCAGCCATATGGAAATCAGTCTTGACCCTGCTCCTTATTGGAACATCTAACCGAACTGCCAAGTCAGGTCCTTCCTGGATTAGAAACAAGTATCCTGGGACCAGCTTCGGGGAATCACCCCTAATCAGCCAGGCTAGCTTGAATCCAGTGACACAGTGAGCCCAGGACCCACACCTGGCCATACCCAGCGCACTCAAGTGTGTTTGCGTTACTAAGCGGCAGGGAAGAGTTGCATGGGTGGGTGTTCCCAAGCATCAACCCATGGATTTTGGTGCATTCCCAGATTTTACCATTGGAGGTAGACCTTGGAATGCGTCAAGATGCTATGCTATGCTCGGTGCGGCATTAGGAGGAGGAATATCTTTATTCAGCAGGACCTATAGAAAGAGGAAAATACCTGTCAGGGATTGTTTTTAGTGCAGGAAGGTGTCCCTTCCTGCACAAAAACAATCCTGCCTACAATGCAGACACCGTCGCACCATGACGCAAGGCTGCCTGCTTTAGCTCCAGGCAGCCAAAAGTGTACCAGCACTAGGAAAGGACAGAAATGCACTGTATTATGGTAAATATGGGACATTCCTGCCCTTTCTCTTTCACGGAGCACAGCAAGGTACCTTGCTGCGTTGCACTGCGTGAACAAATGATAAATCTGGCTCCTAGTGTTAGGAAAGCAAGTTAAAGGTACTCAGGGGCATATTACCAAGGGGGGCGATAGACAATTATCGCCGATTTAGAGGCTGTTTTCGGCCGCTAAGCGTCGATAATTCTATCGCCCCATTAGCAAGCTGTCGCTAACTGATGTTAGCGACAGCTTATAGGCGATAGCGAGCGGTTTGGGGCCCGCTTTGCATGTCGGCGATGTTTATCGCTAATGACATGCAAAGTGGGCGTACCAAACCCGTTAGCGACTGAAAGCAGTCGATAACATCGCTATCGCCTATTAACAAGGCAGGCGTAGCGTTGGAAATATTTGCGCTAAGCGTGAATATCTCCAAAAACTAACGCCTGCTCAGACCAGTTCTTAGCCATGTTATCCAATGGGAGGTGGATAATATGGCTAAGAACATTTTGTCGCTAATGCGTGAATATCGCTGTATTCTCAAGCGATATTCACGCTATCGCCGGAAAAATTATCGCTTTGGAGATAAACCTTGCTAATAGCAAGTTATCTCAGCGATAATTTCCGGCGATGCTTAGCGATAAAAAATTCGTTGCTAAGCCTAGTTAGCGATAAATATCGCTAATCGTTGGTAATATGCCCCTCAGTTCACTGACCTCAGAAGTATGGAAGTTTATCTTTCTGACATTTAAACATTTGACCTGTAAATTACAGCAGATATCAGCGACGAGCTCTCTAAGCCATCTATTAACTAGATAACATAACTTAGCATAATGTAAACTTCTGTAACATACCATAACACGGAATAACAAAAACAATTCTTAATAGGGTATGATAGTAATCGATTTGTAAATTCAGTCAACTTTTTTTAACTGAACAAATAAAGTGACAACTCAGATGACAGGATACACCGTCTGTAAATAAAAACAAACTAAGGGGCACACAGGATTTTATTGGCCAAATTAAGTCGTTAAACTCTTTAATGGGAATTTTAAGTGAGGCTGACTTAGTGACAGATTTACCCTATTTGGGTAAAAATAGGTGCAATTTTGTTGTACCTATTTGGACCCTAGTTTCAATTTTAGCTGTGCTTCCAACTGATGGTAAATTAGTACAAAAAGCAAGCAAGTATGAGCTATTTCAGCTAAACTCATAATAAGCACAAAGATAAACATGCATTGTCAAAGCCAATTGGTCTTGCCTTGTCATTCATGCTTTATTTTTATTTTATTTTGCAAAAAAAACGATAAGTAAATAATGGCCCATCACAAAAATGAAACAAAAACACTAAATAAAGGTAGTAACTGGTGTATCAATCCTGGCCCAGAATAGGATTCTTTTTTTAGTTATCTGTGTACATGTGCATGAAAACAATGCTGTTACTCACAATGAAGAGAGCTGTATCATTGCCATATACTGAACTTTGTGGCGGGCAGAAACATAGTTTGAATGGCATTTTAGCAGATTAGTGCAGACTTAAGGACTCCAAGACCCAGATATGCTAACCTTTCATGCAATGCACGCAACAAGGTAATTTACTATGTTTTGTTGAGTGACAGAGAAAGAGCAGAAACGAACATTGTTACTAAGATATGGCCCACTTCTGCTCTCTCATATCACTGGACCACTTCAGGCAGCCTAACGCCAACACAGGCCCTCCGGTGCCATGGTGCAAGGGTGCCGTCTTTACGAGCAGAAATGTGTTTGCACTTGAACAATTCTTGAAGCATTTTCCTTTTTCTATGTGTGCTATTGAATGGTAAATTTTCAGTGATTTTTGTGACATCAGCAGATGTGAGTGGTGGGTCTTTAGAGAACACACTATTACAAATGGAAGACAGTACATCGAAAAATGTAGAACAGCTACAGATTAACTCAATGAGAAGGATGAAGTATGGTCTCTCATTTGATTATAATAGTGACATTGCCCTCTGGGCTCTGTTAGTCTTCTTTGAACACCTTACAGTTGATTTTGACAAAAGATGTATATAGTGCAGAAACAATGATGGATCCTGGTTTTATTTCTTCAGTTTCAATTTATAGTGAGTCTTATGTTGTGTATAGTTGTTTTGGTGTCCCTGTTCATTCGCAATATAGTAAGAATATTCAAACTTGACTGTACTGATGATGCCAACCTTCATTTTTGTTGGGGGATGCACAATGATTTATCTCTTTACATATAGCTTGACTTCTACCTTCCATATATATTAACTGTGTGACCTTGTCTCCATGGATGCCACCTTTTCCTTTTGATTTGCGCTGTATTCTTTCACACCTTTGCCTCAGTAGTTAGTATTTAACAGTTTAGAAGATCCTTATTTTGAGATTATTCCGAGATTGCAGCTGTAGTTCTCCCCGTGAGGGTGTCTTGCATAACCACATGTTTCTACAGTTTAGAGAATTTTTATGCTGGTCTTCACTCTGACATTCGTCCTGACCAGTGGTGGTCACTATTTCTTTATGGGGGCATCCTTATATTTGTTTTCACCCAGATTGGGTTCACGGGTGGACCTTCTTTCTCAATGAGTATTCTTTGTAAACCAAACAAGCCCCTCACAACTCAATGGATCAGTTTTTGGAGACATGATTTGGTAGGCCAGGGTAAGCATCTGACAGTGAGTCCTCTCTTTCCTGACTTAATTGCTGGGTCACGAGGCCCTTGCATTTGATTTTCTTTATCTATTTCCTCAGATTTCCTAACAGCATAACGCTGTGTGCTTACAGAAGTGAGATTTAGGGAACCCTGCTACAAGTGTATGGTGGTGTCTACCAGTCCAGATGGTAAGAGTAATAATGGGTGTACTTTTTGGGGGGTTTCTTTTTTGGTTCTTGCTATAGTCTAGAATACACTCTCAGGGCCTTATTATGAGTCTGGCAGTCCGAAGACTGCCAGACTCGTGGTGGCATGCCGGTTGCTGTCCAACCACCCAATTACGATCTATGGTGGTTGGACCTCCATTGCACTGCCGCAGCTGCAATGGAACGCCGTTCCCTGGTGGTGGCGTAGCGGTCAGGGCCTATGTATTACTAGTGTCAGGACCAACAGTGGGGTCATGGAGGTCTTCCCTCCATTGAAAAGCCTGGCGGTCCTAAAACTGTTCCCCATGTGCATGGGGATGCATGCAGAGAGGCACAAGTTGTGCCCCCCTTTGTGCATGCACCCCAGTTTCTGCTTGCTATGGATGTTACAGTCCATGCCATGCAGTAACCTTGTGTGGCATTCCCATTGGGGTGCCTTTTTCAAAGGCACTGTCACCTTTGAAAGAGGCACCGCCACCGAACCGCCAAGCCTAGCTAGACCACTTTTAAGTCATAATCTGGTGGGCTGCAGTGAGTCTTGGTGGTGCGGGAGCGTGGCAGTGGCAGCCCGCCCACTCCCGCGCCGCTGAAGCTTGTAATCAGGCCTTTAATGTTTTTAGGGACATGGCTAGTCATCTCTCATGAAGTGGGATTGCTCGTTCATATCTGTTCTAACTGGTGGTGTCTTCTTTGAAGTGGCGTACAAGGAGTCTCTGGACTTAGTCACAGGTCTCACTGCCTAAGGTTCACAAATTAAGGCTAACGTGTAAAAGGAGGGTGTGGCCTTCCTGATCGCTATTACTATCAGACAGCATGTCTTGCTCCACAAGGCACCCATTGGCTAGACACGGAGGGCCCGATTCACAGAATGGACTTAAGACTAAATCCTAAACTTACTACTATTTGGTATTCACAGAATGCACTTACTACTTTCGGTACTCACAGAGTGAACTTACTACTTTCGGGATTCACAGAATAAACGTACTACTTTCGGTATTCACAGAATAGATTTAAGACTACTAACTCTAAGTCCGAAATTGGGGAGTAAATTCCGGCCCGGAGGCGGAGCTTCTGGCTTGGGGGCGGAGCTTCCAGCCCGGAGGCGGAGCTTGTGGCCCGGAGGCGGAGCTTCCGGCCCAGAGGCGGAGCTTGCGGCCCAGAGTTGGAGATTTCAGCATGGCAAAAATCCCCACCTCCGAGCCGGAAGCTCCGCCTCCAAGCCACAAGCTCCGCCTCTGGTCCGGAAGCTTCGCCCCCAAGCCGGAAGCTCCGCCTCCGGGCCGGAATTTACTCCCCGATTTCGGACTTAGAGTTAGTAGTCTTAAATCTATTCTGTGAATACCGAAAGTAGTAAGTTTATTCTGTGAAACCCGAAAGTAGTAAGTTCACTCTGTGAATCCCGAAAGTAGTAAGTGCATTCTGTGAATACCAAATAGTAGTAAGTTTAGGATTTAGTCTTAAGTTCATTCTGTGAATCGGGCCCTAACCCTCTGTATTAGTTCCATGGCAAATGCTTGAAATACATCTCATTTCACCCTACTCACTAACTGCAACTCTTACAATGTCTCAAATAACTTTGCCCCTCTCTAATCGAATTTTTCTCTACATGATTTGCGCTCTATGTCTGCTAGATAGGCACCTGGCCTCTAATCTATCCAAATCTATGGCCCTTTCATAGTGGAATAATACAAAAACTGCTTCTGCAAAATGCTACTATAATCGGTCTGATATAGGCAGCAATAGGCATCAACCTGGTGTCCGATCTTTTTTTTTTACCGGTATACCCCTTTCTTTTGCTTCATTAGAGGAGAAGCACTCCCTTACCAACATGGATTTCTACGATTTTCTGACAAACAAATCTAAACTCTCCAAATGGGGGCCCCCTCTAACTCCAACTCTGTTTCAATTTATCCAGGAAGTCAGTATAGGTGGCCACTTAGTGCCTAAAATGTACAAACTCATGCACAACTCACAGTCCACCCCTTCAGAAATGTTGGTCCAAACACTTCTGAAGTTGAAGCACACCCCCCTTACCGGTCTCTGATTGGTCCAACATTTCCACCAGTCTCCTTAAAAAGAAATTGATCTCAATATTGTCCTAGACAAAATGTTTTGCAGCACACTTCTTATACTGTCCTCAATACAGATTATTCAAACTAAAACTGACTGACTCTGACTCCTGCTGGTCCTGTGATGAAGTTCCTGAGGACTTGGTGCATATGTTCCTTTCATGCAAATGGCTTTCCTCTTACTAGGTCAAAGACAATAAGCAACTTAAAGCTGCCTTCATTATGGACTTCGTGCAATCCCTACCCTTTATACTTTTAGAACCCAATGCTTCCACTCTTCTATTAGACTTACCCGACAAAGACTTGGCTGTACTAGATCTTCTACTAAAAGAATGCATTAAAGTCATTATCTTGAACTGGAAGACGTTAAATAATGTGTCATTTCACACATGGTGGGTATGGGTCACGTCCCATAGAAAAAACATAAAATGGTATTTATAATACTAAGCTATAGAAAGGTAAAGCAGTTAAAATAAAGAGCATTCTAATACAGTGCATGACATTGCACCATTCTAAGGCGGAGATACAAACCCAATTTGATGTATAACTCATATATGATAGATTTGGACAATGTTCACATTTCACTGCAAATAGAGCAAAAGTGTCAGATGGCATATTACCATGTGCAATGATGATTCTGTTACTTCTGCCTCTTACATTAGACATAGTGCTTTTGTGGTCAATAGGGTAGACAAATGCGTATTTGCCCCAGTGTCTGAGAATGTACAACAATTGTACAGTCAAGTTACCCAACAGTCTGAGCTTAAACTAACCAAAAGATCAGACCAACTCAATGATGATAATTCCAGGGTTCCAAATGGCTCATTTCCAAGGGGCACCTCTAATGGGCTAACAGATTGTCACTGTGGCTGATAAAATCCCATTCTGCAAGTCCAGATAAAGCACGTTTCGTGCATTTATCCAGATTTGAGGCTATTGGAAGGAACTTATGGCCAACCAAAGTCACAGATTTCTTTACATTTCAAACTCTTCCCCCTTATCTGGGTAGAGTGCACTTTCATAGACTATCTTTCAACGATTTGTCAGAGTAAAGGTGCAGCAGAGCAAGGGATGGTACAAATACCATGTTTTGTGTCTAGGGAGTACAAGGTAAATTTTTGGGAACAGGGGTCGATCTCAGACCTGTCACCTGGCAAATAGAGCTGCTAAGGGTGAAGAGAGTTCAGAATGTATTGTTCTCCATATGTTTTGATATTATGGGCTGGCAAGCCTTTGATGTATAATTATTCACCCAGTTCATCAGATGAGGTGTCCGCAAAAATCCCAATCTTTCATTTCTCTGTAGAGGGTGTAAAGGGTGGTGTTAGCGCGGGATTTCTGGTCTATTGTTATAGATCTAGATCCCAACTCCGGTCGACTGAACCGTTGGTACCTGTCATAGAGTAAAAGGCAATCCACTACTAGGTCAATCAGTTAATAACTTACACCACTCTAAAGAACCACTTAAGCTTAAGGAAGTTTAAAAGTTTATTACAAAGCCAAACTTAACTGGAGATACAAACATCTCAATATAAGGTTCAAAAGATATACGGGTATCAATACAAACATACATTTTCTAAATGCTCTTAGTCGGCAAAAGAATATTACCAAAACCAATTCAAAAATCATCAAAGTTGCAAGAATAGACACAAGCTGTAGCTTATGAGTCATTTACAGAAAGGAAAGAAATCAGATTAGACTGTCCCTACACTAGACTAAGTGACATCCCTACTTAGCAAGATCTTAACCTAAAAAAAGGTGTCAGCAGCGGTGACTTCCAAAGAAGATCACACTCTTCCCTTAGTCTCTGTTGCAAAAACGATGTCTCGCAATTCCCTATCTGCCTACCCATCCGCTCTCTTAGGTTCCTCAGATCATCTGCCTTAACTCCACCCTGGGGTACTGTCCCTAATACAAAATCACATTTACAATGGAAACGCCCTTTGGAGACGCCCCTTAGAGACGCCCCTCACGTGGTGTTGGTTCTGGTATGTTCCATGCTGGTACTCCTCTGGACCCTTCGTTAGAGTTGACCTTGCTTCCCAGGCTCCTCTCCGGCAAGACGGTACCCCCAGGAAATTCCTGAAGACTCCTCCAGGCCTGTGCCTGGCTCTCTTGAACAAAAGTCTATTCATCACTCTCTTGATTAAAACCTCCTCGCACCTGCAAACAGACACTTGTACTGTGGGCCCCAAATTCCGGCCTCCACCGTATCTTCTAAGTCGTAAACCATTCGAACAGGCTCCACAGTTTGTGCCTAACACGACCTTTCTCTAACGAGCACATGCAGATCAAAAGAAATGACTTTGTCTATTCAGGCCTATTAGAATTACATGAACGGGCCTGTGCACTCTGTAAAACATTTAATTTCTTCTAAACAGTATTCTAACTTATTACACACAATGATTATATGAAACACTTCTGTAAAACATATTTTTCAGTTCTATGATCGATAATACTTTGAATTACAATAACATCAACATCCACCATCGTGTAAGGGTGTAACAGCATCTTGTACTCTATGTGAACTGCCATGTGGCCTACACATTTCTACGTTTAGCAGAATTACATTTTCCCCTACCACCACCACATAACATGGGATTTCAACATCATTCTAACATCACTACAAACATCTACATTAGCTTTTCACACTTGATATAAGTATTCTATTTTAATTAAACACTCATGTATTTTCTCTCTATAGATTCGACACTCTTATATAATGTTTACTAAACTAATACAACGTGCTTGTAAATATGGTGCACTTCTATAATTTTCTTGATTTGCGCTCTCTCAATCCCCCCTTTGATGACTTTTAGTAGTCATCACCATCACAACACCATCCCTGAGGTATGGTCTGAGTCAAACTGAAGTCGTTGCAGTACCCCCTCATTTCATCATCTCTAGAGCCTTCAGACTCCTATACTGATTATCCTGCATCACAGTCAATCTCCTCTCTTGCCTTCTCATGGTTCTTTGCAACCTGTTTGATCTATACCATTGGTACAGCCGCACCAATCCCCACAAGGTGATTATACAAATCACTATTATGATGATAGATTTCAGTATGTACCAAATGATATTCTTTCCTAGGTTGGCAAACCAACCTCCAAATTTACCCATTCCTTGACCTACTTTTTCCCACACTGTTACCTTTGTCAAATCCTCAATCTCATGGTGTATTTCAGTAATGTTCCGAATGTACTTTTCTAAAGGTTTCGAGTTGTCTGGAATGTAAGTGCAACATTCCTGGACCTTCAAAGCCTTACAGACTCCTCCCTATTTGGCTAACAGAACATCTAGAGCAAGTCGGTTCTGAAGAACCATTGCCCTTATCGATTGCATTTCTCCCTCCACCAGCATTAGTGACCTAGCAGTACTGGCAGACAACCTATCTACAACTGTTGCCAATCTTCTAATCTTGACATCATTTAGTGCTATCCCTAAAATAGGAAACATAGCACCAAATACGTCTCCAACTACCTCCTCAGCGGTTACATCCCTTCTTCCTCTAGCTTGAGTTCCTCCCTCTATAAGTTCCAAATCCTTAGCATGGTATATTTTGGGGAAGACAATTGCCAAATAACATGATCCATACCAATTATCTGGTAGTTTCACGTATGCATTTCTTCCACACACAAAATATACATTTGGGATCACCTGCATTTCTTTCAAGAAGTCTTTCGAATAATATTCTAATTGGAAAGCATGTTCACAACTCACTTTTCCCACAAACACATTCTCATAATAGGTTTCACCCCTATGTATACACAGTTTCCCCTTTTTCTCCCGATCTAAAGCTATTGGACCATTGCTACCCTTTCTTTGGTGTGCCCTTTCTTCCTCGGTCCAATCTGTTTTCCATTGACCTGAAGCTTTTAAAATCTTCTGTCTCCGGTATCGATCATCCACTTGTCCTACAAACTTTTTCTCAATTTCTGACACTTTACAAGTCAAATTATTTCTTCGGGCATGCGAAGTATCTAATGTTTTCCAGGGAAGGAAAAATTTCTGTAATCTGTCTTCACTCTTATAATAATCCCACTTATTTAAATGCTTGTAGTTCGGCAATTCTGGTAAAATAGCATCGAAGTTTGAAAAATAGTATTCAAACCCATCACGTTCATAGAATATACTAAGCAACAAACTACATGTGATTCCATAAGTCAATGGAAGATGATGATATCTGATACCTTCGTCTACAGAGGCTGGCAATTTCATGCAAACATAACAATTCTTGGCCTCCACAGCATCAATGTATTCATAAAGCAATTTAGCATATGCATTTGATTTAAAATTTCCCTGTGATTCATCTACATGTAACCTACGAGTCTCTGCTGCTAGTAAAGCTTTATCTTTCTCCGTATTGTCCCCCTTTTTACCAGCAATAGTAGGTTTCTGTGTCGATACAATTTTTGCTTCCTTTGCAGCCTTTTCTTCATTTTCATGCCCCACTATATATGATATAGTAACTACTAAAACTACAAGAAAAATCACTCCCACTAAAAGTGTGCCTACTATACATTTGGCCCTGCGGTTCGGGTTGCCAACCTCCATGATCTCAAACAGTGTAGTTCCAGTTTTCTTTCACAGCACAATGTCTCTTTTCGAACCACACCTGGAAGCTGATAATCTTCTCCGCAAGATCAGTCTTTGTGTTCTATAGCAACAGACAACCCTAGCCCTTCTCCGTCCACTAAATGGAAGTCCCTAGTTTCTTCTTTCTTCTACCTGGCGCTAGGTTATCTCTCAATTTGTTTATTTACAAAGTCTTTCACACAGTCTTTTAGCAATCCGAAATTATACGTGTTCCAGTGACTCTAATCACGGCTTCTAATATTTCCAAACGAAGAAGGACCTCCCCAAGTATTGACCTCCTTGGACAACAAGTCGGGAAATCTATTCTGTTTAAAACCAGGTCTCTTATTCCACTTAGATAAGGAGGATAGGGGATATTGAGTGTCAGCAACCCTTCGAACTCCACTCCCGGTATCAACAACACTATTTCCACTGTTATGATGGGGTCAGTACTGATCAGGGTCACTTCCCTCACCCTCCCAGATCCCTGTATACTGGACATCTGCAGCGAGGTAGGTCCACTCAGGAGTAGCGTATCTTCTGCAAGGCACTCGCACCCTCCTCGATCTTCTCGGACCTTCCTGTTCCTGTCCTTGTGCAGTTTCGTCCAAATCCGAGTCTTCTGATACAGGGGCAAGAGTTTTCTCTGGAGCTGGCTTCAAGCTTGGCCTCTTCCTTCTTTCAGGCCAACTATCTTCTCCACGCCTTGTTCTCCTGTATCTTGTCCTCCCATTCAGTTCTTGATCACTCTGGGCTTGATCTGGGTCTGAGCCGTATTCACAGCAACTTTCTCCTTCTGTGGCAACTTCAGTTTCACTGCAGTCCTGTCCCTCTTCTTGATCTGTAGCGCTCCCAACTTCTTCCGACACCCCCACAGCTTGACTGATCCCCTCTAGTGGTTCGCCGTCCACAGCTGGATTTTCATCTGTGAGAGGAGCTGTTTCTTCCAGGGGTGCTGGAACTCTTTGAGTATGGGAAGCGTGAATCCAGTTTGGCAGCCCTCCACACTTCACAGCGGTATTCGTTGTCAGGATAACTTGATAGGGGCCCTTCCAACGCACGTCTAAGCAGTTCTTCCGGACGTGCTTCTTCAGCAGAATCCAGTGCACAAGTCGTGATATAGATCTCTTGAAGATGGAACTTCAGCAGCCTGCACCTGAAGAGACACAGAATGAATGGCGTCAGACAGACCCTTGCAGTAATCCAGGATCAGGTCATCTGTAATATTCAACAAAGCTGTAGTTGGTACAGACGGAAGTCTCATTGCCCTCCCCATTAAAACTTCGTGTGGAGAGAGACCTGTCCTCCTGTCTGGTGTGCTACGCATACTCATGAGTACCAAGGGCAGAGCATCAGGCCAACTTAAGGAAGTCGATGAACATACTTTGGCTATTCGAGACTTCAAAGTGCCATTGATCTGCTCCACGATACCTGAAGCCTCTGGTCGATAGCTGCAGTGCAACTTCTGATCAATGTTCAATGCAGAGCAAAGCATTTTCACAACTTCACTGTTGAAATGAGTTCCTCGATCTGATTCCAGGGAGGTCGGCACCCCGAAGCGCGGGATCAACTCCCTAAGCAACAACTTTGCTACTGTGAGTGTGTCGCACCTGCGTGTAGGGTATGCTTCGACCCATCTGGAAAATATGCATACAACCACCAGAACATACCTGAGGCGGTTGCTTTTTGGCATCTCAATGAAATCTAATTGCATTCTGTTGAAAGGCCCCCCAGACCTCCCAATGTGACTCATTGTAACTGGTGTTCTTTACCCTACGTTCAGTTGTTGACAAGTAACGCATCTCCTACAGACTGCTTCTGCTGCAATCCTAAACGTAGGGCAATACCAAGTCTGCCTAAATACCCTCAGCACGGCATCTCTTCCTAAGTGTACTGGACCATGTATCTGTCGTGCCATTGGATTCACAAATTCCTCAGGTAATACTGCCCTACCATCTGCTGAAACCCAGAAGTCCATTTCACTTTTCACACAACCTGCTGTTTCCCATGCCTTTTTCTCAGAATCAGGTGCATTCTCTTGCATATCCTTTAAATCCTCCCAAGTATCAACTGTTTCTAGCATCATATTTAACTCTGTCTTTTCCTGAGCCCCACCTACTTCCACCTCCGTGAAAGAATATCCGTGCTCAGCACAGTAACGGGCAACTTCGTCTGCATATCTATTACCCTGCGACACAAAATCTGTATTTTTGAATGGGCTACACATTTGACAATTGCAATTGCAGCTGGACCTTGTAATGCTTCTAACAGCAGTCGCACAAATTCCCCATTTCGAATAGGCGAACCAGAGGAGGTCATGTAACCTCTCTGAGACCACAACTGCCCAAAATCATGAACTACACCGAAACCATATTGGCTATCCGTATAAATGGTGACTCTAATTTTGCTACCTGCTGTACAGGCACGCGTCAATGCAATGATTTCTGCTACCTGAGCGGAGTGTACTCCTTCCAGGCAAGCGGCTTCCACAACTCCAGTAATGGTGCAAACAGCATAAGCTGCTCTCAACCGACCAGTATCGTCTCTTAAACATGAGCCATCAACAAAGAAAATTTCATCAGGGTCGATCAACGGCTCATCCACGATATCTGGTCTTGGCTTCGTGCATAGTTCAGTCACATCAAGGCAGTCGTGATCTTCACATTCCTCGCCTTCAATATCATTTGGAAGTGGCATCAATGTAGCAGGATTCAAAACAGAGCACCTCTTAAGGGTCACGTTCTCCGCAGCAAGTATAACTTGCTCGTAGCGCGTGAGCCTACTATTGGTCAAGTGCTGTGTCTTGGTCCTGGTCATTAACAGTTCTACAGAATGAGGTACATACACCACTAACTGGTGTCCCATGACAATATTTTCACACTGTTCAATGCTGACACCTGTTGCAGCAACGGATTTGAGACATCCGGGCAACGCTGCGGCCACTGGATCTAGGGTAGCCGAAAAGTATGCAACTGGTCTACGGGCATTTCCATGAATCTGTACCAAAACTGACAAAGCACAACCTTCCCTTTCGCAGCAGAAAAGTGAAAATGGTTTTTCATAGTCAGGCATCCCCAAAGCCGGAGCACGACACAAGTCCTCTCTCAGCTGTAGAAACGCCATCAAACAATCCTTGTCCCATGGTACCGGATCACTCACCTCCTTGTGCGTCAGTTTTTGTAAAGGTTTTGCTTTCAGTGAAAAGTTAGCTATCCACTGTCGGCAATAACCAACCATTCCTAGGAACATTCTAACTTCTCTCTGTGTCGTAGGCGCGTTCATCTTCATTATCGCCTCTATCCTATCTGGTGACACTTTGCGCTTTCCTTTTTCTATCCTGTGACCCAAGTACTGTACTTCTGTCAGACAGTACTGCAATTTGTTTGGAGATACCTTATGCCCATTTTCAGCTAAATGGTATCTGTCTTACAAGCCTCTTCCGTTTCTGACGCAACAAGTAGGCCGTCTATGTACTGGACCAGAACCGAGTTCTGCGGCAGTACCAGACTTTCAAGATTTTTCTTCAACAGCTGGTTGAAAATTGATGGGCTTTCTGTATACCCTTGTGGGACACGACACCATGTTAGGACACGATTTTCCAGCTTAAAAGCAAAAAGGTACTGGCTCTCCTCATCTAATGGAATTGAAAAGAAAGCCTGACAAAGGTCTATCACTGTGAACCACTCAGCTTGGAATGGTATCTGAAACAATATCACTGATGGATTTGGTACCACTGGACAACATGAAACAACTATGTTGTTAATCTTTCGAAGATCTTGCACTATTCTAAATTTCCCACTAGGCTTCTGCAAACCCATAATCGGGGAGTTGCATGGACTTCCCACGATTTCCTTCAGTATTCCCTGTTTTATCATAGAGTCGATTACAGGTTTTATTCCTGCAATCGTCTCCGGGGTCAGTTTGTATTGGGGCGTTCTTGGATATTCAGCATTTGGTTTAACCATAATCTTCACTGGTTCTACTCCTTTGATCAGTCCTATCTCTTCTCCAGTAAAATCCCAAACCTCTATTGACACTGCATCTCGTAAGTCCCAAGTAAGGTCCTCCACAGTCAGGGTAGGATACAGTTCTATGCATGTCTTCGAATTTGTAACTTTAAAGGTAGCATCATCGTCTGTAGTCTGTACCTCTACTCCCTGAGGTGTGCAGTATATTGTGCAGTTCAGTTTGCACAATAAGTCCCTTCCTAACAGGCACTCAGGACTAGAATCACATACTACAAACTGATGCTCATCCGTATAGTTTCCTATTTTCACTGATACTGGTTCCGTCAAAGGGCTATTCATTCTCCTATTTGCAACTCCTACCACCTGAATCGTTTCCCCCGACATTGGTAGATCTGGAACCACTGCCGATCTCAAAGTTGATCGAGTAGCTCCAGTATCCACCAAGAATGTTGTAGGACACCCTGCCACTTCAGGCTCAACAAACGGGCCTCTTTGATCCACTTCTAGAACTGCCCCGAGGGTACAGTCCTCCTCTCTACTTACACGTCGTCCCGTCAATGGATCAACGTAGTAACACTCTTCTTTGCCTGTAAAAAAAGGCATTTGTCTATAGACCTTTCCCCCGTCGTAATCTTTGGTGGCTGCGGGAATTGAGCTCGTGGAGCAGAAATCCCCCCTTTGGCCACCTTACCCTTTGTCACTGTCACCCTTTGGACTGGAACTTCCTGAACTTCCTCCTCTAGAACTTCCAGTTCTCCATTTTCAGGGTTATAGGGACACTCGCGTCTCCAATGTCCCACCTGGTGACACTGGTGACACTTTGTCGTTTTTTTCAATGTAGCAAAGTCTATTCTAGGTCTCGGATTTTCCTCGTTGTCCTTATTCTGATTGTTTGATTTCCGTCCCATTGTCCCTGTTTCCTGTTGCTGCTGTCCTCCCTTTCCAGCTGACTGCATCTGCACCATCATCAGTTTCTCCTTTAATTTCTTTGCTTTGGACTCTATCTCATCACTGCAATATCTTGCATATCTCAAAATCTCATCCAATGGTTTGTTTTGCCAAAAAATTAAATGCTGCTAAATCATCAGACAAATATCAGGTCTCAACCCCAAGACAAACTTTGATACAAACTGTCCTATATCCTTGGGGTCCATTACATCTAGTCCACTGTATTGTTTGAATGCTTTCAGCAATCGCTCATAATACTCATGGACTGTCTCCTTTGGTTCCTGTCTTGTTCGGTCTATTTTTACCCAATCTATGTCTTGTGGTGGCACCTTTTCCTTCAGCCATGTCATTACCCTATCGTATTTTAACATTACTGTTTCTGACGGTCCATTAGTACGAGTATCCCTTGCTGGTTCTGCAGTTGGCCACTCGACACTAACCTTGCATGCTATCCACAAGTCTCCTGGGACCACAATGTCAAACAAGGTGTTCAAATCAATCCACAATACTTTTGAGATCTTCACAAACCTCTCTACCTGCTTGTACCACTCTACAGGGTTCTCCCTTAACTTTGGAAATGAGTTGGTAAAGGCAGCCAAATCTCCCCTACTCCAGGGTACGTGTACATAATTCCCATTCGCTATTTCTCTCAAAGGGAATGCCTCCATCTGCATTAGTCTTCCCACCGGAGACATCACATTCGCACTCCGCCTAACAGTTCCCTTTTTCGACCACCTCTCTTCCCATTTGTCCAAGTCCCTCCATGCTCTTATTCCTGTGATCAGTTCCCTTATGTGTGTTTTTAATCCAGTTGTCCTCCTCTCTTCTAGGTCCTGATCTGAATAATGCAACCTGTGGTTACCCTGTAATGCCTTGGTTCTGGACAAATCTACCATATACTTGTCTGCCAGTTCAGACAGTTTCTCATGAGTTGCTCTGGCCTTTCGAGTGATGTCCTTTGCTATAAACAGTAGCTCATCTTGTTCGTACATGTCGATCCTTTCTAAAGACAATGTACCTTCGATTATATCGTTCAGATCAGATCTTAAGCTGGTCACATCGAGTCTTTTGGCTTTTATCACAGCTTTCAGTATGCCATCTCTAGAGAGTCTATTTACATCTCTCCCATCACAGCTCTGAGTCCTACGTCTAGGCTCAGGCGAGTTATGGGGAGTCCTCCCATGCTCCCATCTCTCCAGGTCCCATGCAGTTCCATCCTCTCTGGGTGTATGATGAAACACTCCTCTATTTCCCATAATCCCACATTTCCCATTTTGCATGGCTTCTCTAGGTGCATGGTAAGACATTCCATTATCCCCCATGTCTTCACAATTCGCCTGTGACCTCTGATCACTCGACGCATGGCAAGATCCCTCACTGTTCCCCGTGTTCCCACGATTCCAGTGCTGTACGTTATCATTAGGTGCATGGTGAGTGCACCTAAACCTATCTCTGTATTCTTGGGTCCTTTGGTCTCCCTCACTTTGAATGGGACGAGATGTCTCTCCACACTCCGTACTTCTGCCTCTTTGCTCCTGCCCATTTCCTCTGTCTGTATGACGTGTAACTCCTCTACTCTCCTGACTTTTACCTTCCCACTCCTGACTGCTTTCGCTAGCCCCGCAGTGAGATAATATTCCATTTCCTCGACTTCCCCATTCTGCTTCTGCTCTTGACCTGTTGCTCAGTACTCCTGTGGACCCATCCCATTCCCTCAAGTCAGCCCTCAACTCTTTGTAGGATTTCGGCTGTCGTCCCCTCAGGTCCATCGGTCCTCTCTGACCCCCCTGCTCTGTTTCGGGATCCACTGCTGACTCCAATGGGGTGCTCCACGTTATTGGTCCTGGCAATTTCCTCCAGGCATTTGTCGTGTTATTCCTTCTCTCCATCTCAGCTCTTTCTCTGTCTAGCCGTACCTGTTCTTCCTCTCTCCCTTTCTCTGGGTGATAAACCGACACTATAGGGCCTATGGTAACGGGTACTTGAAGAGCATCTGGTAATCCATAAGACTCAACCCTCTCTGTTACTGGCATCTTCTGCACCACAACCCTTCCGACTACACTCTGTACTGGACTATGTTGAAGTGTCCCCTCTTCTTTGGTAGGAACCCAATCCATTATAGGAAGTGGCCTATTCCCTCCTATGTCTATCCCATCTTCTCTTGGGAGCTCCGTACCTTCCGTCTCCCTATTGTCCGGAGGCGGTCTATCTATCAACAACCTATTTATTAGGCCGTCCTCCGACTCGCTCTCATCATCCTCTTCTATGGGTTTCTTTCCACCTGTAACCTCTCTCATGGGGTACAACTTATCCACCTCAATCACCTGTACCCTCCACTTCTTGGCTTCCGCATCCCATTTGGCATCTTGCACTGCCCTCACTGATCGCCGTACCCTTTCCTGGCGTCTGTTCTGACTCCTGTCGTGCGCCGCCCTAATCCATGCATTAAGCGCCTCAAACTGTGTTGGTCTAGGCAAAGGTCTCAATGAGGACATAACTGCTTTCAACTGATGTAACACTTCTAATCTAAACGTTCCGTATTTCGGAAAAAGTCAGTTCCTCATTCCCCTCTGTAATCTTACTCCAAGTCCCAAGCCACAGTATAGTATGCAACCCAACGTTCGTTGCCATATAGTGAGCTGGTGTACCCTCCGGCGGTGCCTCTTCCCCACAATAAGATTCTCTTCTTTTTCTCTTAAAAATCCCTCTCAAACATTTAAAACACTTCATGTTCAAAATCTACAAATTTTTTATTTTCTCCGCGTTCGTTTACTTCCTGATGACAATCCACCAATCTCAGCGCGGTTTTCGCTAACTGGCCTATCACTGCGCGGCTCTTTGCTGACGTCACACCAACCGCCCTATCACAGCGCGGCTTCACACCAACCGGCCTATCTCAGCGCGGCTCTCGCTGACGTCACTCGTCTCAGCGCGGCTTCACACCAACCGGCCTATCTCAGCGCGGCACTCGCTGACGTCACTCGTCCCCCTTTCGCAGCAGTTCCCCTCCTTTCTCCGCTCGTCTCCCGGTCATGCATGCGTCCCATTCATACTCTGAAAAATGATTACTTCCGACCAAGCGATCACTTTCCTTGACTGTACGTCCACAGTCTAACTGTAATTGTCACCTTAACTGACAAAATGTCTTTCCTTTGGTCCAGACAATCGCCTTCTCTGATAGGTTACTTGCACATGGTAACTTTCGACCTGCGTCCGTTACCCACACACTCACTCTTGCATTCCCCCTATCTCGGTCCTGCGGGCGATCAATGGTACCTCATGACCCCCTTTTCTCTGGTCGACAACTACTCTGGATGTTCGATACACCCGAACCACTTAAGCTCTTCCCCGAACTTAAGATTTTCACCAGTTCACCGGTTCCCCTGTTTCCCAAGTTACCAGTTTACCAGTCTGCCGGGTTGCGCGCGCTCACAACCCTCTCTCATTCACTCTACAGGCATTCAACTCTGCATGACATTACACTACAAATACAACACAAAACCCCGCAATCTGTCCACGCATGACCCTTGTTATACTCACTCTCGTCCGATTCTGCTGCTTTTCTCTCGCGCCGTCAGCACCCTCTTCGGCAGGCCACCTCTCGATCTCTAGGGACCTTGGGGTAAACTTAACCTAGTCTAGATCACCTTCCTCAAGAAGGTAACCATCCTCACTCTGCTACCAACTGTTAACGCGGGATTTCTGGTCTACTGTTATAGATCTAGATCCCAACTCCGGTCGACTGAACCGTTGGTACCTGTCATAGAGTAAAAGGCAATCCACTACTAGGTCAATCAGTTAATAACTTACACCACTCTAAAGAACCACTTAAGCTTAAGGAAGTTTAAAAGTTTATTACAAAGCCAAACTTAACTGGAGATACAAACATCTCAATATAAGGTTCAAAAGATATACGGGTATCAATACAAACATAAATTTTCTAAATGCTCTTAGTCGGCAAAAGAATATTACCAAAACCAATTCAAAAATCATCAAAGTTGCAAGAATAGACACAAGCTGTAGCTTATGAGTCATTTACAGAAAGGAAAGAAATCAGATTAGACTGTCCCTACACTAGACTAAGTGACATCCCTACTTAGCAAGATCTTAACCTAAAAAAAGGTGTCAGCAGCGGTGACTTCCAAAGAAGATCACACTCTTCCCTTAGTCTCTGTTGCAAAAACAATGTCTCGCAATTCCCTATCTGCCTACCCATCCGCTCTCTTAGGTTCCTCAGATCATCTGCCTTAACCCCACCCTGGGGTACTGTCCTTAATACAAAATCACATTTACAATGGAAACGCCCTTTGGAGACGCCCCTTAGAGACGCCCCTCACGTGGTGTTGGTTCTGGTATGTTCCATGCTGGTACTCCTCTGGACCCTTCCTAGAGTTGACCTTGCTTCCCAGGCTCCTCTCCGGCAAGACGGTACCCCCAGGAAATTCCTGAAGACTCCTCCAGGCCTGTGCCTGGCTCTCTTGAACAAAAGTCTATTCATCACTCTCTTGATTAAAACCTCCTCGCACCTGCAAACAGACACTTGTACTGTGGGCCCCAAATTCCGGCCTCCACCGTTTCTTCTAAGTCGTAAACCATTCGAACAGGCTCCACAGTTTGTGCCTAACATGACCTTTCTCTAACGAGCACATGCAGATCAAAAGAAATGACTTTGTCTATTCAGGCCTATTAGAATTACATGAACGGGCCTTTGCACTCTGTAAAACATTTAATTTCTTCTAAACAGTATTCTAACTTATTACACACAATGATTATATGAAACACTTCTGTAAAACATATTTTTCAGTTCTATGATCGATAATACTTTGAATTACAATAACATCAAAATCCACCATCGTGTAAGGGTCTAACAGCATCTTGTACTCTATGTGAACTGCCATGTGGCCTACACATTTCTACGTTTAGCAGAATTACATTTTCGCCTACCACCGCCACATAACATGGGATTTCAACATCATTCTAACATCACTACAAACATCTACATTAGCTTTTCACACTTGATATAAGTATTCTATTTTAATTAAACACTCTTATGTATTTTCTCTCTATAGATTCGACACTCTTATATAATGTTTACTAAAGTAATACAACGTGCTTTTAAATATGGTGCACTTCTATAATTTTCTTGATTTGCGCTCTCTCAGTGGCCTGGGGGTTTCTTGTTTTTTGTAAATAACCACAGACCTTGGTGCACTCCCCTACTTGTGAGTCAGATGGGGAAGGTAAGTCCACCTAGTCCCGGTCTAATTCTGCTGCTATTTCCATGCAGGGATGCTCACTCCTATAGGCTCTCCATGAGTTTTGAAATGCCCACTTCTTCAATTCCTTTGCATAGCTAACAGATTCCTTCATCTTCAACGCAAATGCACGAAATGAGCTGCATTTCATAGCATTTCCGAGAATAAGTGATTTTAATGGCAGAAATTCAGCTTAATATGGATGTGTTAAACCATGCTCAATGCAACTGCATCTATCCGAAGATTAATAATAACCCAGCTGCCCACATGCCAGCCTCTTGAAAATTATATATGTCTGAATGCATTACATTTGGAATATGTCAACAATTCTTATCAAGTGAACAACTTATTACTGTCATTCAAACATCAACTGTTTTAACAACTTTTCTTCTGTCACATTAAAATGTGCATTTTCCAGTCTTTGCTACCTTTGACATAGCTGTAGAAAATGTTGAGCATATTTGTATATTTGCTGTTGCTGGATTAGTCAACAAAGCAACAGCGTTAAAGAGGAACTAATTAGAGAAGTATGTTTTATTCCACAATAACTGTTAGTCTTTTTACAATGCTAAGTAGCACTCTACCTCCTCAGCAAACAGTTTGACAACGTAAAATGAATTGAAAGACTTCTGTTATAATACATTCATCTTACTCCGGAACGTGCTCCTCATTTTTATTCTTCAGTGCCCGAGGTTGTTGTTTAATGAATAAAAAATATACCCGAGGACAAGGAATACTCATTTTAATGAAAGCTTTGCATATCATATGCAAGAGATTTTCCAGCAGTGAGAAGTACATTTGCATCTCTATCAAATCGGCCATGAAAAAGCCACTCCTAATGAAACTAAATGCACCATGCTTTGAATAAATGCCTCACAGTTTATTCAGAATTCTATGTTCTATTAGATAAGTTAGTCTACCATTAGCAAGCTTTCTATAACGTTAATCAAGTGTGTATGCACCTATAACATTGCTGGACCAAGTGGTTTAGCGTGTTAAAAATATTCAGACTTGCTAACAGGAGTATGTATGCGAATTGATGTTTAACTTTGGGTCGACCGATGTTCTTGCACGCTATATAAAAATTTGTAAGACATACAAGTTCAGATCCTATTTGTACGCGCAGTAGATATTTCCGCAAAGATTTTTTGATCAGGGAAATTTTATAGCCTGCAAAACCGTTGAATCTTACAGAAAAGAAAATCTAATTTAATAAATCGTGGTACTTTATCAGCGCTTATGCAACACTCAATTGACCTAAGTTATAATTGATATTTCCTGCTTTACAGTAGACTATGTATTGCAGATATACACCCAGATTTACTGAATTTTCATGCAGTGCAGTGCAGCAGCCGCAAATGCTGGACTACGTGAGCAGAAGAGAGCAGGAGAGCACCATATTTACAGAAATATGGCACCCTCCTTCTATTTCCCTAGCGCTGGTGCAGAAATGTGTTGCTGTGCACCACGCACAGACCTTTGCACCATAGTGCAAGGGTGTCTGGGTGAGTCTAGCACAGGTTTAATACTGGAAAGTTTTATTTTTTAGAGTTTTATATAGCGTGTACTAAATCAGAGAAATCGGGTATCAGAGTGCTTTACATGAGCACCAGTTTCGTTACAGATGGACACATTCATTTTTGCTAGGCACGGTGAGATTACGTGATTTGCCCAGAATCAGAGGATTTTGAGCGTCGTTTCTGAGACTCAAACCTGGTTCCCTAGCTTTGAGGTTGCCCGCTCTGGCCATAAGGCCACATCGTCTACTCTTCCAGTACAAAATACTATGCTTAGACTAACTTTAAAACTTTCCCCCCTTTTATGTGTGCAGCACACATGCATAGTTGGAAAAGAAAGGGTCAATAAAAGCCGTTCTTCATGATAGTGCCTGGTTGAAGTGGGCACTATTTTTTTATGCAAAATCCTGTCTACTTTTTTAGTAAATATGTTTTTTGCGTCAGAAACCTTGGGTGGTTGCATGGCAACGTCCACGCACCAACCATGGAATGGTCCCTTGGCCCTAAGTAATGCATAGCAGCGCTACGCACTCCTTTGCGCTACACACTGCTTTGCGCTACGCACTGCTTTGCGCTATGCACTGCTTTGTGCTACTTTCAAGTGTCTTTCCATTACAAAACAAGTTTTGTGATGGAAAGTAAATTAGTAAAAAATAAATTTGCTTCGATTTGCATTCAATCTTAGTAAATATACCTCATAGAGTACAACAAAGTCAGTACATCCACAATTGTGCAGAAGATTTGTGACGAGAACAACATGATGCTGACATGTTTCCTAAGAACTGGGAAATAGTACTGACGAATTCTACTTATACCAGGCTTATCAGAGGAAACCTATATGTTTCATACGGAGGGAGGAAGCAAAATGTCTGGTATCTCAGGTACATCCGTACCAAAATTACAGCACTTGTTGCAACGTACTTGTTGGAACTGGGGGTCTCTAGTTGGCAGAGGTAGGTACCACTGTCCAAATAGGGACCCTTGCTTCTAGTCAGTGTAAGGACGAAACACTCTCACCCTCTGGGTAGCTTGGCACGAGCAGACAAGGCTTATCGAAGGCAATGTGTAAAGTATTTGTACCAACACTCACAGTAACACAGTGAAAACACCACAAACTTACTCCACAACAGTTTAGGAAAATAAAGGTATTTTAATCTAAACTACACAAGCCCAAAACGACAAAAATCCAACATACACAATTCAAGAATATGGTTGCAAAAGAGTTCTTAAAGTTGCGATAGAATAATCCACAGTTACGTGAAAAGTTCACAGTTGCGTCACGTTTAGCCAACAGTACCTTTAAATGCGACAAAGTTCCAAAACAGAAGCTGGTTTGGTGGAAAACAAGGGATGTGTCACTCCTGAGACCCTGGGGACGCAATGCGACAGCCCCGCTTGATGTAGCGGGCGTGATGCGGTGACTCCGGTCTGTATGGGGAGGGATACGATACCTTACGTGGATTCCAGTGCGGCGATTCCGTAGTGAAAGAAGCTTGCAAAGGCACGATGCGATGATCTTTGGAGTTGCGATGATCTCCGGGGCGACGATGCGCGGACCAGCGGTGATCTTCCTCTCGCAGCTCCTCCATGCGATGTCTCTGCGACATCACTCGCAGCGACGTGATGCGGTCCGCAAGCAAGCGGTGCGACGATCTCACCCAGCGGCGACAGGCTCTGCGACGACACTCGCAGCAATGGTAATCTTCCCGCACCGATATGGTGCGTCCCGCAAACGAAGGATGAGAAGACTCGGGCAGCGGCAACAGGCGCTGCAACGATCTCGGCCTTCGTAGCGGCAGGAATTTCCTTGCACTGTCAGGGATGCGCTCCGCAAGCGAGCGATGCAACAAAACTTGCAGAAAGTCTTTAAAAGCTTGGTTTCCAGTTTCCCAACACAAGTACAACTTCCATAGGCACCACAACTGGCCCAAGCACTCTAGGAAGGACAGAACTCTCTCAGCAGAGTTCAGGTAAGCTGGGGGGTGAAGTCCTTTTGTTCCTGAGACTTCTTAACAGGGAGCCAGCTCTTCTCAGGCCCTTGGAGATTCCTTCAAGACAAGGGACTCAGCACCAAAAGCAAAATCCTACCCCTCTCCTTGGCAGCAAAGCAACAGCAGGTCAGTCCAGCAGAGCAACAGAAGGACAGTCTTCATTCTTCAGTTTCTGCTTTCTCCTTGGCAGAGGTTCCTTCTTCATTCCAGGATGATCTAATTTTCTGTAGTCAGGGGTCCTGTACTAATACCCCTAAAAGTCTTTGATCCTTTTGTGCAGGAGGGCTCTGAGCCCGGTCTGAACCAGTTCTGGGTGTTCCTTGAGCACTTTGTTTTCCTGGCCTCTCCTTTCCTTTCAGGGAGAGGGGCAGGGTCGTCAGCCGCCCAGCAGGAGGTGGAGCCAGCATTGTGGAAGGCAGGCACAGCCCTATTCAGGCCCCGGTGCTATCCCCTCCCACCACTCAAAATGCAGCTGCAGTCATCCAACCTAGGGCTGACTCAGTCAGCCTCCTGGGGGCTCCCAGCCCCTGTCACTCCCCAACCAGACAGTCAATTCACAAACAGGCGAAGACACACAGAAAGGTCAGACAAGAGAACAGCAACTTTCTGAAAGTGCTGTTCTCAAACACAGGATTTAAAAACACCTTTCCTAAAAGATGTGTTATTAAATTCTGAGTTCAGGGATACCAGACTTTTTTGTCCTATCTTGCTCCTATGGGAAGGTATGCTGGTAGCCACTTTAGCCGGCATTGCCCATGATAGCCTATGGGGCAAGATAACCTTACAATAGTGAAAAAAGAAAATGGCTGTAATTCACTACCAGAGCATGTCACCTCCACAAGTACATGCTCTACCTTTCACATACACTGCACCCTGCCCAAGGGGGTACCTTGGGCCTTCCATAGGGGTGACCGATGTGTACAGAAAGGGAAGGGTTATGCCTGGCCAGGGGGGACACTGACCAGGAGGATATGGCAGTTCACAGACTGTACACAAACACTGCGGTGGCAGGCCTGAGACACCATTTTAGGGCTACTCATGTGGGTGGCACAATCAGTGCTGCAGGCCCACTAGTAGCATTTGTTATCACCAGCCCTGGTACACTCAGTGCACTTTACTAGGGACTTCTTGGTGACACAAATATGCCAATCATGGAAAACCAATCACCATATCACTTTACACAGGGAGCAATTGCACTTTGACACTAAACAGCAGTGGCAAAGTGCCCAAAGCATCTAAATCAGCAAAAACGAAATTCAGCACAGCATCAAAAGTACATGAGGTAGAGGCAAAAAGATAGGGGAAAACCACGCCAAAGATGGCAGGTCTAACAGTGCTATGCAGAGGAGGCAATCTGAAATTGCAGAAGTGGTCACAAGACATCTACTGTATTATGGAATTAATAAAAGTGGTGTCAACTGCTTTGGTGTGACAGCCTTGCGGGAAAACCATATTGTGGGCATTTGAAACTTAAACAATGCACCGTAAGAATGTTCACGCTGCTACACACTGGACTGGCATGAGCTGCTTACCTGTGGTAGGAGTCCACGAGCAGCAGGATTCACGGTGCTTTTAAGTCCATATTTTCGTGACCTGTGCTTATAGTTGACATATTTAGATGCAACCACTACTTATACTTAATTATTCTGTTGCCTTATTCTTACTTCGCCGGAAAAAATGTTACTCGATGTAGAGACAACAGTGCAGGGTCCTGTATTCTTCATCCCTAGTAATATAGGATTGGCAGCATGAGCCTCAAGAAAATGATACCAGAGTCACCACTGTAAATGAGACAAGATATATATATTATCCCTAAAGCAGTCACTACACCATACAAATTCACTGATATTGCAAGAATATCATTACCACTAAGGCAGTACTTACACCGGTTCTCACAAGAGGCCCATTAATATAACTTGTCTTATGGGAGGACCACTGTTGCTCGCTGAGCTTGTTACTTGATGACGGTCCATTCTAATTGACATCCTTTGTCTTCACTGTTGGAAGAGGTGAGGACGAAAATGGAACATGTTCATCAATTTTCCAACTACATACTTGAGCACGATTGTAGATAATAATTTTGATATAGGAAGGCTCTCTGACTAGGCCTTTGAATTCAACCATCTCTGGTCTAAAAATACGTTACAGACATATGGCCATATGTACAAAACCTTTTTTGAAGTCGCAAACTGCCGGATTTGCAGAAGCGGGCCATTTGCCACCACCAAAAAGTTTTTTTAAATGAAGAAAAGCAAAATTGCGTTTCGATGACCTATTACTGAATAGTAATTTGGGTTTGCAAATCAGTATGTGGAAGGGCCATGTATAGAGCATCCCTTCTTAATACTGATTTGCAGTGGTATGTATGAACGTTTTGCGACCAAATTACGGTCAAAAAACATTCAGGGCCTTATTTACAAAGAAATTACCCAAAGCGGTGCCGCAATCAATATTGCTGTGCTGAGATGTGTCATTTTAAAAGCACAGGGATGCGTTGCATTAACAATAATACAACACATCTGTGAGACAGTGGCTCTATATACACTGGACCAGACTATGGTACAGTGTGTATAGAGTTCACAAACCCCAGAGGTATAACAGAGGTTCAAGCCAGGTGTGACCTTACTCTCTAAAGTGGTAGCTTGGCCGACCAGTAAGGCGGTACCAGAGGACAGTGTAAAGCATTTGTTGCACACACTCAGTCAGCAAAAGGTTTCGCACACTCAAAGACTGAACTCCAGGCTAATTGTTTTTATATCAAGAGATATAGTTGTTTTATTTCTAGAACCAACAGGTATCAAAATGTACTGTTCTCCATGTGTGAGGTCTCAGATGAGTACTTTGCAGAAAGGCAATTAACTTTGTAAATACAATAGGTACAGGGGTTGCAGTAGGCAACACAATTCTACACGCAATTTAGCATTGAGCTCAATGGATTTCCTTATATAAACACAGTTGATTACTTTGTAGATTACTTTCGTAATTCCAGGACTGGCTCCTAGGTTCAGTCCTGGGGTCTAAGCTGAAAACAGTTTAGCAAAAACGTTTTAGATATTGTAGTGATTGTTCAGGAATAAAAAGCTATTTTAAAAGTTCATACTTAGAAACTTTTCAACAGAAACCTGGCAATGTTATCCAATGGGAGAAAATTCAGGTTGCAGGTATAGTACGATCTCGTTACTTTTGTAATCCAGTACTGGGCTCCTGGGGCCAGCACTGGGGTCTCAACTTAAAACAGGTAAGTAATTACGTTTCAGCATTTCATTTGATTTTTAAAGAATATTTCTACTTTTCAAAAGTAGACACTTAGAAGAAATGTCATAGAAAAGCAGACAATGGATTCCTATGGAGAAAATACAAGTTACTAGTAAACCCGCTAGGGATTACTTTTGCAGTTCAGTACTGGGCTACAGGTTACAGTACTAGCTCCTCTCCTGATCACAGGTGAGTATTTCGAAATTCAGATTATTTTATATGAATATTTTACGTTTTCAAAAGTAGACACTTAGAAGATTTTTCGAGTCAAACCAGTCAATGTTATTCAATGGCAGATAAGTGAGTTACTGGTTTCCTGGTGAGTACTCGACTGGTGAAGTTATGGTTCTGGGCATGGACTCAGGGTTCCCCCAGTGTCTGGTAGGTACAGTTGGTTCACCCTCAGCGGCGCAGGGGCGGCCGGGTGCAGAGGTAGTTAGGCCTAATGTTATCCAATGGGGGACAGGGGGCCTCCGGTTGATGGCTGCTGGCTAGCAGGCCACGCGGCTGTGGGAGCTGGGCTCCTGGTCACTTGCTTAGGACAAAGGGGGAGGCACGATAGGACAAAGGTGGCACAGCCAGCGGCACTCGGGCGGCTGGGTGCAGGTTGCTCTTGAGCCGTTGGGCGCTCAATGTTATTCAATGGAAAAGGTAAAGAAGGAACAAAGGCTGCAGGCTCAGGGGCGGAGACTCTCCAGGGGCGACCAGCATGTCGAGAGGTAAGTTGGGATCTTGGAGCACAGGTAGGTACCCCAAAAGGAGGCACAGGTGGCTGTAGGGCGCCGGGTGCAGGGATGTCTTTGGGTGTCGGAAAAACTTACCCTCAGCTGGTCGTGCTTGGGGGGGGGCCTGGTTCTGAGTCTGCAGGCATCATCTGGCTCGTTGTGGAGGGTCTTTAGGCACTGGACTTCGGATCCCAGTCACCGGGGGGATGTCGTTGTGGTCTTGGATCACTCGGGCACAGGCCGTGCTCGGCGGGTGCAGAGTAGGCTGGTCCGGAGCTTCCTGGCTGGCACCAGAGGGGGTTGTTGCAGCAGAGCCTCTGCTGATGGGAATCCCAGTCTTTAAGAGGGTCAAGGCAGGCAGGTCCTCTGGGTGTTCCAAGGTTGCTGTCCGCAGGAGTCACTGGGATTTAGGCAGGAGCAGGTTCCAGGATCGATAGGCCGGTAGGGCTGGGACAAAGTCAGTTGTTGTCGTCCTGTTGTTAGCAGCTGCTCAGCGGGTCTTCTTCTTCTTGATCTTCTTTCTTCTTTTGGTATTGGGATCTGAGGAAGGAAGGTTCAGGGCGCCCCTAAATACCGAATTTAGGGGCGTTACAGGTAGGGCAAGGGGAGGGACCAATAGGTCCCTGTCCTGGGGTGGGTACACCACCTAGCCTGCTCTGCTCCTCTCCTGTGGAAGGGGGGCAGGAGCCTAGCTGTGATTGGGCAGAGCTCCTCATCTTCAAGATGGCCGGAGCCCGGGGTCGTGATTCACCTCGTCTCCCCCACCTGAGGGGTGGGGTTGGCATAGGCAGGCACACCCACCTTCCTGATGTAGTTTTTCCCGCCAGTCTTCCCGCCAGAGTAGGGGTCAGAACTGGTGGGGGCCAGTTGCTGGGTACAGCAAATGGTCTGGAGAAGCTTACAGAGGAGGCATGCCTTTGAAGCTTCCCCCTGCCCATCCTGGGGGAGGAGACCTAGCACCTTGCCCAGGATGTACATTGTTGCAGGCCCAGGAGAGCGAGGGGCTCTCCACCCACGGGTCTAGCAACATGTCTGCTGTGTGGCAGCCTCTGCAGCCCCTCAGCCCAGACATGGATTGCAGGTTCGGTTTTCCGGGGGCATCTCTAAGATGCCCTCTGGTGCATTTTACATTAAATCCCACACTGGCATCAGTGCGGGTTTAATGTGCTGAGAAGTTTGGTACCAAACTTGTCAGTCTTCAGTGTAGCCATTATATGGTGCTGCGGAGTTCGTAGTGACAACTTCCCAGCACCATATGCTCTCAATGGCATCACTGCACTTACAGTGCCTAGGAATGGCCCTGGGTACTGTAGGGGCACAGGGCTCATGCACCTGTGCCCACACCTCTGGCATAGAGCACCCAGATAGAGGGGTGACTAAAGTATGCCAGGGCAGTGGGTTCTGTGGGAATGGCATACAGGGATGTGTGCCATGTCGCCTCTTTGTTTAGTTCTGTACTTCGACACTCAGCCTGCAAAGGCAGTGTGCGGGTGTCAGGGTACAGGGCCACTGAGGGTGGCACAATAAGTGCTGCTGTCCTCAGGGGTCTTCTTTGGTCACCATGCCCTGGGTGCCTAGGGTAACATGTATTAGGGGCCGATAGGTGGCCAGAGATGCCAATTGGGTTTTAGTTTCAACACAGTTTTAGGGAAGAAACACAGGCCCTGGGTCCCTGGTTGGCAGGAACCCAGGGCACACTCAGTCAAAGCACATCAACAGTTCAGAAAAAAGTGGGAGCATACCAAGGCAAGAAAGATGGCACTTTCTCACAACATAAGTGTGCTTTCTCCTTTGCTGGCGCACAATTGGCTGCTATGTGTCAGCGCAGGGACACTTGATTCATTTTGCAAGGTTGCCTGTGTTGCAGGAATGATTGTTTTTTGCAGGAAGTGATACACATTAACAATAACACTTAACACATTAACACTTCCTGCTCATTAACAATAATTGATGGGAAAAACTAGGCAAAATAAAAGTATTTCTCCTCATTGCGCCACTCCTACACCTCCCCTGGGAGACTTAAGATGCGGACGCATTCCTAGCTTTAAAATCCTTTGTAAATCTGGGAATGTGTCAGGCTCCATGGATGTTACATGGGTACACCTACAGCTACTCCTATGGAACACACCTTTCACGTAGAACAATGTGTGAAAGGTGCCCATATTCACTAGGCCTTGAAAAGCCATGCAGAGTGACTTTACGTGGCCTTGCAAATATGGACAGGCACACTGAGCCCCTGGTGCATAAAAATACTGGCCTTATAAATGAAACCCTAATTTTTTACTGACACCTCAGAGAATATTGTAACCATATGTAAATGGGAAGTGGTCCCTTTGTGAATGTTGATACAAATATATTTTGAGAGCACACTGTGGTCCCAAAATGAAACCTAAACGTTTACTTAAAAAGAATTTTTGGGGCGAGTCCAAGACGGCGCCAGTGTAGGAGACCAGACTCAAAGCTCTAATGTGCCTGTTAGATCACAAGATGCCTGGGGGCCTCCAAAGTCACTCTCGGTGACCTGAGGAGCGGGAGGAACAGTTGCTGAGCATGGCCTGCCACCAGGACTGAGTCATAGTGCAGAGGAGACCACCATTCCAGCAAAACATGCGACCACCTGATGGCTCCAACTAGCTTCCCAAGCATTGCTGGTGTTGTGGCGAAAGGAGAGCTCCCCCTCCATGACCGGATAAACAGTTGAGCTCCGTTTCACCTGTCTGAGGCCAGCGAACAACTGACAATGGTGTGTGACTGCAGGGAGCGGCTAGATCTGAGAGGTGCACTCACCCTGGACGTGGGTGCTGCAAGCCGAAATGCACATGCTCTTGGAGGTACCCAGGCCTGATTACCCTCGCAGAGCCCAGAGTCCCTGCCAGCCATGGACAGCTTCCTTCAGCACCTGCCCCAGTACTGACAGCCACATGGGAATGACTCAGTTCCCACAGGATACCATGCATTTCTGAGCAGTGCCAGGGGATTATGTAAATTGGACCACTGTTCCTTCCCCGGCAACTTTGCACTGAAGCCGGTAGGGGATCTGCATTATGTGGGTGCCCCGCAATGCCACCCTCAAACCCTGGGGGGATGGAGGTCACTGGGCGGACCAGCAGTCTGTATTCGATGCTTGGAGGTTGATGATGGGCAGTGCCTGGGCTGCCTGCAAGCTCCCTGCCTACAACAGAGACTTCCCGGATGCCACCGCTGGCAGAGATAGAGGCGACTGGATTCTGAAGTGCCCATTTGGGGCCAGCGGCATACTGACTGAAATGTGCAGAGGCTGAGGATGGGCTAGAGGTGAGAGGCAAGTTCATCCTCGCATGCGAATAAAGGGTTACAAGGCCCTTCCTTGCAAGGGAACCTGGGGCCTGATTGTCCAAGAGGAGCCCGGCACCCAGCCAGCTGGGAGAAGCTTCTTTCCATGCCTGCCCTGGACCCAGCCACCTAATAGGAGCCACTTAGAACCCCCAGGATGCCACATCCTGCTAAGAGTTACCCGGGGGCAATACAAAACTGTCCAGCAGCCCTCCTCTAGCAAGTCAGCATATGGACCTGAGACAGTGCTATGGACTGTGGACACCCTGAAATGCCCCCTTCGCTCTCTGAGGAGGGATGGTTTTGCCTGGTTGTACAAGCAGCCATAAACAGACACCTGGATGTTGGTGTGAAACTGCCGATGCCTGGGCTATTGTGAGCTCCCTGCCCCCGTCAAAACTGAGTCAGACCCTGCCCAGGAGTCAGCATCCGCGTGGGTGATTGGTGGTGGTGTGAGCCAGGAAGGGCCCCATCTCTGCTGTGTTACTAGGGGTACAAAAGGGGGTGGTGATGGACGGAGCATCTGAACCAATCAAACACTCACACCCAGTCAACAGATCTGGGTTTAATCCATCACCATTCTTTAGCCCACTCTGCCACCCCAGTTCAGACATGGCCATATGCAAATCAGTCTGACCCTGTGCCTCATGGGAACAGTCCAGCCCGAACTGCCAAGCCATTCCTTCCCTGGACCGGAAACAAGCTTCCGAGGACCGGTTTCTGGCATTTCAGCCGTCTTCAGCCCGGCTTGCTTGAATTCAGTGGCAAAGTGAGCAAGGGACTCACGTCTGAGCATACCCTGCCAACTTATGGCTAACAAAGTGTTACAAAAGGGGGTGGTGATGGACGGAGCATCTGAACCAATCAAACACTCACACCCAGTCAACAGATCAGGGTTTAATCCATCACCGTTCTTTAGCCCACTCTGCCACCCCAGTTCAGACATGGCCATATGCAAATCAGTCTGACCCTGTGCCTCATGGGAACAGTCCAGCCCGAACTGCCAAGCCATGCCTTCCTGGACCGGAAACAAGCTTCCGAGGACTAGGGGAACAGTGCGAGTGTGATACCTCACCCAAGACTGTTGTGCTTTGGTGATACCGGGGATGGCTCTGGCGATTAGTTTGGGAGGTGTTGGAGTTGCATGGTGATTTCTGGGGATGAGTCCCTTTGGTGTAGCTGCTACTCTCTACTGCCCTGTTGTACACCGTGCTCCTTGTCTGGCAGCGGTGGGGGGTGAGGTTAAAGCCCCAGAAAAGCAAGCACATCCACAGACCTACTGCAGCAATATGGAGCCTGTGAGGAACAACTAGGACGAGGTCCTTGGTAATAATGATTCTTGGGGGGGCTCTTTTTCTTCTCCCTGAATACACATCTTGCCACAACCTCTTATCGAATGCCCAGCAAAAGATCTGATGGTGACCATGGCAACCAATCAGGGCAAGAGAGACAAAACCATCAAGGACATGCTTTCCAAGTCCACCTCTAAATGTACAGCCTCAACTCAAGGACCTGGGGCCCCTCCTCTGTTTCTCTCCACCACCTCCTAGGAGAGACACATGGTTGATAATGTCCCAGTCACCTACGGGTTTATGTAAACCCTTTTCTACACACTGCACAACAACTTAGCGGCCTTAAACCAGGAAGTAGCTCGAGATATCAAGGAGTTCCATTGGGATTTGCGTGACATGGGCCAAATGGTCAATGCATTAAAACAGGGCGGTGATGTCAGAGAGAAGGAACTAGAGTCGTGCAGGTACCAGCTTCTCGAGCTCTAGGACCAGAACCTGGATCTCTGTTATCATCTGGAGGATTTAGAGAGCAGGTCCCAAAGATCTAATATTCAAAGAAAAGGGGTCACTCTGCAGGTGGACTCTTGTAAGTTGGAAGACTACATCCTTTGTCTTTTCCGCCATAGAGTGCCAGAATTTGTCGACAAAGAAATCATTTTGGACCACACACATAGGGCAGGCTGCCCTTCAGGCTCCCCTGGGCTCCACAAGATATATTGACCTATCATCATAATTATTGCCAGAAGCCGTTGATTATGGCATTTTGCAGGATTAGAGAACTGTCACCTTCGAAGGATCGAAAGTCTGTCTCTACCAAGAACTCTCTATTTAGCTCTCCAATGACCTAGGGCCTGGAAACCAGCTACCGCCTTTCCCAGAGAGAAAGGAGTCAAAGTCAAGTAGGGACACCTGTTTCATCTTATCTTCACCTGGTGGGGTGAGATGCATGTTGTCCAAGCCTGAAGGAATCTCAGCCGGTTTTGGGGCTAGAGCAGGGGGAGGCCGACCCCCGCCATTACAGCAGCAATGATCCCACTCACCGCCTGCCCGTGCAGGAGAAGACTGCCAAGCCCTTGGGTAATGAGAGCCGTAGAGAGCAGATGGCTCTGCTACAGAAACAACAGCAGAGGGACCCATCACGAGACCTCACCACAAATTGATACTGGGTGATAACGATTCCCTGGTAGGCTGAAGAGAGGGACCCCTTGCCTCTACCAAGAGGCTTCCCCCTATCGACTGTCAGCTGAACTCCCCTGTGGGCACCAGCTCATAATGTCTTTGCCAAGGGTAGAAGCAGAGCTCCAGTCAGGTATTTCCTCTCCACATCGGATCCTCACTTAGGGACATGGACCCTACTCACATCACTGTTTGGACTCCAAGCACTGGAGCAGTTGGTTTCTCCAGTTTGCTTGTTCCCCTGCTCACCTGACACTTGCAACCCTTCCCAACTTGTCACTCCTTGCACCTACTCATGCAGACCAGCTAGATCAGGAGGACCCTGCCTGTGTTGCAACCAGAATGGGGAAACTGGCATTCTACCTCCCATAACATAGCCATGGTTAAAGTACTGAGCCTCAATGTCCGAGGTCTCAATGCCCTGGTGAAACATCTAGAATTACTAGCGATGTTGAAAGGCTCTCTATGTCATGTGTACGAAATCCAAATGGTTCAACAGACAGTATTTCTCCTCTGCGCCTGGAGAAAAGGCAGGCGTGGCAATCCTCTTGGTGACACATTTCTAGAGGCAAGTGCTTGAAATGCATTCAGAGTTAGATGTCAAACTCCGTACCGTAAAACTTTCCCTCCACACTCTTACACTCACTGTGGCCTGTCTCTATGCACCCAATGACCATCAGGAGGTCTTTAGTATCCATCAAGTAGTTGGGAGAGTACTTACTTCTCCAGATGACAATGTCTTAATTGGTGGAGATTTCAACTTGGTCCCTGACACCATCATAGACAGCTCGATCCAACAAACAGGCCCAACATGGGTATTCATGCATGAGCACCTCCAATGGTTGACGTAGGTTGGCCTGACAGAAGTCTGGGGGTCCTAGAGCCCAGCAACGAAAGTTATTACTTTCTTTTCTCTAGCACACCAAACATACACAAGGATTGATTATATTCTTGTCACCAACTCCCTTCTACCAGCTGTCATGCACATAATATTTGAAGTGGTGACCCTATCAGGCCACGCCTCAATTCTAATCACTCTCCATCTGCCTGTTACCTGTCCTGATCATGCCTATGGCCTCTTAATCCCAAATTACAAGCATATGAGCCACAGTCAAAGTAATTAGGCTTACCTCACCATTAATGATAACCTCCACACCCTTGTGGCACTACTCTGGGACCCCCTTAAGGAAGGGATCAGAGGGGCCTTTATAGAGGTGGAAGCGAAACTCAATAAGAATAGGCACTACAACCATTCTACCCTAGAAGATCAGGTGAGGACCCTAGAGTACACCCACAGACACCAAACAGGTTCATGTGAGGAACATCAACAACTCATATTGGCCAGGAATCATGTTACAGCGTAAGATGAAGATGCAGCAGAACATGCCCTACTACATACTATGCAGAAGTACTATGCTGGGGGAAATAAGGTCGGGCAACCTCTTGCCCACCGACTGTGAACTCAGGCCCAATGTCACAGGATAGCAGAGATTCAGGGCTCATCTCACACCAAGGTATACCATGGTGATGGTATTGCGGTGGAATTTGAATGCTTCTATGCTGAATTGTATTTGGCGGAACAACTCTTTCCCACCAAGGCCTCCGAATACATACATTAGGGAAACTCTAGATAGATAAAGCACCTGGCCAGGATGAGTTTACATCCCCATTTATAATAAGTTTGCCACGCACCTGGCCCCAGTTTTGACTTAACTGTATTACTCTTTTAATGCACAGGGAACCCTCACTGACACAACAAATATAGCAATCATCACAGTCATACCCATGCCCAGGAAGGACCACACTTTCTATACCTCATACTGCTCCATTTCCCTTCTCAATGTCCACGCAAAAGCTTTTACTAGCATACTCACATTCTTCTTGGGACCGTACATGCCTGGGTTAATCAACCCAGACCAAGCCAGGTTTTTCTTTGGGAGAAACTGCAGTAACAACAACAAGTACCTCTCACACCTTATCGATAAATCCACCCAATCCCACATTCTAGTCTTCTTGATCTTGGGCGATAGAGAAAAAGCACTTGAGCGGGTGCATTGGCCCTTCCTCCAGCTCATTCCGGAGAGAGTGGGCCTGGTTCTGCAATTTCAAAGCTGGGTGTGGTTCAGTTATTCAGGCCCTACTGCTTCTGTGCACATCTATGGACTTCTGTCCCGCTCCTTCCTCATCTCCTCTGTGATGCACCAGGGGTGTCCACTATCACCAGTTTTATTTGCCCTCTACATGGAACCCTTCGCTGATTGGATTTGGAAGCATCTCCTCATTGAAGGTATTACTTTGGGAGTTAGGCTCATAAAATATCCCTCTATGTGAAAGACATCCTGCTGGCTGTCACTCAACCCTGCTGCTCTCTTCCCCCTCTGTTGCAGGAACTTGAGTTGTTTGGCAAAGTTTGCAGTTTTAAGATTAACATGTGAAACTCTCAGGCCCTCAATCTCACTGTCCTTGAGGGTGAGAGGTCCCTACTTGAGACCCTCTTCCGCACCTATTGAAACCCTGGGCAAATCAAGGGGTTCAATACCTAGGCATTCAACTGCTTTCCACCAGGACAGGACAGCAGAACGCAACTATGCAGCTCTCCTGGCTGCCACCTGTTTTACAGTCCAGTCTTGGCGTGATGGCTCCATAGCATGGCTTGGGATGATTGCAGCCAATAAAGTGCCCCTATTTCCTACGATTCACGACCTCATGCAGATGATTCCCCTTCAACCACCTCCTCAAGTCCTACAGAAAGTCCAACAGCTTATAGACACATTTATCTGAGATAGTAAATGCCCATGCATGGCTAGGAAGAGGTCCCACTTGCCAGTAGCAGAGGGAGGGTTGCCCCCACCCTAGTGCACTACTATAAGGCGGCGCAGCTGAGGTACCTGGTGGAATGGCAGCAGCCAAGTGCAGAGAAACACTGGTGATTTATAGATCAGGGCATTGCAGGCATACATATATGGAAAAGAGCCTGGCTCCTCAGCAAACATCGCCCACAAGGGGTGTACATATCTCTGGTGGTTAGGGCACTGGTGGGGAGATGAGACAAACTCTACTTAGCTAAACTACTTTCCACACCTATTTCACTGCTCACACCTATCATAGGGAACCCAGACTTTCTACGGCACTGTTAGAAATGGGATCCCTGGCTGGCCAGGGCTTGCGACAAAGTCAGTCAGAGACCACCATTCCTACATCAGGGTAAGGAAGTCACCCGCCAAGACAACCCCTGCTCACCCCCTTGGTAACGTAGCACGAGCAGTAAGGCTAAACTTGGAGGCAATGTGAGTTAAGTGTTTGCGCATGCACCCCCAGCAACAACACCCAACACCCAACACCACAAAGGAAACTCCACACAAGGTTATATATAAAAATAGCCTTTGTATTATACCAAAACACATTAGATAAAAACACACACTTTACAATGTGCCAACAGGCACGGGCAGAATTTACAGGGGATATTTACAAGACAGGGCCACATGGACCACTGTCAGGAAAATGCACTTTTAGAACTAGAAATACTGTTAGAAATAGCACGTTGTAGATCATAGTATAATAATCACTTTAGCACACAACCAGTAACCTCACCAGCAACACCTGTACTAGCAAGAACAACCACCTAAGTATCACAATACATGTAGGGGTATAGGCACATTACACATGATGCATAAACATTCAGAGGTGTAGGGAAGGAAAACACATGATGCATCAACAACACATTCAGAGGTGTAGGAACAAGGCACATGACACATAAACAACACATTCAGAGGTGTAGGAACAAGGCACATGACGCACAAACAACACATTCAGAGGTGCAGGAACAATTGCGCAGAACTCACATGAGCCACCACCTGTGGCAGTCCCTAGGCCAACTGGCCTCTCTAGGGCTAGGACGCCCTGTGTCCCAAAGTCAGGGGCAGGCTCTAGGCAGCCAAGAAGAAATGCGCCAAGTCTACACGTGGCAGCTGCCCACTAAGTGCTGGGCAGCTGAATCCAATGGGCAAGACACGTGGGAGCCACGCAGGCTCTGGCCAGGAACACTCGTGGCCATGTGAGCCTCGTGGGCTCGAGCAACCTGCTGCCAACTGTGGGGGGAGCAGCCCGCTGCCAGCTGGGGCCGCTCTACCTCCCTAAATGTACCCTAGATCGTTGGAGTCCCTCGGGGGGGGGACTCAAAATAAACAAATGTGCCCCGAGCCTCTCGGGCTCTAAATAAAATGAAATGTGTCCTTGAGCCTCTCGGGGCTCTGAAGAACCAAAAATGCGCCCGAGCCTCCCAGGCTCTAAACACTCGGTGGCGCCCTTCGTGGGCGCGTGCAACGATTCTATGCCCGATATGCCCCCTCTCTCCCTCGTCACGGGAGAGCTATGTGCACTCACCGGGCTTGTGTGGCGGCTGTTCCTGGGGCGGCTCTCCTCTGCACGGCTCTTCGGCGAGGGCAGCGCTCTCCTGGTCACCCGGTCCCGCTCGTGGGGGCCGGGTACTGCTAAAGGCGGCAGGCGGGCTCTGGGAGCAGGGCGAGGCTCTCTACAGGCGGCGGACTCTTCTCTGCTGGGCTCTCTCCTCGGTGCTGGGGCTCTCCCCTCCTCACGGGAGCCCTGCAAGCACCGGCAGCCCTGCTCCTCTCGTCCTCATGTTCCCGGGCGGGGTAGGCTCCCGCCTGGGCTTCCGGATGTCCGAACGCCCCGCCCCCGGCCTGCCTGACTTCCGGCCGGGCGGCGGCGGCGATACTGGCAAGGCAAAATGCGGCAATGAGCGGGGCTAATGCCGGATGGGCACCGGCTGTGGGGATGCACGCGCTCACGGACCATAAAGCGCCCCCAGGCGCTATGAGAGCAAATAAAGGCTTCCAGGCACTCGTGATAAGTAAAGCGCTCCCAGGCGCTTTGAGGCAAAATAAAGCGCTTCCAGGCGCTAGAGGAACAACAAGTCCAGCAAAAGGTCCCTCAGCAGAGAAAGGTGGGGGGGCAAGGCTGGGCCAGGGGCCAGCTCACTGGGCCCTCCAGGCAGGAAGGCAGTCCCAAGTGGCGGTTCCTCCTGGCGCCCAGCAGCAGCCCCCCTCCGTAGGATCAGGAACAGAACAAATTGTAAGGGGACACAGCCCCTTTTTATACAGTGAAACCCTTTGTCTTTGTGCAGGGCGGGGGAAGAACCAGTCGCAGCTGGTCTGGGAGCACCCTTGATGGGCTCAGCCCCTCACTCTATTCACTGGCAGGGCTAGTGTAATCAGTCGCACCACAGGGGGTGGAGCCAGCATTGTGTGGGGAAAGCCCAGCCCTATTCCGGACCCAGGTGCACTCCTCCCCAGCCATCAGCATGCTAATCTCACCACTCACCACCGGGCAGACCCATCATGACTAATGGAGCCTGGCACCCCAGCCAGCTCCAGCCAATCACACGCCAGTATATTCACTGCACAGACAGGCACACTTCTAGAAGTGGCACTTCCATATTAGACACAAACATGCTGCACGCATCATTGCGCAGCATTCAATCACACGAGTCCGCACATACCAGACTCGAGCCTACACACCCCACGCATTAGGAACTACCAGGGACACATACATTCCCCATGCATTCCTATGGGAGGGCAGGCCTATCTCACCACATGCACTCAGAGTGCGCATGCACTTTCCACTGGGACACAGTGAAAGTGCGCAGAAACCAAAAATCCCCATCACCAGGTCACCATTAAAATCAAAAAAAGTTTAGGGGTGAACCTGCCAGAAGGGCCAAGTCCAACACAACCCCCTTCCAGCCAAAACGCAGGGGAGACCAATCACCACTGTGATGGACTGCCCTGCTTGGGTCGATAGAAAATGGACGCGGGCCCGCAACTGCAGGGACACCCTCCTGTTCTACGCCACGGTGAACCCATGGGATTCCTTCCAAAACCACTGTCTGGAACAACTGGGCTACCCCACTGGTATTCCCAAGCTGTCCGCGGCCAGGACCAGGCCCTGGGCCACCCAGGTGCCACTGGTCCTTGCCTATTCTCAGAGCGGGGGGAGGTAACCACTTGCACATAGTGGCCATTCTCAACTCTTACTGTCTGCAAGACAGGACTAGACTGCCACTGGTTCTCCAGCCTAGGGTCTACACCCTTAGGCGGACCAGGAGTCTCAGGGAAGGCTATCCTCCCCCTACCTCTTCTTCTAGGGTTCCTCCATCTCCGACGAGGGGTACACCTAGAACACCATTCACCCAACATAGGGTTTAACCCCTCAGGTTGCACCGGGGTCAGAGATGGGCTTTCCCGCCCTCTGCACTTCCTTCCAGAGGTCTGCACCCTCCCAACTGGAGAGGTTCCCCTGGAAGATGAACCGGTCAAGACGCTGCTTACAGACGTCCTACCCTTCAGGTCAGGCGGATCCTGAACCTGGCCTTCCAACCTCGGGTCTAGAACCTTTGGTGGAATAATTGCCTGGCACTCCAGGACTTCTGGGGATTCACATGCCTTCCCCCTGAGGCTGACACATGACCCATGTGTCGTGTGACTGTCTTTCTGGCGCAGATCTCCCGTCCCCTGTCCACCTGACAGTGCGTGAAGATCCCCCAGAACAGAAGTGGTGCCACCCGGGTCCCCCCAAGAAGATCTAGCCCAACTGGCTAGTCCCTGGTCCACTGGTGCATCCACTGGGAAACTCATCCCCCAATCACTCCTCACTTCGGACTTCTCTGCTCTCCCTCCTGGAGTAGCACTGCTGGACACTGGAACCCCTGGAGCTCTAGTTACAGAGGCTCCAGGTTCCCTAGACACTAGGGGATCCTCCTCAAATGGACTAACAGGACAGCCTAGGTCCCCAACCTGGTGTTCCCTCATGAAACCACCCAGGTTCTGAGATAGGGCTTCGGGCATCTGGGGACTCTCAGCCACCCACTGACTTCTGCTCTACTGAGCCAGGTAGTAAGCCTCTCCACCCCTCTCACTATACTGGGACCTAGCTGGGCTACACTGAGCCTCTTCCACCACGCTGGGCTGGAAGATACCTGAACCACTACTTTTGGAATCACTCTCTAATGACTCTAAAGAACCTCTGGCACTTTCCCAGCGGTCTGCTTCATCTGCAAGCTCACATGCCTCAGACAATCCACACCCCAACAGGTGTTGGTGCAACCCTGGTGAACAACAACTGAGCAGGTGCTCTTTGACAATCAGATCAAACAGTTTGTCAAAATCAGAGTCAGTGTGAACCTCTACCCAAGCCCACAGTGCTCCACAACATTCATCCTCAAACTCCTCCCAAGACTGGTGAGACAGTTTCTTACTGTCCCTGAACTTCAACCTTAACTCCTCCTCTTGGGAAACAGGTGCCATACTCTGGGGAGTGGGACTGCTCGCACTGGGCTCTATATAGCTGTCTCCACTGGACTCAACCCGCCCTGGGGAGTCCAGAAAATTAAAACTGCGCGCAGGGGATAGTCTACCCTCCAGAGGTAATTTCTCTCTGGTGAAGGCCCTCTCAGCCTCCTCTATCCTCTCCTGCGCTAAGACCCTCTGAGTCTCTAGCTGTTGCTTTCTAACACCCAGCTGTGCCATAGCGTGGGCATGCTCTAGCCTGAGCTTTTCTAAAGCCAGCTGGTGCTCCCTTTCTTTCCTCCTATCCTCCCACTCTTCTGGGGACAGGGAAAGGGATGAGACGCTGCCTCCTACGCTTGACCCAGCAAGGGACTCCCTTCCTATGGGGTCTTCACTCTCTACTGGCGTCCAGGTACTGACATCTTCTTCCTCCTCTTCTGAATCTTCAGTGCTCCCCACAGACCCACCACCGTCATGGTGTGAGGCCCAGGCCCTTTCCTCACTGCGCTCAAGATCCCATTGATCCTCTTGCCATCTTACCAGGCGGTCCCTAAGTTCGTAAGGGTTTGACTCACGCCTCCCTATATCTTTCTCGTCACAGAACCTTACCAGCTCCCACATACAGTAGGTATCTAGATCACTGAAATCAAAAGTAGACTTCATTTTGGCAGACGTTCTAGAGACAAGATTACACAGGGAATCTAGGGGTCTGAGCTTAACACAGGAGTACACAATTCACAAAGGTATTCAGCAAGTTCCCTATCCCAGAGAACTCACACTCACTTGTTCAGTGCAACACACCATTCATCCACACACAACCCCCCCTCAGACTGATAAGGCAGTTTCTACCACCCCTGATTCCTCAACCTGACCACACGTGACACAGGTACCAACTCTGGGCGCAGGGCGGGGAACAAAGGTACTGGACACAATTACACAATGATACCTTTAGGAGAAGAAAATAATGGAACTTCAAAAACAATAAACCCCTGTACTAGCAAGAACAACCACCTAAGTATCACAATACATGTAGGAGTATAGGCACATTACACATGATGCATAAACATTCAGAGGTGTAGGGAAGGAAAACACATGATGCATCAACAACACATTCAGAGTTGTAGGAACAAGGCACATGACGCATAAACAAAACATTCAGAGGTGTAGGAACAAGGCATATGGCGCATAAACAACACATTAAGAGGTGCAGGAACAATTGCGCAGAACTCACATGAGCCACCACCTGTGGCAGTCCCTAGGCCAACTGGCCTTTCTAGGGCTAGGACGCCCTGTGTCCCAAAGTCAGGGGCAGGCTGTAGGCAGCCAAGAAGAAATACACCAAGCCTACACGTGGCAGCTGCCCACTAAGTGCTGGGCAGCTGAATCCAATGGGCAAGACACGTGGGAGCCTCGCAGGCTCTGGCCAGGAACACTCGTGGCCCTGTGAGCCTCGTGGGCACGAGCAACCTGCTGCCAACTGTGGGGGGAGCGACCTGCTGCCAGCTGGGGTCGCTCTTCCTCCCTAAATGCACCCTAGATCGTTGGAGTCCCTCGGGGGGGGGAGACTTGAAATAAACAAATGTGCCCCGAGCCTCTCGGGCTCTAAATAAAATGAAATGTGTCCTTGAGCCTCTCGGGGCTCTGAAGAACCAAAAATGCGCCCGAGCCTCGCAGGCTCTAAACACTCGGTGGCGCCCTTTGTGGGCGCGGGCAACGATTCTATGCCCCAATGTGCCCCCTCTCTCCCTCGTCACGGGAGAGATTCGTGCACTCACCGGGCTTGTGTGGCGGCTGTTCCTGGGGCGGCTCTCCTCTGCACGGCTCTTCGACGAGGGCAGCGCCCTCCTGGTCACCCGGTCCCGCTCCTGGGGGCCGGGTACTGCTAAAGGCGGCGGGTGGGCTCTGGGAGCAGGGTGAGGCTCTCTACAGGTGGCGGACTCTTCTCTGCTGGGCTCTCTCCTCGGTGTGGGGCTCTCCCCTCCTCACGGGAGCCCTGCAAGCACCGGCAGCCCTCCCTGCTCCTCTCGCCCTCACATCCCCGGGCGGGGTAGGCTCCCGCCTGGGCTTCCGGATGTCTGAACGCCCCGCTCCCGGCCTGCCTGACTTCCGGCCGGGCAGCGGCGGCGATACTGGCAAGGCAAAATGCGGCAATGAGCGGGGCAATGCCGGGTGGGCACGGGCTGTGGGGATGCACGCGCTCACGGACCATAAAGCGCCCCCAGGCACTATGGGAGCAAATAAAGGCGTCCAGGCGCTCGTGATAAGTAAAGCGCTCCCAGGCGCTTTGAGGCAAAGTAAAGCGCTTCCAGGCACTAGAGGAACAACAAGTCCAGCAAAAGGTACCTCAGCAGAGCAAGGTAGGAGGGGGCAAGGCTGGGCCAGGGGCCAGCTCACTGGGCCCTCCAGGCAGGAAGGCAGTCCCACGTGGCAGTTCCTCCTGGCGCCCAGCAGCAGCCCCACTCCGTAGGATCAGGAACAGAACAAATTGTAAGGGGACACAGCCCCTTTTTATACAGTGTAACCCTTTGTCTTTGTGCAGGGTGCGGGAAGAACCAGTCGCAGCTGGTCTGGGAGCACCCTTGATGGGCTCAGCCCCTCACTCTATTCACTGGCAGGGCTAGGGTCATCAGTCGCACCACAGGGGGCGGAGCCAGCATTGTGTGGGGAAAGTGCAGCCCTAATCTGGACCCAGGTGCACTCCTCCCCAGCCATCGGCATGCTAATCTCAACACTCACCACCGGGCAGACCCATCATGACTAACGGAGCCTGGCACCCCAGCCAGTTCCAGCCAATCACACGCCAGTACATTCACTGCACAGACAGGCACACTTCTAGAAGTGGCACTTCCATATTAGACACAAACATGCTGCACGCATCATTGCGCTGCATTCAATCACACGAGTCCGCACATACCAGACTCGAGCCTGCACACCCCACACATCAGGAACTACCAGGGACACATACATTCCCCATGCATTCCTTTGGGAGGGCAGGCCTATCTCACCACATGCACTCAGAGTGCGCATGCACTTTCCACTGGGACACAGTGAAAGTGCGCAGAAACCACAAATCACCATGACCAGGTCACCATTAAAAGCAAAAAAAGTTTAGGGGTGAACTTGCCAGAAGGGCCAAGTCCAACAGGCACTACACAACATGTCCTTCTCCTCCTGTCAGAAGGCTAATTGTAAACATATTGGGGACCTGTTTGATGTCAACAGTTTGCTGGCCTTCCCACAGCTCAAAGCAAACTATGGCCTACCGGACACTGAATATTGGCACTATACTGCTCTCAAGCACTGGGCAACACATCTGCTAGCATGTCCACATGCAGTTAGACCCCTCACACCCTTTGAGAAGTGGTGTCTCTCTCCTCAAACTCATAAAAGCATCCCCTCTAATATTTACGCCCTCCTGAACTCTCCCCAATGGCACCAACTCTCCTGCACGCATCATTCTTTCCTTTCCTTTCCGTCTCTGCCCTATCCCCATCTAGGATACCTGAGGACATTTGCATATCCCCCTCTCCATCTCTTCTCCCACCGCTTGCCCGAAGGTTAATATTTTTTATTCCTTTTCCTCACAGGCCATTGGTTGTAGGCGAGTCTATATATTATATTGTTTCAGTTGCACTTTATATAAAAATCAATAAAATCGATTTAATCCTAAAAAAACGGACTGCGTTAAAAAAAAAGAAATTGCTTTACTAAAAAGCAATCACAGACATGAGGGTCTGCTGGCCACAATCTCCGTGATGGCTGGAATTCATATTGGGTCACAAACTGCAACCTTCCTCATTAATATTCATGAGGTCAATTTGAGACACACTAGGAATCACTAAATGAAACTCAATGTATTTCATACCTGAGGAATAGCAATTTCTGAATTGCAATTCGCAGAAAATCACAATTAGGTAATCGCTGTTCTTAAACTTTATACATATGGCCCCTAGTTTTGATATATGAATTCATCTGCATTGTATACATGCAGAATCACACATGTTGTTTGTATTGCCCAAGCACTTTTTATAAACCTCTATAGAGGTAAAGACTTTCAACTCTGGAGTGGTCCATGTTGCCGTGGTATACTTGAAATATTGACAAGAAAGTTGCATGTTTCTCTCTGCCTCTAGAGAGGCACAGATAATGTACAATGGTCAAAGTGAGCATGAAAACACGAGTGCTGAAAACACTACGGGCCTCATTTATGAGGCTGTGCATCACTTTTACGCCGCCGGTGCATCACTTTTTGTGACGCACCAGAGGCGTAAAAAAATGCGCCTTATTGCGCCATATTTACAAAGTGACGCATCTAGATAGATGCCTCACTTTGTAAACCCCTGCGCAACATTATACCTGCGCCAGGTATAATGTATGCAAGGGGGGCGTATTGACGCAAGAAAGGGTCCTGGAAGTGACGTAGTGAAATCTATGACGCCTGTGTCAGTCTTACGCCTCATGGCAGGCGTAAGACTGACACAGGCCCTTTCACAAGGGGATTGCCACATGTGAAAGGACGCATTGCTAGAGTTGCGTCACTTTTGTGACACACTCAAGCAATGCGTCACTTTTGCGCTTACAGACACGTCAGAAATACTGACGTATCTGTTACTCCTTGCGACATGATGCGTGATATTATAAATATGACGCCTCAATCATGTCGCAAGGAGTGCGCACTGAGAAGTGACGCATCACTGCTTTCACGCAGCGATGCGCCATTTCTCATAAATGAGGCCCTACCTTTCTAGTCTAGCTCAGGTAACAAAATATGCAGAAAGTATGGGTAGAGATCACCTTTCATTAGACATGCTTATACCATGTCATGAAATTGCCTTAAAAGTTAATGCAAGGCCAAGGGGAAGGCTTTCAATATAGCAATCGGTCATAAGCAGAAACATACAATGTTTCTTCTTTCATCCTCAGAGATTGAGAGCAAAGAGCATAGATAAAGAAACATGAACATGCCAAGTTAGAAAGCACAAACATGTGTTTACATTGTAAGCAAAAAATTGCATGTTATGTGAACATCAACGTACTGTTTTAGAAAAAAAAAGGTCACAAAGATGGAAAAATTCACTGAACGCACAATAATAATTTAATTGCACTTCTCTTTACTCTAAAATTATTATTGGATATTAGAACATTGGAATGTTTAGAGCTCCATTGAAAACAATGGAGTGCTCTGGGCTTATAATGGCTGGTATAAGCCTGGAGCACCAACATTCCAATGTTTCTTTGTTCACAGCTCTGGCTGTGAACAAAGGCTTCAGTGAACCGGAGGGGATTCCAATTCCCTCAAGGTCCCAAAAGACTTTGTTTTTTTTGTTAGAACATTCTGTCCTCTAGTGACAGAATGTTATAATAGCCTTATAGCCCTTCGTAGATGGGCTATACCGCTATAAAGTCCCTCTCCCTTGTTAAAGGCCCTCGCCTTCGGCTTGGGGCCTTTAACGCTGGAGAGGGCCTTTAATAGCCGGTATAGCCCTCTACGGCGGGCTAAAAGGCTATATTATTTAATGATGATATATAGATCAACGTTGAATAACTTTAAGTACAACCATTACCAAGCCTATTCGCAAGAAGGCATAGGAAAACTCTATCCACCAGATGCATCAAGCATCCATTTTGCGATTCCTTATTAGCGAAAAATAAGGATTCGCTAATAAGGAATAGCAAAATGCTATGCATGAAGAAATCGCTAAAAAAATTGCGATTTCTTAACATTCCTTAATTGCGACTCGCAAATTGCGAGTCGCAATTAAGGAATACCTCCCCATTCATTCATGGGAAGACATTCTCAATTTGCGATTCGCAATTAGCGAATCGCAAATTGAGAATGCAATTTCAAGGGTGCAGGGGTATCCAAAGGACACCCTGTTGCGCCCCTGAAATTAATCTGTGCACATATGTTGCGCACACACATGCCCTAAGGGCATGTGTGTGCGCAACATGAAACTTTGAAAAATGCACAAAAGTTAATTTTTCAAAGTTTTTGCAAATTACCATGAAGTTCAACTTCATGGTAATTTGCTCCCCCTATTAGCGAAATCGCTAATTTTTTTACTTTGTTGCATTGCATTTAAGGAATCTCAATTTGGGATTCCTTAACTGCAATCGCAATTTAAGGAATCTCAATTTAGAGATTCCTTAAATTGTGATTTTTGCATTTAGGATGATGCATCCCAAATACAAAAATACAGGTCGCAAAGGGGCAGATTCTGAGAATATGCCTCTTTGCGACCAGGTTTTCCTTTCATGCATCTGGGCCTTTATAACATGGTCCCATGTTTGATCGTAAATTCGTAATAAATATTTATAAGTACAAAAGACAGGATATACGAATACTAAGCATTTACTAAAGTTGGTCCAACATCCGTAAATCCATTTACACCCACCAGAGTGTATTATTATGTGGAGAAAATCCTAAGCAGAGTGAAAAGAGGGCTTTTTCAAGGCGTTTTCATTCTTTGGTGTTTTTGAACACCACAAACAACTATCAATTTCGAAATTTCGACCACTTGACAACTTGGAAATGGTTAAAGAGTTGTTCTTGATTGTAAGGTTGTGTGCAGTCTAGTTGATGATGGGCGGAGTTAGGGGGACAGAGGAAGAGGAGGAGCGGCGACAGGAAAGAGTTAGTTAGAGTAGGGACGGGGAACAGTAAAGAGGTACAATAAAGAGCTCGTGATCAGTGAATACTGTGTAGCGTCATTATTGATAGCGCAACGCTACAGCTGGCGACGAGGATAGGATGGTGCAGTCTGCCACTCCCTGAACCCTGACAACGAGTGACCCGTCCCCGGACAGCACGACGAGAAAGTCGCCGTCGCGACACGTGTGCTGCGCAGGAGACCGCCGCCGACAGTGTCCGGCCAGCGGTAAGCGCTCGATACTCCGCGATCAGCTGATCGCGTGGAGCCCAAGCGGGAGAAGCCCAGTGAGTGAAGCACTGGTCAGATTCGAAATTGCCACCGTTGAATTGCGCAGTCGAGCGCTGGATCCTGGTGCCCTCCCGAATGTGCGAGGTTGCGTGGTGTGGATGAATAAAGAAGATCGGGAGCCCACCCCGATCTTACCGCCTGCTCCAAGGTCCAAGGAGCGTGTGGAGGTACTGTCTGCTGCAGAGATCGGCTGCCGGTGAGTCCCGGTGAAAGTGTGAGCCTGCAGGAGTGAATGAGCCTGAAATCTCGTGGAAAATGAGATTCCCATAGGGGCGGCTATCATGAAGTCAGGCGGTGAGCCCCAATTCCTATTCAAAGCATAGGGCGGCCATTTTAAAGTCAGGCAACAGCAAAAGTGAACAAGCACGAGCAAAGGCAACAGCAAAAGTAAACAAGCACGGGCAAAGGCAACAGTAAAAGTGAACAAGCACGAGCCAAGGCAACAGCAAAAGTAAACAAGCAAAGGCAACAGTAAAAGTGAACAAGCATGAGCCAAGGCAACAGCAAAAGTAAACAAGCATGAGCCAAGGCAACAGCAAAAGTAAACAAGCACGAGCAAAGGCAACAGTAAAAGTAAACAAGCACGAGTAAATGCAAGAGAAGAAAGAAAAACAAGCACAAGCAACTGCAAAAGAAAAGCAGACAACAAGCAAAGGCAACAACCAAAGAAAACAAACACAAGCAAAGGCAAAAGAAAACAGAAGACAAGCCCAGGCAAACACAAGAAACGAAGTAAAAAACAAGCACAAACAAATGCAAGAGTGACGTACCAGCACGAGGAAAGGCAAAGGGACCAAGACATAAATCGGAGATGGCGACGTCACCGCAACGGAACACGGTGGACGCGGCGGCAACCATGCCAATCACAACTGGTATCTCATATTTGCATACTCCAGAACCACTGCCCCTAATAGCTGGAGGGGGCATGGGACCCAGGTGGCAGGAGTGGTTGGAGGACTTTGAGGACTATATGAAAGGATGAAAGGTCACGGATGAAGAGGAAAAGTTAATTGCATTACGCAATCTGGTTGGGAAAGAAGTCAGTAAGTTAATCAAGGAATTGCCGCCTGCCGAAACTGGATCATATGTCAAGGTGCGAGATGCTCTGAACAAAAGATTTTTACATAAGAGAAATGTGGACTATGAAAGGTACATGTTTCATCAAGCCCGTCAAGAAAAAGAGGAATTGATGAGTACGTTTATAATGAGACTACGACGACTGTCTCGGTATTGTGAGTTTGATACATTCTCCACAGAGGATGCCATAAGACTGCGAATAATCGACGCTTGCCAATCAGAAACCCTCAGAAGGCGACTACTACGGAAAAGTCACAACCTTGATGAGATTGAAGAGATGAACCGGATACATGATCAAGCAGAGGAACATGCTAAAAGAATGGAGACGGGGCATGGTGAGAGGCGGGAACAAGCATATCGGGTACAAGCCAAGGACTCTCGCAGACGCTCTCGAGATCGACGCCGGACGTCCAGGCCACCGTCCCACCACCATTACACTGGGCGTAGACGCCATGAGTCTGGCTGTGGAGACAAGAAACTAAATCGCCCACGAAAGTGTTATAGGTACGGATACGACTTTCCGCACACTGATGTGTGTCCAGCACTTGGCCAGCAATGTCGAAAATGCGGAAGAGAAAATCACTTTGAGGCTATGTGTGGAGAATATCGCAAAGAAAGGTTGAAAGAGACAACGAGATCGTCTCGCCCTGACACAAGGCGGCATCATGTGAAGGCAGTTCAGGATCAGCTGAAGTCATCCTCTGCCTCCTCACATTCCAGCCAAGAGTCTCGCAGGTCTCAATGGGAGAGAAGGTCTCCATCCAGAGGATCCAGGTCAGCATCTCGGGAATCGGTGTATACTGATGAGTACGTCTGCATGGTAGCTGATCCAGATCAATGAAAAAAATACCCCAGACTAGACATAAGTGTGGGAACTCATCCAACCAAGTTTGTAATGGATAGTGGGGCCTCACTGAACTATATCCCTGTGACTGAATACAACAAAATGAAACCGCCACCCATCTTGAGCCCGGCCTATGTCAGAGTGTTCACGTGGATGTCGAAGAAACCTCTCCGTTGCCTGGGGAAATTTGCAACCACACTCAAGCACAAAACCACTTCTGTGCAGTCATATATACATGTAATTGAAGGTCTGGAAGCTGCTGTCTCCTCAGTCTGCCCACAGCGGAGCGTCTTCGGCTGGTCAAAATTCTATACAGAGTAAGCGACGATCCGGACATCATACACAAGTTCCCTAAACTTTTTACCGGACTCGGGAAAATGAACAAGTGCCAGATCCGGTTGCACATAAATGAACGAATACGTCCCGTCGCACAACATCACAGGCGAGTCCCCTTCTACCTTCAACAAGCCGTGGAAGATGAAATTCAAGAGTTATTACGAAGGGACATTATTAAAAAGACAGAAGGGACTTGAATAAAGGATACCACCAGTTGGAACTACATGAGAAGTCGCGATATATAACAACATTTGCCACTCATCTAGGGCTGTTCCGCTACAAACGACTTAGTTTTGGCATTTCATCTGCCGCGGAGATCTTTCAAGAAGCCATCCGCCAGACCATACATCACATACCAAATACACTAAACTCTAGTGACGACATTCTGGTGTATGGTTCAAATGTCCAAGAACATGACAAAGCGTTAGACCGGGTGTGCCATGCTCTTCTGGAGGCCAACCTCACCCTCAACAAAGACAAGTGTGAGTTCCATCAATCCACTCTTAAATTCTTTGGTCACGTATTTTCTGGAGCCGGGATGAAGCCTGATCCTGAGAAGGTGATAGCCCTAAATGATACCAAAAGTCCACAAGATGTGAGTGACATTCGATCGTTTCTGGGCATGGCAAGCTATTGTGCCAGATCCATAAAGGACTATGCCACCATCAGTCACCCGTTACGGGCCCTTACGAAACAAGGACAGCAATTCCTTTGGACTCCCCAATGTGAGCAGGCTTTCCAGGAAATCAAACGTGCAGTCGAGTCAGCGGACAACCTGGCATACTTCAGCCCTAAGAGGAACTGTGAGATCACTGTGGAAGCTAGCCCTGTTGGATTGGGTGCAATATTGGCTCAGTTTGACAATGAGACAGACCAGAGATACATTGTGGCCTATGCCAGCAGAAGTTTATCGGACACCGAGAAAGCCTATTCCCAACCGGAGAAGGAAAGCCTTGCGGTTGTGTGGGCGTGCGAGCACTTCCACATTTTTATATATGGCAAGCACTTCACACTAGTGACCGACCATCAATTGCTAGTCACCAATTTCGGGAATCCCAGAGCCAAAATGCCACCTCGAATTGAGCGCTGGGGTTTGCGTCTACAAGAGTACACTTATACAATAGTGCGCAAAAACCAGGAAAATCAGCAAATCCGGCTGATCACATGTCGAGACACCCTCAGGCATCATAGGCGTCATGTCCATCTGTGGCGGAAGAGTACATACATTTCATAGTGGACCAAGCCAGACCACCGGCGGTTTCCTTAGAGGCAATATGTGAAGCCACCGCTCAAGATGACATCCTTCAAACGGTGATGCGCCGATTGCGGACCAATCAATGGCGTCATGACAGTGAGGAGGAAGGGTGCGATCCACGAATCCGCCAAGAGATGCAGGCCTTTAGGCATGTGAGTGAAGAACTATCTGCCACCTCAGAAGGGCTCCTACTGAAGGATCAACAGATCGTAATTCCTATGCAACTCCGCCAGGGTGTCATCAATTTAGCCCATGAGGGTCACCGTGGAGTGGTCGCCACAAAAAGAGCGCTCAGAGAGCCAGTATGGTTCCCGCTACTTGACCAGATGGTGGAGCTCACTCTAAAAGACTGCCCCCAGTGCCAACTGGTCAATCAAGGAGATGCTCCAGCACCCCTACAGATGTCAAGGCTACCTAGGGGTGTATGGCAAGAGCTCGCAATGGACTTTTATGGACCCATTCAATCGGGCAAATATGTCTTAGTGATAATGGACGAGTACTCCAGATTTACGACAGCACAGTTTGTATCATCTACCGGTGCCACCAGCACCATTGCGGTGTTGGATGAAGTGTTCGCGGCCTGGGGTGTTCCTAAAGAACTCAAGACAGATAACGCCCCCCCCTTCAATGGGCATGAATTCGGAGAATTTGCGAAGCACCTAAATTCCAGGCATAGCAAGATCACTCCCCTATGGCCTCAGGCCAATGGCATGGTGGAGCGATTCATGGCAACTTTAAAAAAGACATTCCAGCAAGCCACCAGTGATAAGAAGGACTTACAAGTGGCTCTCAATGAAGTTTTGAGGGCATAGCGAACAACACCTCATGCCACTACGGGGAAATGTCCTGCCACTCTCATGCTAGGACGACCTATCAGAACACGGGTACCCATGTGGGAAGGGGCCCTGAGACCGGTATCGCCAACAAGAACACATGAGTAGCTAATGGTGGCTGACCGTGAGCGCAAGAACAAAATGAAATCCTACGCTGACACTCGGAGGAGAGTCAGATCTCCATCTCTGCATGAAGGGGACTGTGTGTTGGTCAAGCAGGAACAGCAGAAAAAGACAGATTGCAAGTTCAGAGCTGAACCCTTAATGATCACTCAACAGAAGGGTACAATGATAACGGCAGAGTCAGAGAACAGGAGAATTACCAGGAACGTGTCGCACTTTCAACAGTGCAACCCTACTGTTAAAGATGCTCTCCACAAAATGACTGAGAGACTGGATACCGAGAGATCTGGCAGTGCAGCTGCAGGACAGAGATCTGGGACTTCGGCCGAAACTGAACCAGAAGAGAGAGTTGTGGTTCTACGACCCAGACGAGATATTCGAGGACCTGTGCGGCTTTTCGAAGAACTATGACCAAGTCAGACTTTATTTTCTATTTTGCTAACAAAGGGGGAGATGTAAGGTTGTGTGCAGTCTAGTTGATGATGGGCGGAGTTAGGGGGACAGAGGAAGAGGAGGAGCGGCAACAGGAAAGAGTTAGTTAGAGTAGGGACGGGGAACAGTAAAGAGGTACAATAAAGAGCTCGTGATCAGTGAATACTGTGTAGCGTCATTATTCATAGCGCAACGCTACATTGATGAACATTTCTTTTCAAGGACGAGCAGGGGAAGAGAACAACTCCAACCTGCGTGTGGATCTTCTTGAGAGACGGGTTCCACTGTGGGAAAAATGCTTACCCTTGCAGAGAAAAAAAGATGGAAATGGGCCTCTCACACTGGTATTCACTTTTACCAATGCATAATTGTACAATACACTAAATTGATACTTGAAGGAATTAATTAAAATTGTATATAGTGCCCTGTTGACCTTAAGAATTATTCTAATCACAATACCTATCAAGGTTGAAATGGCAACACAAACAAAATGACTTTCCTAGGAATGTACCTAGAAATCTGTGTCTACTCCACCTTTTCCAGCTTTCTCCTGGAAATGTATGTGAATTGGACAAATATGTAACAGTACAATGGGGGAAATGTAACTTTGCAGATTGGACGTGTCACTTTTTCTTTATCCAGACCCATGTATCCATATTTCAACACAACTTTAATGGTTGACCAGCCACAGGCCGTGTAGGGCGTGCCACCGGGCGGTGACGTGGGGCGGGAGAGAGGCAGGGTGGGGGGTTGTAAAATGTGGAATACAGACGATTTCAGGTAAGTACCGGAAAAAAAAACAATTTAATTGTTGCTACATCACATCACATCTGGCGATGCAGCGCGCAACAAATGATTTTTTTTTTCCCGGTACTTACTTGAAATCGTCTGTTTCCTGCATTTTACAACCCACCACCCTGCGGCTCCCCCGCCCCACGTCACCGCCCGGTGGCACGCCCTACACGGGCCGTGGCTGTGGTTGATTATATGTCATTTCCGTTGGAGTAAGAAAATGCTGAAGTACAATGTGACTTCTTCTGTCTTTTTCCCCTTTTGTTTATTCCTAGTGTTTACTTCATAGGTAGAACAGCCAGCAACATATATATGGATGAAAAATGGAAACTATTTAATGCATCCCTTTGAAATATAGAACATATTCACAGATTTCTTGCAAATCATTACAACCACTCTTCTTGACTTTACTATTGTCTTTTTTTATTCAACATTCTATTCATGAAGGGTAAACAAAAGCTGAACATTTTAATTTCAGTGAGTGCCTCTTGCAACTGCACTATGCAAAGTTCAGCTTCAACAATCTCTCCCTCCAACAGATTGTTTTTTTAGATTGCTTTTTTTTTCCTGAAATTCTACTTTATTAACATGATTAAGTATTTCTTCCATATTTGTTTATAGAACACCAAACAGAACAGTCTAGTTTTTTACCTATAGTTTCAATAAACATTTCAATAAAAATTTTTCCCTAAATACCTTATTTTCCCTATACTTTATCACTAGAGCGGAGATCCCCTTATAGTAAACTATTGGGAAAATGTAAAAAGCTTTTTGAATTTGAAAAAAAATCATCTAAACTAAACTAATCTACATTAATTTAAAATTGGCAGTTTAAATGCAAAAAGATCAACACTATTAACTTAATTTAAATTAATTTAATTAACTTAGATATATTATATTAACAATATTCTTTAAAGATTTATTAACCAATAATTCACACCTAAAGTAAAAAAAACATTTTTTTAACTAACTAGTCATAATTAATAAATGAAATGTGCAGATTCAATTAAATGCAAAAAGAACAGATTATGGACGAATGCTGAACAAATCCAACATTCACCCCCAGGCACAGATTTGGGTTTAAACCATCGCTTTTTTGGTCACAATGCCATCTCAGTTTGAACCCAGCCATATGCAAATCAGTCTTGACCTTTCTCCCTGTGGGAACAGTCCAGCCCGAACTACCAGGCCAGGTCCTCCCTGGATCTGAAACACGCATCCTGGAACCAGATTAGGGGTATTGCCCTCATCAGCCAGGCTAGCTTCAATCCAGCTGAAAGTGATCAAAATAGCAATGTATTTAACCTGGATCTTGATTTATTCAGCATTCTGTCCACCATTTGTTGCTGCAGCATTTTTAGCCCTAAGTGGGATAGGTATGCCCAAACATTGGTCCCTTGCTCGCTGTGCCACTGGATTCAAGATGTAATTACAGACTGTCAAACAATAATGTGATAAAGAATGTTTGTATGTATATTTTATTGTATTGTTTTATCTTAAGCTTTTATGATCTTTTTCTAAGTTCGAATAAAGAAGAATTGATTGATTGAGTTACAATCTGTGTGTGTTAAATACGTTTATTAAAGTAAGAAAAACAAGAACAAAGCAGGCATCGGGGTACAGTACACTACAAAGCATATACAGTAGATCAGCATAGTTGACAACTGCCTCCAAGCCCCAAGCACGTGTTCAGAATTAACATATTTACAACTTTAAGTTACTTTGGGGGTACAATTAACCTCTATTGTCTTCAGCTTTCAAGAGGTGAATTTTTAGTGATGTTTTAAAGTCCTGTAATGTAACTGTGAATTGTTACTCTTGCTGATTTTGCCTCTTCATCACCCACACAGAGTCTGCTAAATATAAAAACCTTTAAGGTTTCTTATATCCTATCTGACCCTTTCACTCTTGTTATAATTTCAAAGGTACCACTGTGTGTGTCCTCCATATTCAAACACTTCCCCTTATATGGTGCATATCCCTCATGCTTTAACTTTGCAATGGTGTACTCTTACAAGGACAGACTCTGCCTCTCCATATACCACTTTTCTAGTGTTTGCATTTCCATTCTACTACAAATATTAGATAAACGTGCATTCCACTCTATCTCAGTTCAAACAATCTGCTCTACCCACCCCATCAGACTTCTTTGCTTTGAATAATGCGTGACAACAGAATCCTCATTCCAGTCTGCTCTACAGCAACTCCATCAGGTTTCTCCAGAGTGCTAATCTGATTTTATTTATTTTCTTCATTATCCCTCCAGCACCAGTGTTGTTGTTCTTCAACTGTGCCTGTAATAGATAACAAGTAAACAGGTGTTATGCACATGCACTTAGAAGTTATAGGCAAGATCACCTACTTGTGCCCCAGTGCACCTTCTTGTCCTACATTTATACACTAAAGAGAAGAAAGTCTTAAAAACACAACTTATCACATTACTCATTCCAAGCATGAACTGTTAACTCTAGCGATCTCAAACACAAACTACTAACAGTAATTTTCTAAAGCACAGAATGTTAACCTCAAATATCGCAAGCAAGATCGCTAGTTATGCAAATTTCTTAATGTTTACTGCATGACCCTGCAAGGAAAAAAGAAAACATAGGTGTAGGAAAGTACTCCTTTTGGCATGATTACCCCCCACTTTTTGCCTGACTCTTAATGCAACTTTAACTGAATGTGCACTGTTTTCCTAATCAGGGTCCCAGTGTATGTGCTCTTTCCCCAAACTGTACCTTTGTTTCCACAATTTGCACACCTCTGGCCCACTGATAAGCCCTTTGTAAAAGGGACCAGTGGTACCAAGGGCATTCTGACCAGAGAGGGTCTCTACAGGCTTCAGCATGTATAATGCCACCCTAAGAGACCCCTCACCAAACAATTGCACACTGCCGCTGCAGCTTGCGTGTTTTAGTGTAGCTACAAGTGAAGAGTTCACCTGGAACACATCTGTGCCATGCTTGCAGGGTGCACTATACCTCTTTGTGTGGGTAATAACTGCATGTCCAGATATGCCCTTATAGTGTCTAAGTCCACTATTAGACATTATAAGTGCCTAGTGAAGCTATACTGAGTACATGGGCTGGAGGCTTGTCAACAGGAGTTCCACAAATCTGTGATAGCTTTTCCGAATTTAAAGATGGTTGGTACTAAACATCTACGATTAATGAGCTCACACTGATGCCAGTGTTGGATTTATTAATAGGTGCACTCAGAGGGCACATCAGAAGTGCCCCCTGAAGACCTACCAAACCACTAGTGTGTGGCCACTGGTCTGCACTAGCCTGTCACTTTCAGACATGTTTCTGATCCCCTGAGGAGGGACTCTTGTGCTCTTGTGGGTCAGAAACAAAGCCTGCTATGGGTGGAGGTGCTTGACACCTACCCCCAAGCAGGAACAGCATTCAAGGGTGGTGCGCCTCAAAGACTACCTGCCCTTTGTTATGCTAGCCAGGGCCTCTTCAGCTAGTGGAGAGTTCCCCCCTCTGACCACACCCCACTTTTGGTGGCAAGGTCGGTGGGAAAATTGGTAAGCAAGAGAGGTGTGTCCCCTCTCAGCCAAGACCATCCCTGAGGTGTGCTGAGCTGAAGTGACCCGTTCCTTTGAACATCCTCCATATTGTTTGTGAGGATTTTAGCCAATAGGATTAGGGATATGCCTCCTCCCCAAAGGCAGTGGACATACAAAGAGTGTAGTCACCCTAAATGTAAGTAGCCCATTGACTACTAACTGCCAGCACCTGTATCGCCCCCAAATTGAGTATTTAAGGGCAACCATTGATCCTCAGATTCCTAGCGACATAACCAAGAAGGAACAAATAGCCATACCAGCAATGAAGACTCTAGACAACAACTGACTTGGCCCCAACCTTCCTGGCCTGTCTGCCGCTCTCAAAGAAACTTGCTCCAAAATGAGACTCGTCCTGCAGGCCCAGCGACCTCCAAAACTCTGGGAAGACTGCCTGCTTTCCCCAAAGACAAGGACAGCTGCCCTATCCACAAAGAAACCAACAATAAGAGCTTTAGTGCCCTGCTGAACCGCCCAACCAGCCCTCCAGATCCACCTCTGCATCTGATGCCTCCGACCCAGGTCGAAGTGGAGCATCGGTCCCAATAAGGTTTTCCAGTGGTCCTGAGCTCTAGTCCACTTCAGAGTGACCTCTCCTAGACTCCACATCCCTGCGTGCAGCCTCAACATGAAGGGTCCCCCAAATACAACCGACGCTGGTAGGACTTTTCCAATGTCCAAATACACCACTGCACCAGCAGCCCCCGACCTTGGGGAGCTTGACCAATGGTGTCCCTGAGTTCCTCAGCACCCCAACTTACCTTTAGAGCCACCGGTTCCATTTGTCCATTTTACTGATCCGAGCCTACAGCCTTTGTTCAAATCTTCATTATCCATTGATTTGTATTGAGACACTGTGTTGGTACTCTGCACCTGGCCACCTCTTTGCAGCTGAGGGGGTGTATTTGGTGCTGCCACATGGCCCTCTAGTGATGCTCTAAACCCCTGGAGATTGACCCCCAACTTTTATTTTAAACTTCAACTGGCACCTCTTAGAGTACCCCCAGTCTCCTTTAATTAACATTGGGCCTCAGTTGAAACAATTTGAACTCTGTAGCCTGCCACCCCAGAGCCGCTTGTGGTTGAGTCTCTACACTTACTCTGACCCATGTCAGTGTTGATACGAAAATGTGAGGACTGGAATTGTAAGCCGTGTACTTGCCTGTAAAATTGCATTATTGTTGTCCTTCTATAGGTTAACATTGAAATGTTTGAAAAATGCACAGAGTCCGCTTTTTATACTGAAAAATTGTGAGATTGCAAAGCGTATTTTCCTGCAACAACGTATCTTTAGTTCTAAGTAATCAACATAAAAAAGTAATATTTTTACCTGAAAATCAACTCAGAATTCGTCGTTGATTGTGTGTAATAATTTCTTGCTTGAGTGTGTACAACAAATGCTCAACACAGCCCTCTGATAAGCATGAACTGCTTGCCCTAACTGCCACAAAAGAGAGTATTCGTATTATCTACTTTAGCGTCTGTAAAGTCACTGGGGATCCACTGTACTCTATGTACACTATACATTACTTTGGTGAAATAACAAAAATGAGGGGATGATGTCACCCAGGAAAGGGGTGTAGAGGAAAAAGAGAAGTAGAGCCCGGAGAACCTCGAGGGATATCAACTGGCAGGGTCGTAGGAGGTGATCGGTCAGTCAACAGAGAATGCCCAGTGAAAGAGGCGGATCGCTGACATAATATCGACAACAAAAATATCGACCTACCATAATATCGTGTCAAGAAAATCGATGGACAAAATATCGACATCCAATCTCTACAAAGGTAAGTACAAAAATATTGAAACCAAAATATCATTGTTTAAAATATTGTTGTTCATAATATCGGTTTTTTAAAATGTCTTAAAAATAATATAAAATAAATTAAATAAGAAATATAATTAATAAAAACATAGTAAGAATTATTTAAAAATGATAGAAAATTATAAATAATAAATGTAATATAAAAAAACTTAAACATACATATACAAAACGTATATATATATTTACTGAATAAGTTATAAAACATTACAAACATAATAAAAATTATATATATATATATTACCTACTGGCGGTCGCCAGTAGGTATATATAGTTAGGATTTTTTCCCTATGGGATTTTTGAAAATTCTATGTCTAATAACTTTAGTTTTTGTGGACGGAATTGGCTGAAATTTTCTGGAAAATGGAACATTTTGTTTCTGAGCAGCCCTTGAAAATTTGGGGGGGGGTTCGTCAAGGGGGGGCCGAGAAAAAAGGGGGGTCCCAAAACGTGTTTTTAACATTGAGTTTTCCATAGGGCGGTTGGCCTCACTTTTAGCCCGAACGGCTGAATGGATTTGCACGAAACTTGGCAAAATTGTAGGGACTGGTAGCCCGATGTGCCTTTTGTAGGTCTCAATATATGTGCTCCAGTGGATTTTGAGAAATTAACGTTTAAAAAAAGATATATATCTGTAAGCGCGCTCCGGTCCGCGCCCCGGTTCGCGGACCGGGGCGCGTACCGGAACTTCCCGTAGCGAAGCTGATTGGCTCTCCGGTGTCTGTCAACATTCTAAACAGTCCGTAGCTGCCGCCATCTTGTCTCTCGGTAGGATTGAGAGACAAGAGGAGGCCAAAACAAAGGGGGAAATGACCATAAGGGGGCATAGTAGATCCTCCCTGACCCCCTAGGTTTAATGTGGAGGCTTTAAAAGGGCCCCGCGGGGCAAAAAAAAAATATTTTTTTCGTTTTTTTTGCGTGGGTAGCGCCCGGTACGCGAACCGGGAAGCGTTCTGGGCAGCGTACTACAATGAAAAAAGAATGAGAGACTTTTCAAATGCAGTATGTTAATTGATTGTTGGTTTTGTTGATTATTTTTTATTTTCTTTATTTTTTAAGCATTTTTTTTTTATTGTGATTGTGTTTCATAATTTATTAAACTTTCTAACATTTTATTGTCAGAAATTTCATAATTGTCATGGAATATACATTGTAGTCTCTGAGGGTGTAAAATGTCCTCATTTGCAAGGAGGTTATCTACTGCTTGTACACATTGCAGTAGTTCATTGTCCCAAGTTTCATCGAAAAATTCAATGTCAATTTGATCAATTGTATCAATCAATTCTTGGCTGCTCTCTTGCAGGTCCATTTCAAAAGAAACTTGGTTTTCGCCTTCCATTTTGCCTGAAATTTGGATTAAAAAAATATATATTAGTAGAGATAGGGCAATGTTGGGAATAATTTTAGATAGGCATTTTTTATCAGTGAATTTATCTTTGGGCAGTGTATAGTATCAGAGTGGAAGTAGGAATTTAAAAAAGTGTATGTGATTTAACGTAAGTAAATTCATAATTATACAAGAGAAGCCTAACTCCATCCATAACTATAACAGAGAAGTCTCTCTAAATCTATAACTACTACAGAGGGATAGTATATATCTATCAGAAAAAGTTTACCATATTAACTTATAGTGCACAATATACTTCAGTTTTAAAAATAAAAACTTACCTTTAGAAAGAAGTTGAAGGAATTAGTGAAAATACTATTGAAATGTACAGCAAGAAGTAGTAGTCAAAATGGCTGTGTTTTCTTCTCTTCCTTTATATATATTCAGGTATATAACCAATGAAATGTCAGGTAAAAAAAGTAGAAAATGAAAGTAACATTTTAATTGGTTGTCAATTCCAACACTTCAGATGTGTTTTGTGAAGTAATTTACCTCAGGGTATTTAGAGAGGTCTACAGGCTAAATGACTAAATGGAATTCCAATCAATTTTGTGAAAATGGTAGGGATTGGTATGTAGTATGAGCTAATCTATATTTGGTGAAATTGTCTCCAGTGGCTTTTCTGTGAACTACTTTCCCACCTTTTTTGATGGTGCGCTTCCCAGGGAGCGACCCGGTACGCGAACTGGTGAGCGCCCCGGTACGCGAACCTTAAGCGTTACGGGAGTCCACCATTTTGTGTTTCGGTCGAATTAAGATACAAAATGGAGGGCAAATAATGTTCAGAATGGGTAGAAGGGGGCACGGTAGACTTATCTTGACACCCTAGGTTTTGTGAGGGTGGCTGAGGAGGCTTATATGTGCGGAAAAAAAACATTTTTTTAAAAAATTTCGCGAGGTTAGCTCCCGGTTCGCGTACCGGGTAGCGCCCCGGGGAGCGTACTTTGTTGAAAATTAGTGAAAAATGTTAGAGTAAAATAATAATTGTGAGTGATTAGATGTAGGGTAGCTCTGAGAAGAGCTTTTGGGTTTATGGTACATTTAGGTACTTATAAGTAGGTACCAATGCACATTCTTAAATTCAGAGTGAAAACTCTGTTGCCCTCATCTGAGAAGTGAACTCCATCTCCTCTGTAGATATCTTGCATGTAGTAACGCAAGTTATTGTTGTACAGGGAGCCCATTCCATGGTCTCTCATGTAAGCGGAAACAGATTTGTTTACATGCTTCCTCGACTTCTCAATTTGTGGACAAAATTGGTTTGACCACCTCCATTTCTGTCTTTGGCATATATTTGAATATACCAAGGCAGTCTGAGGAAAAAGTGCCATCAATTGCTCAAAGGTGTCCTTTAAAAGCATTTCCAGACCTACCCCAGTCAAAGTGCCCAAGTCATTACCTCCACAGTGCACAATTAACAGGTCAGGTTTGGGCAAATGCATAAAGGTTTTCACCAATGGTATCAATTGGTGACATTTTAATCCTCTGTGGCCAAATCACTTAATTTCCACATCTTGTAAATTGAGGTTAGGTAAATTCCTGTTTTCAACGTACCTTTGAGCCCAGTGAATATAACTATGTCCAACAATCCAGACAGAAAACATGGCGAGAGAAGGTTCTCCTGCAGTCAGATGAAGTGTGGCAATGAAATGGCAGTTGAAAAAATGAGAGTTTAAAATGAAAAAAACTGTGGAGTTTCTGTGTTCATGAAGCAGTAACAGTGATTGGTGGATTTTGATTGCTGAAAACAGAAAGTTAGGGTGCACGGATGTGTTCTTTGAAAGATGTATTTTGAATGGTCAATAAAAAATCATTAAATGAAAGAATGCACTGGATATGCAGGTGCACTGAGAGTTCAGAGTTCAATTGCAACAAAGTTGTGTGAACTTGCAAACACCAGAAGTCTTCCAATGAGGTGGTTGCCATGCAGAAAAGGCATGAAATGGCAGAGGGGGGAAGGGTTTTCATTTGAAAAAAAGTGAGGGAAGAGTTTTGATTGGGTGACATGAGAGATATGTGTGAAGATTTACAGCATTTCTGTGCTTTTGATAGCTGCAGACTCTGGAGTGCATACCTTTTGTTCTGCTGAAGACAAATTGGTGTGTTTCTGAGACTGTTTTCAAACTCAAAGTATTTGCTAAGGTGAGAAAATATTTCTTTAATTTAGATAGATAATAGTGTGCTTTAAGGAGAAAATTATGAATTATGTGGCGCAAATTGCTTGTAAATATGATCCCACATGTGCATGGAAAATTTAGATTTTGAATGTTTGTGTTACATAGCCATGTTAAAAGTGATACAAACATGCTGCAAAGGCAATCAAAAAACGCTTTTATGTGTCTTAAGGACATTTTAAGTAATTTTCCCATGTGCAGTGTTTTGAAATTATGATTTGAAAATCGTTTTTGGGGAAAAGGAATTGTTTTTAAATTTATGACAAGGACATAATGGTGTATGCTTCTTTATACGGCAATTGACTGTCCCTGATGTTATTTTTCCCATTTTAATGTAAGACCTTTCTCTGTGGCGCAAGTTGCTTGTAAATATGCTCCGACCTGTGCATGGGAAATTTAGATTTTAAATGTTTGTGTTACATAGCCATGTTAAAAGTGACCCAACCATGCTGGAAAGGCAATAAAAAAACACTTTCATGTGTCTTAAGGACATTTTAAGTAATTTCCCTGTGGGCAGTGTTTTCAAATTATGAATTGAAAATCGTTTTTGAGGTAAAGGAATGTTGTTAAAATTTATGTGCGCCATATGCCCACAAATTTCGTTTTCAGGGGTGCAGCAGGGTGTTCTTGAGACACCCCTGCACCTTTGGAAAAATTCCTAATTTGCGATGAGCTAATTGCTAATCGCAAATTGCACCTTCATTCCTATGGGCCTCCTGCTCCATGGAAATGAATGGGTAATTTGCAATTAGCAATTTGCTCATCGCAAATTAGGAATGGTAAAGAATCGCTATTTATTCCTTAAAATTCGCTATTTTGGAAATGCAAAATAGTTATATGATACATATGGCGGTTGATGTCTAACAAGATAAGAAGCTTAGGGATACATTTATGATGACTGGCGCAATGAAGTGGACATCACTTACTTCATTGGTAGAGCTTTACATGTATTATGTCCTCTGTATTCTTCATCAAGCGTAACTTTAATCTGCAATCCTGAGTAGGCCTCACCTTAAACAAACCTCTGGATAGGCCACACCTTATCGTCATCCTGAATTAATCATTTAAAATGCTAGGGACAGATTTATGATAGGTGTATGCCTCTTTTGCGCCACTTACAAAACACTGTCCACGGGGAAATGACTTAAAATGTCCTTAAGACACATGAATGTGTTTTTTTAAAGCGTTTGCAATTTTTTGGGGTGACTTTTAACATGGCTATGTGACTCAAACAGTCAAAATCTAAATTCACCATGCACAGGTGGGAGCATATTTACAAGGAATGTGCTCTATGGGGAAAGGTCTTATAATGTAATATGGGAAAAATGACATCAGAGACACTGAAATGCCTTATAGAGAAGCATACACCATTATGTCCTTGTCATAAATTTGCAAACCATTACTTTTCCCCAAAAACGATTTTCAAATCATAATTTGAAAACACTGCACATGTGGAAATTACTTAAAATGTCCTTAATTCTTAAATTTGCTATTCCTTATTTTGCGATTGCACTGAAGGATTTGCAAATTTTGCGACTCCTTAAATGCAATGTATCAAACAAAAAATATGTAAAAAATGATATTAAGGATTTGGAAACTACCACCAACTTCTAGTTTGTGGTAATTTGCGAATTCTTTTCAAAAAGCATTTTTTTTCCAAAAAACAAAAGGTGCCATATGACGCCTATACATGTCCTTAGGGCATGTATGTGTGCCATATGCCCCCAAATTTCTTTTTCAGGGGTGTAGCAGGGTGTTCTTGAGATACCCCTGCACGCTTGAAACAATTCCTATTTTGTGATGAGCTAATTGCTAATCGCAAATTGCAACCTTCATTCCTATGAGCCTCCTAGCCCATGGAAGTGAATGGGTAACTTGCAATTAGCAATTTGCTCATTGCAAATTAGGAATGGTAAAGAATTGCTATTTATTCCTTAAAATTCGCTATTTAGGAAATGCAAAATAGTTTGATGGTACATATGGTGGTTCATCTGTAACAAGATAAGAAGCTTAGGGATACATTTATGATGACTGGCGCAATAAAGTGGACATTACTTACTTCATTGGTAGGCCTTTACATGTATTATCTCCTCTGTATTCTTCATCAAGCGTAACTTTAATCTGCAATCCTGAGTAGGCCTCACCTTAAACAAACCTTTGGATAGGCCACACCTTATTGTCATCCTGGATTAATCATTTAAAATGCTAGGGACAGATTTATGATAGGTGTATGCCTCTTTTGTGCCACTGTGCGTCACTTTTATGATGCAGCGGCGGTGCTAATTTGCAATTAGCAATTTGCTCATTGCAAATTAGAAATGGTAAAGAATTGCTATTTATTCCTTAAAATTTGCTATTTAGGAAATGCAAAATAGTTTGATGGTACATATGGTGGTTCATCTGTAACAAGATAAGAAGCTTAGGGATACATTTATGATGACTGGCGCAATAAAGTGCACATTACTTACTTCATTGGTAGGCCTTTACATGTATTATCTCCTCTGTATTCTTCATCAAGCGTAACTTTAATCTGCAATCCTGAGTAGGCCTCACCTTAAACAAACCTTTGGATAGGCCACACCTTATTGTCATCCTGGATTAATCATTTAAAATGCTAGGGACAGATTTATGATAGGTGTATGCCTCTTTTGTGCCACTGTGCGTCACTTTTATGATGCAGCGGCGGTGCTAATTTGCAATTAGCAATTTGCTCATTGCAAATTAGGAATGGTAAAGAATTGCTATTTATTCCTTAAAATTCGCTATTTAGGAAATGCAAAATAGTTTCATGGTACATATGGCGGTTCATCTGTAACAAGATAAGAAGCTTAGGGATAGATTTATGATGACTGGTGCATCACCAGGGATGTGTCAGTCATCCTGCGCCGCTGTTCCGCCACCCATGGTGTGCTGCATTTAGAATGCGGGGCATCATGGGGCAAAAATGGCACAGATGCGTGACGTATCTGTGCTGTAAAGGTAGTGATTGCTGGAGTTGTATCGCAAGTGCGATGCAGCTCAAGCAAGGCTCAGGGGTGCCCCATCTCCACAATGTTGCGTCAAGACCTATGCCTGCTTAAAGCAGGCGAAGGGTTTTGATGAAGCTTTCTCCTATCTGATTGTAAATACGGCACACTATGGGTGGCAGAGTAGTGGTGCACGTTAACTGGTGCATGCCTGGGGATGTGCCATTTAACATAAATCTGCCCCTTTACATTTAAGTATGTGCAGGACACACAGAGTCGGTGAGGCTTATCCAAGGTTAAGAAGAGATGAGTCCTGTTCACTGAAAATTTAGACATAGTCTTCACCTGCTCAGCATTGCTGGACATGGCTAAATAATAGCTGCAAAATATTACTCTTGTTAAACAATTTTACTATTATAATCTCTGAGATTTGTCTCTTACTCTGCAACATCTCATTGTTGTTATCTTTCTTTAAAGATAAAGACAACCTCAACATGAGCGACAATCTGCAATCAGTTGATTTTGACCTCATCATTGAACTTGTAATTGAAACATCAGTGGATGTTGATCCCTTGGATGATTTAAATCCTGAGGATGAAGAAGAGCGTGATGAGGATGCAGATTTGTCCGAATTATATGACATAGGATGGGAAGCTGACCTGCTTGAGCCTATGGAAATATAAACATTTATTTTTAAAATTTATAATTAATAAAAAGTAAAAAGGTAAACCGTTTAATTTAAAAATAAAGACACCTTCAAAAGCAGGTTATGTGTAGTGTCTTCAATAAAATATTAAAATATGCTCATAAAATTAGATCAGATTCACATATAAAATAGCACAGGTAACATAAATATAAATGTCATTTCTTTTCTGCTATTTCTGTATTGTAAATTTGCAAGGACTAAAAAATCTTCTATTTAAAATGTCAAGTAGTGTGTTAAGTTTTTGATCACTGTTATTGTTTTACTGTTTGGTAATAATGGTTAATAACATTTTTTATTATATTTTACCACAGATTCAACTGCAGATCATTTCAAGATTTCACCATGCCAACAATAGAAAGACAGAGAAAGGCTGCAAAACGTCAAAGACAGCAGGTGAAACAAAATAAGCAGCAGTCCTCTAACAAAAAGATTTGTCAAGTCACGAAGAAGGCACCGGGTAAGAGCACAAAATATTTCATAAGAAATATGTGTAGTAAAAAAAATATTACTACAGAAAATGTTTCAGTCCATAAAACGAGAAGGAATTCAAATGGAAAGGAAAGGCCAATGAAAAATTTTACTGCTAGAGCAAGAGATAACTCTGTGCATGATAGTAGAAGGAAACAACAGTTTAGGGAGATTCGTAAACGAATGTTCCGCAACAGGATAATTGGCAATTTGTTAAAAAATATTAAGAAAGGTCAACAGAAACTGGTTTTTTATAAGAGAAAAAAAAAGTTGAGAAAGTTATTGATCAGGCATTTGAAATTAAACGTAAGTTATTTATTTTGATAATCAATAGAATTAGGAAGCTAAACAAGGCAATTTATGATTTCAAAAGAAATAGTAGATGGAAGAGAATAGTTAATCGTAGTAATTTTTGTGAAGTTTTTTCTGGAGAATGGATGCATAGTTCAAGCTGTGAGGCATTTTTTAATGAGGAGAGTTATTTCCAGGATAATGATTTGGTGCATGCAGTTGACACCAGTGGTCGTGCTTATGAAGTGAAAGATGGTTGTCCAGTTGAAAAAGAAAAACTTGTGACAACAGAGGCAGAAGAGGTGTTAGGTAATGAGGTTTTAGGAAGACGTGCTAAGGGTCCTGTGTACACCTGGAAGTGTAGTAGTATTTGCAGTGTGCGACAGGATTCCATCAATTTGCTTTGTGATTTTGTACGGTCATTTAATAAGAAAAGTTTGAAGCAGAAAATGATGTTGTTGCAAGAATTAGATCCTTGCAGAGTGAGAGAAGTGACAGGTTTGCATGGTCATTCACTGGCTTGTCTTTCCAGGAGAGTATGCCAGAGTGTTTTTCATCATTTCAGGATGCTAGCAGTGCATCATAATAAAGTGAGGAAATTAGTTAGAATGTTGTATTATGCTAAGAGTCCAGCAATTATGCTTAAACAATTATGCGCTGCTCTTTTGCATGGTTCTGAAATAGATGTGAAGAATATATGTGAAGAAATTGAGTTTTGTTACTTTGGAAGTAAAGAGGAGAATGTTGAAATTGACCAAGAAGAAGCGGGTAATGTGGAAGATAGTGTACAGGTTTCCAGTACAGATAATTTCCAGAGGGAAATTGCGACGTTTCAGGTCAAATCAAGTGAGAGGCCAAATTTCACTTGTGTGTGTTGTCGACGCACTTATTATAAGAATCAGACTAAGTTAGTGGATTTATATGCAAAAAGTGAAAGGGAAAATAATAGTGAATGGAAGGATTTCGCAACATACTTGATGGTAGAAAATTGTTTTGATTTGGGATTGGATCAACGTGTGTGTACTTATTGTTGTAACAAATTAAATCAAAACCAGATGCCTGCTAGAGCAGTTCATAATAATCTGGAATTGATTGAGATTCCTTCTGAATTGAAGGATTTAAATACTTATGAATCTATTTTGATTCAAAGTATCCATCCCTTTCAGGCTATTGTAAGAATGGAGCCAAAGACAGGGAAATTGCCTCCATCAGATTTACAGAGAGGATTAAAGGGAAGAGTTGTTTATTTGCCTCTAGATTTGAAGAAAAACATTAACACAATTGGAGTAGAAAAAGTGGAAGAGGAACCTCTGGTTATCTTAGTTAATGGGGTTCCGACAAAGAATAAGAAAATATGGCAAGATTTAGTAGATGTTAGGAAAGTTAAAAAGGCAACATTGTATTTGAAAAAAAATAATAAATACTATAAGAATGTATATGTTGCAGAAGAGGAAGTAAGTGAGGAAGAGGATAGCGATTTGTGTGCTGGTCAAATTGAGAAAGTAGAACCCTCTACTAGTGAAGAAATATATGAACATTATAGTGTTCATCCTTTGCATTCCAAGGAAGTCATGGGGAATGCTATTGAGTTGTTTCAAATGAAACAAGCCAAAGGGAGTCCCATTAGTGTTTGGGAGGAAAGTTTGGAAGCTCGGTGTTTCCCACAGCTTTTTCCAACAGGTCAGGGAGGAAGATATGATGAGCGACCTCATCAAATTCCTGCTTCTGAATACCGGACTTTGCGATTGTATGCAGGAGATGCTAGGTTTCGACAATGCATTCCCTATTTGTTTCATCTCCTGTTTGAAAGCGATCTGTCTGGACTGTCATATGCAGTGAACCACATCTTGAAAAGTGGTATACACATGCAAAACATCTCGGCAAGTGACTTTATGGATAAAGTCAATGTCCAAGACAGTATTTTGGATTCTCACCTGATTAATCTCATGGCGTGTCAGCGTGGTACTAATGAGTACTGGTACCGTCGTCATGGTGATTTAAAATGTATGTTGAGGAACTTAGGTACTTCCACATGGTTCCTCACTCTGAGCTGTGCCGAGTATGGCTGGGAAGACTTACTTGAATTTCTACGAGAGGCAAATGCTAACGTAGATAACATCGAATTCAAGACACCCGGAGAACTGTGCTCTTTGGATCCAGTCAATGTATGTAGGTACTTCAATCATAGATTTGAAGCTATGATGTCTTTCATCATGAATAAGAAGAATCCACCTCTTGGAGAGGTGTTGGATTTCTTCTGGAGAAAGGAGTACCAAGCAAGAGGTGCTCCTCATATACATATGTTGCTGTGGATCAAGGATGCACCTACATTTGGAACGGATCCAGAAGACTCAGTGATGAGTTTCATCCAACAGTATTCTACGTGTGCTGTTCCAAACGCAAAGGAGAAGAAAAGCCTAAGAGAAAAAGTTCTGCGTTTCCAAAGCCATCGATGTGGAAAGTACTGCCGTCGTAAATTCCGAAACAAGGACAAGTTCTACACTAAATGTCGTTTCGGCTTTCCACGACCGGTGATTTCTAAAGGAAGAGTAAACAGTTTGATGTCTTCGCTGCGACACAATGTCATGAAGAAATCACCTAAAAACACTTACAATTTGAAGAGGAACGAAGAGTCCAAGTACATCAACGACTACAACCCGGTGATTTTGTCCATGTGGAATGCTAACATGGATATACAGTTTGTGGCTGATAACTGTATGGCTGTGGCTCGGTATGTGACGTCTTACATCAGAAAAAAAGAGAAGACAGAATTGAAGGATATGTGGGAGGACATTTCCCATGAAAAGAGCCTCAGCAAGAAGTTGTACAGTTTCAGTCTGAAGATGTTGTCGCATCGAGAAATCGAAGCGTACGAATGTTCTGACCGGTTGTCTTCAGCAAGTCTCTATGCCAAGTCCAGGAGTATCGTTTGGGCGAGTCTTGGTCTTGCAGCAACGCGTAATCGAGTTCTCAAACCTGTGCGGGAAATTGAGTATTTGGCGGAAAAGGAGCCAAACAGTACCGACATTTTGAAGACAAACATGTTGGATACATATTATCCAAATCGAAGCAGTCACCTCGAGAATGTTTGTCTGTATGAGGTTCTGCAAAATTACATATTCAAGAGGAACATCAAAGAAGATACTGAGAAAAGAGTGTATGCTGTAATAGGAAGTGAGGGATGTCTGGTCAAGCAAAGAAAATGCCACTTGGTAAACCATCGAAAATTGAGTGGCGAATCTCCTGAAAAAAAGGAGTTTTTCTATTTAGCACTTTTGCAACTTTTCAAGCCTTGGCGTGCAGAAGAGGAACTGCTTGGAGATTTCCTCTGTTACGAAGACTCTTTCAATGCCGCCAAGGAGCCCATAGAATGTCCTGCTTTTCCCAAATATGTAGAAATGTTGAATGCGGAAATTAAGCAGGAAGCAACTATTGCAGGCGAGATTGCCAGAGACAGTTCTCAGGACAGTCAGAGTTCAGCTTCATTGAGTCAGGATCCACTAGGAGGACCTGTTATTGAAAATGAAGCTGCCACTGCTATGAATGAAGTGGAAAGAGCCATGGCACATGCTCAAGAGGATGCGGTTAACTTAGAAGAGTTGGAAAGACAACTCAACGTTGAGCAGAGGAAAATATATGACGAAGTTACCATGCAAATTGATCATGGATTAAGTCATGATAAGAAAGAGTGCTCATGTACGTCGTTGAAGCCTGTCCGACGGTACGTGAGTGGAGAAGCGGGAACTGGAAAAAGTTTCCTCATTAAAGCAATTTCATGCTATTTGCAGGAAAGGACAGAGTCATCGCTGTCTTGTGTTGTCATTGCTCCAACTGGACTGGCAGCACATAATATTAAAGGGATTACTTTACATCGTTTACTGATGCTGCCAGTGGAGCATGACAACAAATTACAATATCACAAGCTATCTGGAGATGCTTGTTTTGAAGTTTCAAGAATCTTGAGGAAAATGAAACTTCTTATCATTGACGAAGTAAGCATGGTTTCCAATGTCATGCTTGCCTTTGTGCATTTGAGGATGCAAGAAGTTCACAAAACAGAGTATGATGTGTTATTTGGTGGCAAACACATCATTGTTTTCGGAGATCTTCTGCAGCTGACACCAGTGAAAGGGCAACCTGTGTTCAAAATGCTCACGCATGAAGATACCAGGAAGTGCCTAGGCAGCATTGGCAACGTCAATATATGGTTAAACTTCAATTATGCTGAACTGCATGAAAATATGCGTCAGGCGAAGGATGAAGTTTACAAGACTATTCTACAAGATGTTAGAATTGGAAAAGTGACCGAGCATGGGAAAGAAGCTTTACATGCACGATTACTGTCAAATTTATATCCAGAACAAGATGTTGTGCCTGAGAATATTTTTCAGAAAATTACTGAGAAGAAATCTGGAATATGTTTGATGCCAACTCTTGCAGAATGTGCCAAATTTAACAACAAAATGTTGCATTTAGAAAAGCAAGAGATTGTGAAACTGGAAGCTATTGATAGAGTAGAGCATATGGGATCAACAATTATTTTGTCTGAGAATCTGAAAACAAAATTGGATTCATTAGAGAAGAGTATATCTAAAACTGCAGGTTTTGAAAAGACTCTGAATGTGTGCTTGAACTGCCGTATAATTTTAAGAAGAAATTTACATGTTGAAAGAGGTCTGGTAAATGGATCAATGGGTAATGTTGTTGATTTTGTGAAATACAGAAATAGAGATGGAATTGAATTTTTAAAAATTAAATTTGATGGCATTGAGGAAGTACAGCTAATTGCTCGTTGTTCTGCTAGATTTTTGCTTGTAAAAGACTTATATGTTCGCCGTAAGCAGTTTCCTGTTTGCTTGGCATATGCGGTGACAATTCATAAATCGCAAGGTTTAAGTGTAGACAGTGCATTGGTGAATATTGGCAGTTCTGTGTTCAAGGAGGGTATGGATTATGTGGCATTGTCACGAGTTAGAACTTTATCGGGATTGTACTTGATTGAGTGTGATGTCACAAACATTTGTGCGGATCTAGATTGTGTTAAGGAATACAATAGGTTAAGAAGAGAGTATGCGCCACATTTGCCTCAGTATCCTTTGTTTGAGAAACGTGTGGTAGGCCGGAAACGAAGAAATGAGAACAATACTGGGGAGGTTGTAGCAAAAAGACAAAGAGTCAATGAACCTAAAATTACAAGCAGAAACAAAAAGGATTCTGTTGAAGATGTTGTTGGTTTTCAGTTTGAAAACAGTTCTGGTGTCAACTGCTATGCTAATGTAGTGGTTAATGTTTTGTTTTCTCAAAAAAATGTAAAAGAAGAGATTGTGGTCAATTCTGATCAAAGATTTTGCAGTTTGTTAAATTCTGTGTTAGAGAAATGTACCACTGATAAAAGAAACATAGAAAGTGTGTCTGAAATTCGAAATCTGTTAGACAGATGTTCAGGCCAAACACAATTCTCTCAAAATATTCAGCAAGATTGTCAGGAGTTTTTAATGTATATGCTTGATGTATTACATGCTGAAGGTGTAGATGTAGATCAGCTGTTTGGGCTTTCTTATCAATGGCAGCATGACTGCGAGAACTGTATGGTATCAAGTACTACTAGTGTAGACTCAGAAAGATTTATATATTTAACTTTGCCAGACAGTAAATCAGTTTCCTTTAATAAGCTAGTAAAAGCAGCTGATCACAACATGGAGTGTAGCCAATGTAAATCTGAAATGATGTCCACATTATTTATACGAACATATGGCCAGTATGTCATTTTAATGTTCCAACGATGTAGGCCTGATGGAACAAAATTGACAACTTTAATTAAAAATTTTGTAGCTTCGCAGTTGTCAATATCAGGAAGGACTTTTGTAACTGCAGCAATTATATATCATGATGGCCCTTCAATAACATCAGGACATTACACAGCTTATTTAAAGTCTAGAAATGGCTGGTCATTCTGCAATGATTCTGTTTTAATTTTCAAAAAAAAATTGCCGTATGACCTTAAAAACTCTTACCTGGTGTTTTTAAAACCAAAATTTTAGGCAAATAATCTCGGGATGTGCTCTGTGGAATTTCAAGAAGTTCTAATGGCTCCTACACAATTTGGCCTTGAGGATAAGTGTATTTCAGAGACATAACTTCTAACCATAGGACTGGACATCATGGAGAAATATGTGCACTTTGAATGAGTTCAGAAAAACTGTTTCTTTTTATAAGCTAATTGAAGCAGCCAATCAAAACATGGAGTAGAGGGAATGTAAGTCTTCAATGCTGTCTACTGTTTTACATTGCTTTGTGATTAAAAGTGATGTAGAGAATTAAATAATTGTAGTAGTCATAGAGGTAGTGTAAGTCTGCTTCATAGTAAGCAGTATCAGTGTCATAGGAAATGTAGAACATGACTGAGCAAGAAGGGGAAGATATTACTATTCCAGGATTGTGAAAATGATCTTCAACATTTTAATTCTGAAAGTTGCGGAAATGCCAAATGACGGGATTGGCTTACAAGAAATCCAAGAGTTATAAATGGCTCTGACCAGATTTGGCCTTGTGGAAACTTGTGGTAGAGAGCAAGAAGTCATTTATTGCATGTAACGTGTTTTTAAAAACGATGGAGATTTTCTTTCAGAAAGTGGCGGGCTGAAAGTAATAACAGCACAAAAGAGTGTAAGCTGTTCATAGGACATCCTTGGACGCCATGGAAAGTAAGTTAACTTTAAGGAGTTCTGAATTTTCATTTCTTATGTTGTATGGGTTTTTTAAACACAATCATTTTGATTGTGGTTTTTTTTCCCCGCTGTTATATGATGAATACCTTCAAGTCACTGTTTTTAGTGAATTTTGATACATTCTGAGAACAGCAAAAATAAACCATTTAACATGTATAATTAATTCTGTACTGTTTGCATTTATGATGTATATGTAGAACTGTGTAGGAGGCATGGAGAAGCTGAGGCTTCTGTAAGTGTCAAAGTTGTTGCATGCAGTGCTGCACTTCTGCGTACTCTTTCATATGATAGACTACATCTGCACAATGAGATACCTAAGCAAAGGAAACACAAGTGATGTGATTGTGAAATGAGCAAAATAAATTGCACGTATTTCATTTACATCACCTGTGTTTCCTATCATTACGAATCACATTGTGCAGATCAAGTTTAGGTCTGTCCAGGGAAACATAGGAGGTTTGAACTTTGTTGAAGAGTGCAGTGGACATGACTCACTTCATTGGTAGACCTTCACATGTATTATCTCCTCTGTACTCTTCAACAAGTGTAAATCTCATCTGCAACCCTGAGTAGGCCTCACCTGAAACAAACCTCTGGATAGTAGACATCTTATTGGCATCCTGAAGCAATTATTGAAAATTTTAGTGTCTTGCGACACTTTTCTGAAACAACAGCAATGCAAAAGATGCATCATGTTTTAAGATAGGCCTCACTTCATCTGCATCAAGATACTGTTAGTTTAAAATGTATATCTTTAGGACTGTGTAGGGGCCTGGAGAAGCAGAAGCTTCTGTAAGTGTCAAAGTTGTTGAAAAACTGTTTGTCCTTCAATCTTTTCCCTTGTCTTTTCTAATTTTTAAATACATGTTTTAATATTTTTCAAATGTTTGTTCTCTCTTTCACAGATTGAAAGTATAAAAACAAAAAGTGAGTAAGTTAATGACAATTATAAGGTAAATGTTTTGTACTCTTTTCGTTACATTTCTATCACATTCACCTACTAGTAGTTTGACAGCTTCATTTCTTTAACCCTCAGTTTCCTGCCTTTGCTACTTCCCTCATTCCTTTCTCTATTACCTACTTACTCAACTCCTTCCACTCTTTTTCTCAGTCCCTCTCTTCTCATAGTTCCTCACTCTTGTTCACTCACTGCGTCTCTATTACTCTTAGTGTCTTTGACTGATCACTCTATCACTACTTGTTCATAATGCTTTCTCTGTGTAGTTGAAGCACACTAAGGGGAATATTATGAACACAGCCAATAAAATGATTGCTCTTTTTATTGGCAGAAAACTGGTGCAAAAGTGGTTTTAGTGGCAGTTTTCTGCCACAAAAGCAGCTTTAGCGACACATTTCTGCCAATAAAAGCTGCAAAACCTTTATTGCCTATGTTGATGATATGGCTCTATGTTACTTACATTTCTTTGCTGTTTCAATTAATCTTTTTCTGTTATTTTTTGTTTTCTGTTTTCTATTTTTTCTCTCTGTTATTCCTCTTGTTTTAATCTTATTTTGAACATTCACTCACATTCTCCAAGAAACTCTTCTTTGTTAATGTTATACTCTCTTTTTTTTTCTTTCAATTCGTTATCTATTTTGTTTTTCACAATTATACCCTCTTCTGTCTTTTCTTCGGTAAATAGATCTATTAAACAGTATCTCTTCTTTACTCCCTATAGCTGTCTTTCTTTTAACATCACTCTCTGTTTCCTTTCCTTATACTTACACTTTTTTTTTTTTGTAAATTTTTTTGGTTAGCTCCCGGTCCGCGTACCGGGAAGCTAACCCGGAAGCGAACCAAAAGAAATAGAGCTTGCCAGAGTGCTAAACATTCTAGCAATTTTTTTGGAAAGGGAAGGTAGTTCTGAAAAGAACTTTTTTTAAAATATTTTTGTTGTTTTATATATTTTTTTTTTTTTGAACATTTTTTGTTTTTTTTGTATTTTTTGATCGATTTTATATTTTTTTGGGTTTTTTTTGGGGGGGGGGAAACAACAAAAAACAGGCGTTGAAAAGGGCTCAACAGGAGCAAAAAAAATTACTGGGGGCGGTTAGGGCAATCATGGTGTTCATACGCCAGGTTGAGTGCATTGATGCTCATGTTGCCACAAGCTAATAATGCACGACAGTGCATACATAAGTGAATCATGTGCCCAAAATTTTCTTGAATATTTGGCACAGTTTCCCGTGCCTCTTCTGGTGTTAAAGAAACCGGTATTGTTGGTCTGGCCACAGGAGTTGGTCTTGGATTGTCGTGCATATCCCTTAATTCCGCCCGGCTGTAATTTAGGGGATGTTTCCTCGTCATGTGCCTGTGCATTGTATGATTTCCAAAGCTATATTTTTTGTCCGTCCCTCTGGACAATTGTTCCTTGCATATCAGGCAGGTGACATACCTCGCGTTGACTTTTTTTTGGCCACGAGGTATTGAAAAAAACTGCCAGATGAAACTGGCTTTCTTTCTGGAAACCCGGGGCAACTCTTCTAAAAATTGTGGTTCTTCTCCCTCCTCATCCATTTCTTCCTCTTCCTCCTCAGTGTTGGTCAGGACCTGGGGAGGTGGTCCTCTCTTCCCATGAGGAGGTGGTGGTGGTGGTGGGGGTCCACCAGCTGAAGCTACCAATGAAGCCATTTTCCAACAAGCAAAATAGGTCTTCCTCTCACAATGATGAAAGTCAGAGTGAGGAAAGAAGGAGGGGTTTTCATCATTTGGGAAAAAACAATACTTCTCAACCAATGAAAAGTGTTATTTTTAAGTCACCTGACCTAGCCTTCCATCATTATGAAACCAAAAGTGAAATGAACCAATGAAAAGTTTTATTAACAAGTCACATGACCTCTCACGCTCATGTTACGCGCTGCGGAACGCTCCCCGGTTAGCTTCCGGGTCGCTAAGCTTCGCGCCCCGGTCCGCGCCCCGGGACACTTCCGGGTGCGCTAACGCGATACGTCACAAGACGCATTTCGCGGCAACGCGATACGTCGCGCTTTCGCGCCGCGGATCGCTTCCGGGGAGCTGCGTTTCGCGCCTCGGTCCGCGCCCCGGGGCACTTCCGGGTGCGCTAACGCAGTACGTCATAAGACGCATTACGCGGCAACGCGATACCGTCACTATGTTGATTTCTTACCGGTTTGCGGACCGGGTCGCGGAATTAAATTGAGCTAACGGGAAGCTTCCCGGTTCGCGGACCGGGAGCGAAACAAAAAAAATATTTAAAAAAAATTATTAATAAACATATAAAATATATTTTTGGATTTAAAGAAGAATACATTTTACAGCTATAGATATTAGCTTTTAAAAAACCAATGAAATTCACTGAAAAAACCATAGGTTATAGACCATATATAGTTAGGAATTAGCATTTACAAAACCTTGAAAATTCACTGAAAAAACCATAGGTTATAGACCATATATAGTTAGGAATTAGCATTTAAAAAACCTTATTTTACTCACACAAAACCATTGAAATTCCATATATAGTTAGTTGTACTAACTATATATCGCGCACCCGCAATCCACTGCTGATCATGTCACATATTACATCATTCATGACATGGTCAGTGACATCACTGATGACATCACTGATGACATCTCAAATGACATCACTGATGACATCTCAAATGACATCACTGATGACATCACTGATGACATCTCAAATGACATCACTGATGACATCTCAAATGACATCACTGATGACATCACTGATGACATCTCATTTGACATTACTGATCACATCACTGATGACATCATTTAATGTGATAATACGATGAACCTCTTCAGACTCTAATATAACCTTAGATACAATCAGTGTAAACAGACACTCATAGACTGTCACTCATCCATGGAGTTACTCAGACACTTAGTCAGTCATACAAAGAATCAATCACACCTCCATTTCCTCAACTATACAGTTATACACACCTTACTTATTCAAACATATACTAAAACATATTTACTCACTTATACAATCCTGGATACAAGTTCACAATGATCCATACAGCCACTCACACATTCACTGGCTCTTATGCACAGTTATTTATATATGTCAACTCTCACATGTACTGTATTTTACATATGTACTTACTTTAACATGTAGCAGTGAGATATCCATTCACTCACCAATACACTCATGCACACAGTCAACTGCCCATACAGCTGTTTCCACATGCACTTTTGAACCCATACATCTAGTCAATCAACTGCTCACACATCTATGCAGAGAGTCATACACCTCCCAGCCACCCACACACACACTCAGTCTCCCATACAAATGCTTGGGCAACCAATCAATAACCCATATAGTTAATCATATAGCTACTGATCAACACATGCAGCAGTTTACAGAACAACAGACATAATTATGCACAAATTAAGACAGTTTAGTCACTAACCCATGCACTCAGTGAGACACATTTAATCAGTCACTCATACAGTCAGTCATGCCCCTACTAAATCCTTCATCCAGACACTTATACATCCACTCAAGACATATTTTAACTTTACAGAAAAATACAGTCACTGGATGTTGTCATCAGTGATGTCATCAGTGATGTCATTTGAGATGTCATCAGTGATGTCATCAGTGATGTCATTTGCGATGTCATCAGTGATGTCATCAGTGATGTCATTTGAGATGTCATCAGTGATGTCATCAGTGATGTCACTGACCATGTCATGAATGATGTAATATGTGACATGATCAGCAGTGGATTGCGGGTGCGCGATATATAGTTAGTACAACTAACTATATATGGAATTTCAATGGTTTGTGTGAGTAAAAAAAGGTTTTTTAAATGCTAATTCCTAACTATATATGGTCTATAACCTATGGTTTTTTCAGTGAATATATATATATATATATTCACTGAAAAAACCATAGGTTATAGACCATATATAGTTAGGAATTAGCATTTAAAAAACCTTTTTTTACTCACACAAACCATTGAAATTCCATATATAGTTAGTTGTACTAACTATATATCGCGCACCCGCAATCCAATGTAATATGTGACATGATCAGCAGTGGATTGCGGGTGCGCGATATATAGTTAGTACAACTAACTATATATGGAATTTCAATGGTTTGTGTGAGTAAAAAAAGGTTTTTTAAATGCTAATTCCTAACTATATATGGTCTATAACCTATGGTTTTTTCAGTGAATATATATATATATATATTCACTGAAAAAACCATAGGTTATAGACCATATATAGTTAGGAATTAGCATTTAAAAAACCTTTTTTTACTCACACAAACCATTGAAATTCCATATATAGTTAGTTGTACTAACTATATATCGCGCACCCGCAATCCACTGCTGATCATGTCACATATTACATCATTCATGACATGGTCAGTGACATCACTGATGACATCACTGATGACATCTCAAATGACATCACTGATGACATCACTGATGACATCTCAAATGACATCACTGATGACATCACTGATGACATCTCAAATGACATCACTGATGACATCTCATTTGACATTACTGTTCACATAACTGATGACATCACTCATGTGATAATACGATGAACCTCTTCAGACTCTAATATAACCTAAGATACACTCAGTGTAAACAGACACTCACAGACTGTCACTCATCCATGGAGTTACTCACACACCTAGTCAGTCATGCAAAGAATCAATCACACCTCCATTTCCTCAACTATACAGTTATACACACCTTACTTATTCAAACATATACTAACACAGATCTACTCTCTTATACAATCCCTGATTCAAGTTCACAATCATCCATACAGCCACTCACACATTCACTGGCTCTTATGCACAGTTATTTATATATGTCAACTCTCACATGTACTGTGTTTTACATATGTACTTACTTTCACATGTAGCACTGAGATATCCATTCACTCATTAATGCACTCAGTCAACCACCCATACAGGTGTTTCCACATGCACTTTTCAACCCATACATCTAGTGAATCAACTGCTCACACATCTATGCACAGAGTTATACACCTCCCAGCCACCCACACACACACTCAGTCTCCCATACAAATACTTAGGCAATCAACCAATAACCCATATGGTTACTCATATAGGTACTGATCAACACATGCAGCAGTTTACAGAACAACAGACATAATGATGCACAAATTAAAACAGTTTAGTCACTAACCCATGCACTCAGTGAGACACATTTAATCACTCACTCATACAGTCAGTCACGCACCTACTAAATCCTTCTTCCAGACACTTCTACATCTACTCATTCTTCAATATGTAAAACATATTTAAAATTTATAGAAACACACAGTCGCTGGATGATGTCATCAGTGATGTCATCAGTGATGTCATTTGAGATGTCATCAGTGATGTCATCAGTGATGTCATTTGAGATGTCATCAGTGATGTCATCAGTGATGTCACTGACCATGTCATGAATGATGTAATATGTGACATGATCAGCAGTGGATTGCGGGTGCGCGATATATAGTTAGTACAACTAACTATATATGGAATTTCAATGGTTTTGTGTGAGTAAAAAAAGGTTTTTTAAATGCTAATTCCTAACTATATATGGTCTATAACCTATGGTTTTTTCAGTGAATTTTCAAAGTTTTGTAAATGCTAATTCCTAACTATATATGGTCTATAACCTATGGTTTTTTCAGTGAATTTCATTGGTTTTTTAAAAGCTAATATCTATAGCTGTAAAATGTATTTTTCTTTAAATCAAAAAATTTATTTTATATGTTTATTATTTTTTTTTTTATTATTATGTTTTGGTTCGCTCCCGGTTCGCGAACCGGGAAGCTTCCCGTTAGCTTAATTTGGTGCCGCGACCCGGTCCGCGAACCAGTAAACGTTCTGTTTGCGCAACTGCCGCGTTAGAAATCAACATCGTGACGCGTCGCGGAAGCGCGACGTATCACGTTGTCGCGTAATGCGTGTTATGACGCGCCGCGTTAGCGCACCCGGAAGTGCTCCGGAGCGCGAACCGAGGCGTGAAGCGCAGCTCCCCGGAAGCGATCCGGGGCGCGTCGCGAAAGCGCGACGTATCGCGTTGCCGCGTAATGCGTCTTATGACGCGCCACGTTAGCGCACCCGGAAGTGCTCCGGAGCGCGAACCGAGGCGCGAAGCGCAGCTCCCCGGAAGCGATCCGGGGCGCGTTCCGCAGCGCGTAACATAAGCGTAACAGGTCATGTGACTTGTTAATAAAACTTTTCATTGGTTCATCTCACTTTTGGTTTCCTAATGATGTACGGCTAGGTCATGTGATCTGAAAATAACACTTTTCATTGGTTTAGACCTATTTTTTTTCCAAATTGATGAAAACCCCTCCTTCTTTCCTCACTCTGACTTTCATCTTTGTGAGAGGAAGACCCTTTGTGATCACTGAGCAATGGCTTCATTGGTAGCTTCAGCTGGTCCACCCCCACCACCACCACCACCTCCTCATGGGAAGAGAGGACCACCTCCACAGTTCATTAGCAACACAGAGGAGGAAGAGGATGAACAAGAGGAAGAGGAGATACAGGGACCACAGTTTTTAGAAGAGCAGCCCCGGGTTTCTCATCGGAAAACTAGTTTCATTTGGCAGTTTTTTTCAATCCCTGAAGGGCAGAAAAAAGTTAATGCTCGATATGTGACGTGCCTGATATGTAAAGAGGACTTATCTAGAGGCTAAGGAATATCAAAAAAGGGAGTGAAGAGGTGGTGCAACTCGGCACCGCGGTGGGCTAATCCTCCTCTTATGAAAGCATGAATAATCAACAAAGACCACCTGAAAAAAATATTCAGTACCTATTCCGATGTTGTTGGAATATACTCAGTGTGTTAAAATACCCCTCACACACCAAAAGGGCCCTTGGTGTCATGCTTCATCATCGGGGTCTTCCCGCCCCCGCTGCGGGACGGGGCAGTGCTGCGACAAGCGGCTACGCCGGAGCACCTTTTTATTGTGAGTGCTATGTGAGTGATGATGGAGTGAGTGTCAGTGGGGTCAGGAGTGATAAACAGTGAAATTAAAAGATACCTGGCCTGGTGTTTAGAAAAAATTATTTAATAGGCACTGGCTGGTATCGTTAAAAGGGGTGAGGCGGAGGGCAAGAACGGGTTACTAGTCTTGCTCTCCTGTGTGGGTCAACATGTTTCGGGGCGACATGCCCCTTCGTCAGGACCGGGTATATATAGATCCCCCTGTCACTCACTAATGCGCTCCCACAGATAGAGAGTGTTATGTTAGATCAATGTGGTGATCATCACCACGGAAGCCACTGACGAAGGAGGAAGCACTGAGGTGTGGGGGTTGATTGGACCCTCTGTACCCTTCGCCCAGCTTGGCTCATGGGGCATTGTCTCCTCATTCAAAAAGCTTATATCATCAGTATTACTGACCTAGCTTTCTCACGTGTATCTATAAAGTCTATCTATACACATTGATCTAACATAACACTCTCTATCTGTGGGAGCAGATCACTCCTGACCCCACTGACACTCACTCCATCATCACTCACATAGCACTCACAATAAAAAGGTGCTCCGGCGTAGCCGCTTGTCGCAGCACTGCCCCGTCCCGCAGCGGGGGCGGGAAGACCCCGATGATGAAGCATGACACCAAGGGCCCTTTTGGTGTGTGAGGGGTATTTTAACACACTGAGTATATTCCAACAACATCGGAATAGGTACTGAATATTTTTTTCAGGTGGTCTTTGTTGACGACTTATCTAGAGGCACCTTAAAGAAGTATAGCTTCGGCAACTATACTATGCACCGTCACATGCTGAGGTGGCATCCACTAAACTACAGCCGGGCAGAGATGCGTGACCTTCAGGACAATCCTCCAACTCCTGTGGCCAGGACATCAACACAGGTATCTTTGTCAGGGCCAGAGGCACGGGAAACCGTGCCAAACATTCAGGACAACTTTGTCCATATGAAGATTACCTGTTTATATTGCGGTACATTACTGTCATGTGCCAATATGAGCATTAACTTAATCAACAGAGCATTTGAAAACCACAAGTGCTCTAAACGCCCCAGAAAGTAAATTTTTTTTTGCTCCTGTTGAGCCCTTTCCAATGCCTGTTTTTTGTTGTTTCCCCTCCAAAAAAAAACAAAAAAAACATGAAACTGTTCAAAAAATACAAAAAAAACAAAAAATGTTCAGAAAAAAAAAAATATATAAAACAACAAAAACATTAAAAAAAAAGTTCTTTTCAGAACTACCTCCCCTTTCAAAAAAAATCCTAAAAATATACATTTTAAACTAACAGTATCTTGATGCAGATGAAGTGAGGCGTATCTTGCAACATGGTGCATCTTTTGCATCACTGCTGCATCGGTTTCATGTGACACGGGTTTTTTACAGCTTGATATATCTGCCTAGATGCATCAATCTGTAATTTTGTCGCCTCATAGCAAATCTTTTCCACCGCCAATGCGTCACAAAAGTGACGCACAGTGGCGCAAAAGAGGCACACACCTATCATAAATCTGTCCCTAACATTTGAAATGGTTAATTCAGGATGCCGATAAGGTGTGGCCTCTCCAGAGGTTTGTTTAAGGTGAGGCCTACTCAGGGTTGCAGATCAAATTTACGCTTGTTGAAGAATACACAGGAGATAATACATGTGAAAGCCTACCAATGAAGTAAGTCATGTCCACTTCACTCTTGAACAAAGGCCAGACCTCTTCTGTGTCTGTGGACAGACCTAAACTTCATCTGCACAATGTCATTCGTAAACTTAGGAAACACAGGTGATGTAATTGAAAAATGTGGAGTTTCTTTTCCTCATTTCACAATCACATCACCTGTGTTGCCTTTGCTTAGGTATCTCATAGTGCAGATGGAGTCTAGCATATCAAAGAGTACACAGAAGTTGAGCAGTGTATACAACAATTTTGACATTTACTGAAGACTCAGCTTCTTATCTTGTTGGAGATGAAATGAGGCCTGTCTTGCAACATGGTGCATCTTTTGCATCACTGCTGCATCGGTTTCATGTGGCACGGGTTTTTTACAGCATGACACATCTGCCTAGATGCATCAATTTGTAATTTTGTCGCCTCATAGCAAATCTTTTCCACCGCCAATGCGTCACAAAAGTGACGCACAGTGGCGCAAAAGAGGCATACACCTATCATAAATCTGTCCCTAACATTTTAAATGATTAATTCAGGATGACGATAAGGTGTGGCCTCTCCAGAGGTTTGTTTAAGGTGAGGCCTACTAAGGGTTGCAGATCAAATTTACGCTTGTTGAAGAATACAAAGGAGATAATACATGTGAAAGCCTACCAATGAAGTAAGTCATGTCCACTTCACTCTTGAACAAAGGCCAGACCTCTTCTGTGTCCGTGGACAGACCTAAACTTCATCTGCACAATGTCATTCGTAAACTTAGGAAACACAGGTGATGTAATTGAAAAACGTGCAATTTCTTTTGCTCATTTCACAATCACATCACTTGTGTTTCCTTTGCTTAGGTATCTCATTGTGCAGATGTAGTCCAGCATATGAAACAGTACCCAGAAGTGCAGCACTGCATGCAACAACTTTGACACTTACAAAAGCTTCAGCTTCTGCATGCCCCCTACACAGTGCTAATTATATACATTTTAAACTGATGGTATCTTGCTGGAGATGAACTGAAACCTATCTTGCAACATGGTGCATCTTTTACACAAAAGTGACCCACAGCGGCGCAAAAGAGGCGCACGGCCATCATAAATCTGACCCTAACATTTTAAATGATTGTTTCAAGATGCCGATAAGGTGTAACCTATCCACAGATTTGTTTCAGGTAAGTCCTACTCAGGGTTGCAGATGAAATTTAGGTTTGTTGAAGAATACAGAGGAGATAATACATGTGCAGGCCTACCAACGAAGTGAGTCATGCCCACTGCACTCTTTAACAAATGTCAGACCTCCCCTGTCTCCTGGAACAGGCCTAAACCTCATTTACACAATGTGATGTGTAATGTTAGGAAACACAGGTAATATAATAGAAAAACGTGCAATTTTTTTTGCTCATTCCACAATCATATCACCTGTGTTTCCTTTGCTTAGGTATCTCATTGTGGAAATGTAGTCTATTATATGAAAGACTACGTAGAATGTGAGCACTGTATGCAACAACTTTGACACTTACAGAAGCCTCGCCTTCCCCATGCCTCCTACACAGTTCTAAATGTACATCATAAATACAAACAGTACAGAATTAATTATACATGTTAAATGGTTTATTTTTGCTGTTCTCAGAATGTTTCAAATTTCACTAAAAACAGTGACTTGAAGGTATTCATCATATAACAGCGGGGGAAAAAAAACACAATCAAAATGATTGTGTTTAAAAAACCCATACAACATAACAAATCAGAATTCAGAACTCCTTAAAATTAACTTACTTTCCATGACGTTGAAGGATGTCCTATGAACAGCTTACACTCTGTTGTGCTGTTATTATTTTCAGCCCGCCACTTTCTGAAAGATAACCTCCATCGTTTTGAAAAATATGTTACATACAATAAATGACTTTTCGCTCTCTACCACACGTTTCCACAAGGACAAATCATGTAAGAGCCATTTATAACTCTTGGAATTCTTGTAAGCAAATCCCGTCATTTTGTATTTCCGCAACTTTTAGAATTAAAATGTTGAAGATCATTTTCACAATCCTGGACTAGTAATATCTTACCCTTCTTGCTCACTCATGTTCTACATTTCCTATGACACTGATACTGCTTACTATGAAGCAGACTTACACTACCTCTATGACTACTACAATTATTTAATTCTCTACATCACTTTTAATCACAAAGCAATATAAAACAGTAGACAGCATTGCAGACTTACATTCCCTCTACTCCATGTTTTGATTGGCTGCTTGAATTAGCTTATAAAAAGAAACAGTTTTTCTGAACTCATTCAAAGTGCAGTTATTTTTCCATGACGTCAAGTGTTATGGTAAGAAGTTATGTCTCTGTACTACACTTATCCTCAAGGCCAAATCGTGTAGGAGCCATTAGAACCTCTTGAAATTCCTCAGAGCACATCCCGAGATTCTTTCCCTAAAATTTTGGTTTTAAAAACACCAGGTAAGAATTTTTAAGGTCATACAGCAATTTTTTTTTTTAAATTAAAACAGAATCGTTGCAGAATGACCAGCCATTTCTAGACTTTAAATAAGCTGTGTAATGTCCTGATGTTATTGAAGGACCGTCATGATATATAATTGCTGCAGTTACAAAAGTCCTTCCTGATATTGACAACTGTGAAGCCACAAAATTATTAATTAAAGTTGTCAATTTTGTTCCATCAGGCCTACATCGTTGGAACATTAAAATGACATACTGGCCATATGTTCGTATAAATAATGTTGACATCATTTCAGATTTACATTGGCTACATTCCATGTTGTGATCAGCTGCTTTTACTAGCTTATTAAAGGAGACTGATTTACTGTCTGGCAAAGTTAAATATATAAATCTTTCTGAGTCTACACTAGTAGTACTTGATACCCTACAGTTCTCGCAGTCATGCTGCCATTGATAAGAAAGCCCAAACAGGTGATCTACATCTACACCTTCAGCATGCAATACATCAAGCATATACATTAAAAACTCCTGACAATCTTGCTGAATATTTTGAGAGAATTGTGTTTGACCTGAACATCTGTCTAACAGATTTCGAATTTCAGACACACTTTCTATTTTTGTTCTATCAGTGCTACATTTCTCTAACACAGAATTTAACAAACTGCAAAATCTTTGATCAGAATTGACCACAATCTCTTCTTTTACATTTTCTAGAGAAAACAAAACATTAACCACTACATTAGCATAGCAGTTGACACCAGAACTGTTTTCAAATTGAAAACCAACAACATCTTCAACAGAATCCTTTTTGTTTCTGCTTATAATTTCAGGTTCATCGACTTTTCGTCTTTTTGCTACAACCTCCCTAGTATTGGTCACATTTCTTCGTTTCCGGCCTACCACACGTTTCTCAAACAAAGGCTATTGAGGCAAATGTGGCGCATACTCTCTTCTTAACCTATTGTATTCCTTAACACAATCTAGATCCGCACAAATGTTTGTGACATCACACTCAATCAAGTACAATCCCGATAAAGTTCTAACTCGTGACAATGCCACATATGCCATACCCTCCTTGAACACAGAACTGCCAATATTCACCAATGCACTGTCTACACTTAAACCTTGCGATTTATGGATTGTCACCGCATATGCCAAGCAAACAGGAAACTGCTTACGGCGAACATATAAGTCTTTTACAAGCAAAAATCTAGCAGAACAACGACCAATTAGCTGTACTTCCTCAATGCCATCAAATGTAATTTTTAAAAATTCAATTCCATCTCTATTTCTGTATTTCACAAAATCAACAACATTACCCATTGATCCATTTACCAGACCTCTTTCAACATGTAAATTCCTTCTTAAAATTATACGGCAGTTTAAGCACACATTCAGAGTCTTTTCAAAACCTGCAGTTTTAGATATAGTCTTCTCTAATGAATCCAATTTTGTTTTCAAATTCTCAGACAAAATAATTGTTGATCCCATATGCTCTACTCTGTCAATAGCTTCCAGTTTCACAATCTCTTGGTTTTCTAAATGCAACATTTTGTTGTTGAAGATGGCACATTCTGCAAGAGTTGGCATCAAACATATTCCAGATTTCTTCTCAGTAATTTTCTGAAAAATATTCTCAGGCACAACATCTTGTTCTGGATATAAATTTGACAGTAATCGTGCATGTAAAGCTTCTTTCCCATGCTCGGTCACTTTTCCAATTCTAACATCTTGTAGAATATTCTTGTAAACTTCATCCTTCGCCTGACGCATATTTTCATGCAGTTCAGCATAATTGAAGTTTAACCATATATTGACGTTGCCAATGCTCCCTAGGCACTTCCTGGTATCTTCATGCGTGAGCATTTTGAACACAGGTTGTCCTTTCACTGGTGTCAGCTGCAGAAGATCTCCGAAAACAATGATGTGTTTGCCACCAAATAACACATCATACTCTGTTTTGAGAACTTCTTGCATTCTCAAATGCACAAAGGCAAGCATGACATTGGAAACCATGCTTACTTCGTCAATGATAAGAAGTTTCATTTTCCTCAAGACTCTTGAAACTTCACAACAAGCATCTCCAGATAGCTTGTGATATTGTAATTTGTTGTCATGCTCCACTGGCAGCATCAGTAAACGATGTAAAGTAATCCCTTTAATGTTATGTGGTGCCAGCCCAGTTGGAGCGGTAACAACACAAGACAGCGGTGATTCAGTCCTTTTCTGCAGATAAGATGCAATTGCTTTAATCAGAAAACTTTTTCCAGTTCCCGCTTCTCCACTCACGTACAGTCGGACAGGCTTCAACGACGTACATGAGCACTCTTTCTTCTCATGACTTAATCCATGATCAATTTGCTTGGTAACTTCGTCATATATTTTCCTCTGCTCAACGTTGAGTTGTCTTTCCAAGTCTTCTAAGTTAACCGCATCCTCCTGAGCATGTGCCATGGCTCTTTCCACTTCATTCATGGCAGTGGCAGCTTCATTTTCGATAACAGGTCCTCCTAGTGGATCCTGACTCAATGAAACAGAACTCTGACTGTCCTGAGAACTGTCTCTGGCAATCTCGGCTGCAATTGTTGCTTCCTGCTCGATTTCCACATTCAACATTTCTAGATATTTGGGAAAAGCAGGACATTCTATGGTCTCCTTGGCGGCAGTGAAAGAGTCTTCGTAACAGAGGAAATCTCCAAGCAGTTCCTCTTCTGCACGCCAAGGCTTGAAAAGTTGCAAAAGTGCTAAATAGAAAAACTCCTTTTTTTCAGGAGATTCGCCACTCAATTTTCGATGGTTTACCAAGTGGCATTTTCTTTGCTTGACCAGACATCCCTCACTTCCAATTACAGCATACACTCCTTTCTCAGTATCTTCTTTGATGTTCCTCTTGAATATGTAATTTTGTAGAACCTCATACAGACAAACATTCTCGAGGTGACTGCTTCGATTTGGATAATATGTATCCAACATGTTGGTCTTCAAAATGTCGGTACTGTTTGGCTCCTTTTCCGCCAAATACTCAATTTCCCGCACAGGTTTCAGAACTCGATTACGCGTTGCAGCAAGACCAAGACTCGCCCAAACGATACTCCTAGATTTGGCATAGAGACTTGCTGAAGACAACCGGTCAGAACATTCATAAGCTCCGATTTCTCGATGCGACAACATCTTCAGACTGAAACTGTACAACTTCTTACTGAGGCTCTTTTCATGGGAAATGTCCTCCCACATATCCTTCAATTCTGTCTTTTCTTTTTTGGTGATGTAAGATGTCACATACCGAGCCACAGCCATACAGTTATCAGCCCCAAACTGTATATCCATGTTAGCATTCCACATGGACAAAATCACTGGGTTGAAGTCGTTGATGTACTTGGACTCTTCGTTCCTCTTCAAATTGTATGTGTTTTTAGGTGATTTCTTCATCACATTATGTCGCAGCGAAGACATCAAACTGTTTACTCTTCCTTTAGAAATCACCGGTCGTGGAAAGCCGAAACGACATTTGGTGTAGAACTTGTCCTTGTTTCGGAATTTACGACGACAGTACTTTCCACAACGATGGCTTTGGAAACGTAGAACTTTTTCTCTTAGGCTTTTCTTCTCCTTTGCGTTTGGAACAGCACACGTAGAATACTGTTGTATGAAACTCATCACTGAGTCTTCTGGATCCGTTCCAAATTTAGGTGCATCCTTGATCCACAGCAGCATATGTATATGAGGAGCACCTCTTGCTTGGTACTCCTTTCTCCAGAAGAAATCTAACACCTCTCCAAGAGGTGGATTCTTCTTATTCATGATGAAAGACATCATAGCTTCAAATCTATGATTGAAGACCTGCATACATTGACTGGATCCAAAGAGCACAGTTCTCCGGGTGTCTTCAATTCGATGTTTTCAATGTTTCCATTTGCCTCTCGTAGAAATTCAAGTAAGTCTTCCCAGCCATACTCGGCACAGCTCAGAGTGAGGAACCATGTGGGAGTTCCTAAGTTCCTCAGCATACATTTTAAATCACCATGACGACGGTGCCAGTACTCATTAGTACCACGCTGACACGCCATGAGATTAATCAGGTGACAATCCAAAATACTGTCTTGGACATTGACTTTATCCATAAAGTCACTTGCCGAGATGTTTTGCATGTGTATACCACTTTTCAAGATGTGGTTCACTGCATATGACAGTCCAGACAGATCGCTTTCAAACAGGAGATGAAACAAATAGGGAATACATTGTCGAAACCTAGCATCTCCTGCATACAATCGCAAAGTCCGGTATTCAGAAGCAGGAATTTGATGAGGTCGCTCATCATATCTTCCTCCCTGACCTGTTGGAAAAAGCTGTGGGAGACACCGAGCTTCCAAACTTTCCTCCCAAACACTAATGGGACTCCCTTTGGCTTGTTTCATTTGAAACAACTCAATAGCATTCCCCATGACTTCCTTGGAATGCAAAGGATGAACACTATAATGTTCATATATTTCTTCACTAGTAGAGGGTTCTACTTTCTCAATTTGACCAGCACACAAATCGCTATCCTCTTCCTCACTTACTTCCTCTTCTGCAACATATACATTCTTATAGTACTTATTATTTTTTTTCAAATACAATGTTGCCTTTTTGACTTTCCTAACATCCACTAAATCTTGCCATATTTTCTTATTCTTTGTCGGAACCCCATTAACTAAGATAACCAGAGGTTCCTCTTCCACTTTTTCTACTCCAATTGTGTTAATGTTTTTCTTCAAATCTAGAGGCAAATAAACAACTCTTCCCTTTAATCCTCTCTGTAAATCTGATGGAGGCAATTTCCCTGTCTTTGGCTCCATTCTTACAATAGCCTGAAAGGGATGGATACTTTGAATCAAAATAGATTCATAAGTATTTAAATCCTTCAATTCAGAAGGAATCTCAACCAATTCCAGATTATTATGAACTGCTCTAGCAGGCATCTGGTTTTGATTTAATTTGTTACAACAATATGTACACACACGTTGATCCGATCCCAAATCAAAACAATTTTCTACCATCAAGTATGTTGTGAAATCCTTCCATTCACTATTATTTTCCCTTTGACTTTTTGCATATAAATCCACTAACTTAGTCTGATTCTTATAATAAGTGCGTTGACAACACACACAAGTGAAATTAGGCCTCTCACTTGATTTTACCTGAAACGTCGCAATTTCCCTCTGAAAATTATCTGTACTGGAAACCTGTACACTATCTTCCACATTACCCTCTTCTTCTTGGTCAATTTCAACATTCTCCTCTTTACTTCCAAAGTAACAAAACTCAATTTCTTCACAAATATTCTTCACATCTATTTCAGAACCATGCAAAAGAGCAGCGCATAATTGTTTAAGCATAATTGCTGGACTCTTAGCATAATACAACATTCTAACTAATTTCCTCACTTTATTATGATGCACTGCTAGCATCCTGAAATGATGAAAAACACTCTGGCATACTCTCCTGGAAAGACAAGCCAGTGAATGACCATGCAAACCTGTCACTTCTCTCACTCTGCAAGGATCTAATTCTTGCAACAACTTCATTTTCTGCTTCAAACTTTTCTTATTAAATGTCCGTACAAAATCACAAAGCAAATTGATGGAATCCTGTCGCACACTGCAAATACTACTACACTTCCAGGTGTACACAGGACCCTTAGGACGTCTTCCTAAAACCTCATTACCTAACACCTCTTCTGTCTCTGTTGTCACAAGTTTTTCTTTTTCAACTGGACAACCATCTTTCACTTCATAAGCTCGACCAGTGGTGTCAACTGCATGCACCAAATCATTATCCTGGAAATAACTCTCCTCATTAAAAAATGCCTCACAACTTGAACTATGCATCCATTCTCCGGAAAAAACTTCACAAAAATTACTACGATTAACTATTCTCTTCCATCTACTATTTCTTTTGAAATCATAAATTGCCTTGTTTAGCTTCCTAATTCTATTGATTATCAAAATAAATAACCTTTGCTTTATTTCAAATGCCTGATAAATAACTTTCTCAAATTTTTTTTTCTCTTATAAAAAACCACTTTCTGTTGACCTTTCTTAATATTTTTTAACAAATTGCCAATTATCCTGTTGCGGAACATTCGTCTACGAATGTCCCTAAACTGTTGTTTCCTTCTACTATCATGCACAGAGTTATCTCTTGCTCTAGAAGTAACATTTTTGATTGGCCTTTCCTTTCCGTTTAAATTGCTTCTCTTTTTCTGGACTAAAACATTTTCTGTAGTACTACTTTTTTTTCTACAAATGTTTCTTATGAATGTTTTCGTGCTCTTACCCGGTGCTTTCTTGGTGACTTGACAAGTTTTTTTTGTAGAGGACTGCTGCATTATTTCATGGACCTGCTGTCTTTGACGTTTTGCAGCCTTTCTAAGTCTATCCTTGGTTGGCATTCTCAAATCTTGAAATGATCTGCAGTTGAATCTGTGGTAAAATATAATAAAAATGTTATTAACCACTATTACCAAACAGTAAATCAATAACAGTCATCAAAAACTTAACACACTACTTGACATTTTTACATAGAATATTTTTTAGTGCTTTGGCAAATTTAGAATACAGAAATAGCAGAAAAGAAATGGAATTCTTCTTCATTTACCTGTCCTGTTTTATATGCGAATCTGATCTAATTTTATGAGCATATTTTAATATTTTATTGAAGACACTACACATAACCTGTTTTTGAAGGTGTGTTTAATTTAAAATTAAACAGTTTACATTTTTACTTTTCATTTATTGTAAATTTTAAAAATAAATGTTTATAGTTCCATAGGCTCAAGCAGGTCAGCTTCCCACCCTATGTCATACAATTCTGACAAATCTGCATCCTCATCATGTTCTTCTTCATCCTCAGGATTTAAATCATCCAAGGGATCTACTTCCACTGACGTTTCAATTACGAGTTCAATGATGAGGTCAAGATCAACTGATTGCTGATTGTCGCTCATGTTGATGTTGTCGTTATCTTTAAAGAAAGATAACAACAATGAGATGTTGCAGAGTAACAGACAAATCTCAGAGATTATAATAGTAAAATTGTTTAACAAGAGTAACATTTTGCAGCTATTATTTAGCCATGTCCAGCGATGCTGAGGAGGTGAGGCCTATGTCCAAGTTTTCAGTGAACAGGACTCATCTCTTCTTAACATTGGATAAGCCTCACCGACTCTGTGTCCCCTGCTCATACTTAAATGTACAGGGGCAGATTTATGCTAAGTGGCGCATCCCCACGGATACACCAGTTAATGTGCACCGCTGCTCTGCCACCCATAGTGTGCCGCATTTACAATGTGGAGCACCATTGAGCAAAAACAGCACAGATGCGTCACGCATCTGTGCCGCAAAAGCAGCACATTGCAGGAATCACGTCATAAGCGCGACATGTCTACTGCAATGCACAGGAGGAACCCTCACATTGCATGGTGCATCACTTCTTATGCCTGTTTCAAACAGGCGTAAGGATTTGATTCAGCAATGCTATAAAGCTGACTCCGTGAAATCTTCTAAATTTCACTGTGTTAGTTTTACAGGGCTTTCATGCAAATTAATGCATACCTTGTAACAAAACACCTATATGAAAACTGACGCAGGTTTCATGTGGCACAGGACTTTATAGCATGACACATCTGCCTAGATGCATCAAGTTGTAAATATGTCGCCACATAGCAAATCTTTTTCACCGCCGCTGCGTCACAAAAGTGACGCACAGTGACCCAAAAGAGACATACACCTATCATAAATCTGTCCCTAACATGTTAAATGATTGATTCAGGATGACATTAAGGTGTGGCCTATCCAGAGGTCTCTTTAAGGTGAGGCCTACTCAGGGTTGCAGATTAAATTTACGCTTGTTGAAGAGTACAGAGGAGATAATACATGTGAAGACCTACCAATGAAGTAAGTCATGTCCACTTCACTCTTGAACAAAGGCCAGACCTCTTCTGTGACCGTGGACAGACCTAAACCTCATCTGCACAATGTGATTCGTAAACTTAGGAAACACAGGTGATGTAATTGAAAAATGTGAAGTTTCTTTTCCTCATTTCACAATCACATCACCTGTGTTTCCTTTGCTTAGGTATCTCATAGTGCAGATGGACTCTAGCATATGAAAGAGTACACATAAGCTGAGCAGTGTATACAACAATTTTTACATTTACAGAAGATTCAGCTTCTTATCTTGTTGGAGATGAAATTAGGCCTGTCTTGCAACATGGTGCATGTTTTACATCACTGCTGCATCGGTTTCATGTGGCACGGGACTTTACAGCATGACACATCTACCTAGATGCATCAAGTTGTACATATGTCGCCACATAGCAAATCTTTTGCACCGCCGCTGCGTCACAAAAGTGACGCACAGTGGCGCAAAAGAGTCATACACCTATCATAAATCTGTCCCTAACATGTTAAATGATTGATTCAGGATGACATTAAGGTGTGGGCTATCCAGAGGTTTCTTTAAGGTGAGGCCTACTCAAGGTTGCAGATTAAATTTACGCTTGTTGAAGAGTATAGACGAGATAATACATGTGAAGACCTACCAATGAAGTAAGTCATGTCCACTTCACTCTTGAACAAAGGCCAGACCTCTTCTGTGTCCGTGGACAGACCTAAACCTCATCTGCACAATGTCATTCGTAAACTTAGGAAACACATGTGATGTAATTGAAAAATGTGGAGTTTCTTTTCCTCATTTCACAATCACATCACCTGTGTTTCCTTTGCTTAGGTATCTCATAGTGCAGATGGACTCTAGCATATCAAACAGTACACATAAGTTGAGCAGTGTATACAACAATTTTTACATTTACAGAAGATTGAGCTTCTTATCTTGTTGTAGATGAAATGAGGCCTGTCTTGCAACATGGTGCATGTTTTACATCACTGCTGCATCGGTTTCATGAGGCACGGGACTTTACAGCATGACACATCTGCCTAGATGCATCAAGTTGTAAATATGTCGCCACATAGCAAATCTTTTGCACCGCCGCTGCGTCACAAAAGTGACGCACAGTGGCGCAAAATAGTCATACACCTATCATAAATCTGTCCCTAACATGTTAAATGATTGATTCAGGATGACATTAAGGTGTGGCCTATCCAGAGGTTTGTTTAAGGTGAGGCCTACTCAGGGTTGGAGATTAAATTTACGCTTGTTGAAGAGTATAGAGGAGATAATACATGTGAAGACCTACCAATGAAGTAAGTCATGTCCACTTCACTCTTGAACAAAGGCCAGACCTCTTCTGTGTCCGTGGACAGACCTAAACCTCATCTGCACAATGTCATTCGTAAACTTAGGAAACACAGGTGATGTAATTGAAAAATGTGGAGTTTCTTTTCCTCATTTCACAATCACATCACCTGTGTTTCCTTTGCCTAGGTATCTCATAGTGCAGATGGACTCTAGCATATCAAAGAGTACACAGAAGTTGAGCAGTGTATACAACAATTTTAACATTTACAGAAGACTCAGCTTCTTATCTTGTTGGAGATGAAGTGAGGCCTGTCTTGCAACATGGTGCATCTTTCGCATCACTGCTGCATCGGTTTCATGTGGCACGGGTTTTTTACAGCATGACACATCTGCCTAGATGCATCAATTTGTAATTTTGTCGCCTCATAGCAAATCTTTTGCACCGCCACTGCATCACAAAAGTGACGCACAGTGGCGCAAAAGAGGCATACACCTATCATAAATCTGTCCCTAACATTTTAAATGATTAATTCAGGATGACGATAAGGTGTGGCCTCTCCAAAGGTTTGTTTAAGGTGAGGCCTACTCAGGGTTGCAGATCAAATTTACGCTTGTTGAAGAATACAGAGGAGATAATACATGTGAAAGCCTACCAATGAAGTAAGTCATGTCCACTTCACTCTTGAACAAAGGCCAGACCTCTTTTGTGTCCGTGGACAGAGCTAAACTTCATCTGCACAATGTCATTCGTAAACTTAGGAAACACTCGTGATGTAATTGAAAAATGTGGAGTTTCTTTTCCTCATTTCACAATCACATCACCTGTGTTTCATTTGCTTAGGTACCTCATAGTGCAGATGGAGTCTAGCATATCAAAGAGTACACAGAAGTTGAGCAGTGTATACAACAATTTTCACATTTACAGAAGACTCAGCTTCTTATCTTGTTGGAGATGAAGTGAGGCCTGTCTTGCAACATGGTGCATCTTTCGCATCACTGCTGCATCGGTTTTATGTGGCACGGGTTTTTTACAGCATGACACATCTGCCGAGATGCATCAATTTGTAATTTTGTCGCCTCATAGCAAATCTTTTCCACCGACACTGCGTCACAAAAGTGACGCACAGTGGCGCAAAAGAGGCATACACCTATCATAAATCTGTCCCTAGCATTTTAAATGATTAATTCAGGATGACGATAAGGTGTGGCCTATCCAGAGGTTTGTTTAAGGTGAGGCCTACTCAGGGTTGCAGATCAAATTTACGCTTGTTGAAGAATACAGAGGAGATAATACATGTGAAGGCCTACCAATGAAGTAAGTCATGTCCACTTCACTCTTGAACAAAGGCCAGACCTCTTTTGTGTCCGTGGACAGAGCTAAACTTCATCTGCACAATGTCATTTGTAAACTTAAGAAACACAGGTGATGTAATTGAAAAATGTGGAGTTTCTTTTCCTCATTTTAAAATTACATCACCTGTGTTTCCTTTGCTTAGGTATCTCATAGTGTAGATGGAGTCTAACATATCAAAAAGTACACTGAAGTTGAGCAGTGTATACAACAATTTTCACATTTACAGAAGACTCAGCTTCTTATCTTGTTGGAGATGAAGTGAGGCCTGTCTTGCAACATGGTGCATGTTTTACATCACTGCTGCATCGGTTTCATGTGGCACGGGACTTTACAGCATGACACATCTACCTAGATGCATCAAGTTGTAAATATGTCGCCACATAGCAAATCTTTTGCACCGCCGCTGCGTCACAAAAGTGACGCACAGTGGCGCAAAAGAGTCATACACCTATCATAAATCTGTCCCTAACATGTTAAATGATTGATTCAGGATGACATTAAGGTGTGGGCTATCCAGAGGTTTCTTTAAGGTGAGGCCTACTCAGGGTTGCAGATCAAATTTACGCTTGTTGAAGAATACAGAGAAGATAATACATGTGAAGGCCTACCAATGAAGTAAGTCATGTCCACTTCACTCTTGAACAAAGGCCAGACCTCTTTTGTGTCCGTGGACAGACCTAAACTTCATCTGCACAATGTCATTCGTAAACTTAGAAAACACAGGTGATGAAAGTGTTTTTTTAAAGCCTTTGCACCATTTTTGGGTCACTTTTAACATGGCTATGTAACTCAAAGAATCAAAATCTAAATTTGCCAAGCACAGGTGCGAGCATATTTACAAGGAATTTGCACCACGGGGAAAGGTCTTAAATTAAAATGGGAAAAATAACATCAGAGACACTCAAATGCCTTATAAATATGCCCCAAAGAACCTATGAAGCTCTAGCAGTACATATCCAGAAATGTAATTGATTTCAAAAAACGTTTTTAAACACAACATATAAATCAATTGTATACCTACATTCATGGGAAAATGACTTAAAATGTCCTTAAGACACATGAAAGCGTTTTTTGATTGCCCTTGCACCATTTTTGGGTCACTTTTAACATGGCTATGTAACTCAAATAATCAAAATCTAAATTTGCCAAGCACAGGTGGGAGCATATTTACAAGGAACTTGCCCCACGGAGAAAGGTCTTAAATTAAAATGGGAAAAATAACATCAGAGACACTGAAATGCCTTATAAAGAAGCAGACACCATTATTTCCTTGTCATAAATTTTAAAAGCATTCCTTTTCCTCAAAAATGATTTTCAAGTCATAATTTGAAAACACTGCACAGCTCCTATGTACAAAAACACCCTGTCAGTACTAATACTTCACATTATCTCCAATTACAATTTCTCAAAGAAACAAAATCTATTTGTAAAACACTTCAGAGAAAGCAACATTTTAAAAACACAACTTTCTTCATAATTTTCTCCTTAAAGCATACTATTCTCTATCTAAATTAAATAAATCTTTTCTCACCTTAGCAAATACTTTATAATTTTCAAAACAGTCTCAGAGATGCACCAATTTGTCTTCAGCAGAACAAAGGGTATGCACTCCAGAGGCTGCAGCTATAGAAAGCACAGAAATGCTGTAATTCATCACACATATCTCTCATGTCACCCAATCAAAACTCTTCCCTCACTTTTTTCAAATCAAAACCCTTCCCCCCTCTGCCCTCTCTGCCTTTTTTGCATAGCAACCACCTCCTGGAAGACCTCTGGTGTTTGCAAGTTCACACAACAATGTTTCAATTGAACTCTGAACTCTCAGTGCACCTGCGTATCCAGTGCAATCTTTCATTAAATGATTTTTGCTTGACCATTCAAATTACATCTTTCAAAGAACTCATCCATGCACCCTAACTTTCTGTTTTCAGCAATCAAAATCCACCAATCACTGTTACTGCTTCATTAACACAGAAACTCCACATTTTTTTCATTTTAAACTCTTATTTTTTCAACTGCCATTTCATTGCCACACTTCATCTGACTGCAGCAGAACCTCCTCTCACCATGTTTTCTGTCTGGATTGTTGGACATAGTTACATCTACTGGGCTCAAAGGTATGCTGAGAACAGAAATTTACCTAACCTCAATTTACAAGATGTGGAAATTAAGTGGTTTGGCCACAGAGGATTAAAATGTCACCAATTGATACCATTGGTGAAAACCTTTATGCATTTGCCAAAACCTGACCTGTTAATTGTGCACTGTGGAGGTAATGATTTGGCCACTTTGACTGGAGTAGGTCTGGAAATGCTTTTAAAGGACACCTTTGAGCAATTAATGGCACTTTTTCCTCAAACTGCCTTAGTATATTCAAATATATGCCAAAGACAGAAATTGAGGTGGTCGAACCAATTTTGTCCACAAATTGAGAAGTCGAGGAAGCATGTAAACAAATCTGTTTCAGCTTACATGAGAGACCATGGAATGGGCTCCATGTACAACAATAACTTGCGTTACTACATGCAAGATATCTACAGAGGAGATGGAGTTCACTTCTCAGATGAAGGGAACAGAGTTTTGATTCTGAATTTAAGACTGTGCATTGGTACCTACTTATAAGTACCTAAATGTACCATAAACCCAAAAGCTCTTCTCAGAGCTACCCTACATCTGATCACTCACAATTATTATTTTACTCTAACTTTTTTCACTAATTTTCAACAAAGTACGCTCCCCGGAGCGCTACCCGGTACGCGAACCGGAAGCTAACCGCGCAAAATTTCTTAAAAAAATGTTTTTTTCCCGCACATATGGGCCTCCTCAGCCACCCTCAGAAAACTTAGTGTGTCAAGATACGTCTACCGTACCCCCTTCTACCCATTCTGAACATTATTTGCCCTCCATCTTGTATCTTAATTCGACTGAAACACAAAATGGTGGACTCCCGTAACGCTGCTGGTTCGCGTTACCGGGGCGCTCGCCAGTTCGCGTACCGGGGCGCTCCCCGGGAAGCGCTCCATTAAAAAAGGTGGGAAAGTAATTTACAGAAGAAACCCTTGAGACACTTTCACCAAATATAGATTTGCTCATACTACATACCAATCCCTACCATTTTCACAAATTTGGTTGGAATTCCATTTACCCATTTAGCCTGTAGACCTCTCTAAATACCCTGAGGTAAATTACTTCACAAAACACATCTGAAGTGTTGGAATTGACAACCAATTAAAATGTTACTTTCATTTTCTATTTTTTTTACCTGACATTTGATTGGTTATGTACCCGAATATATATAAAGGAAGAGAAGGAAACACAGCCATTTTGACTACTACTTCCTGGTGTACATTTCAATAGGATTTTCATTAATAACTTCAACTTCTTTTTAAAGGTAAGTTGTTATTTTAAAAACTGAAGTATATTGTGCACTTTAAGTTAATATGGTAAACTTTTTCTGTTAGTTATATACTATCCCTCTGTAGTACTTATACATTTAGATAGACTTCTCTGTTATAGTTATGGATGGAGTTAGGCTTCTCTTGTATAATTATGAATTTACTCACATTAAATCACATACACTTTTTTATATTCCTACTTCCACTCTGATACTATACACTGCCCAAAGATAAATTCACTGTTAAAAACTGCCTATCTAAAATTAATCCCAACAGTGCCCCACCTCTACTAATATATATTTTTTTATGCAAATTTCAGGCAAAATGGAAAGCGAACAAAAAATTTCATTTGAAATTGTCCTTCCAGAGTCCAACCCAGAAATCATTGATCCAAATGAGATTGAATTTATGGATGAAACTTGGGACCAAGAACTACTGCAATGTGTGGAATCAGTAGATGCCCTCCTTGAAAATGAGGACATTTTACACACTCAAACATTACAAGCTATGTTCAATGAAAATAACGACATTTCAGACTGTGAAATGTTAGACATTTTATTAAATTTTGAAACACAATCACAATAATAAATAATTGCTTAAAAAATAAAGAAATAAAAAAAAAATCAACAAAACAAACAATCAATTAACATACAATATTTGAAAAGTCTATCATTCTTTTTTCCTTATAGTACGCTCCCCAGACCGCTTCCCGGTTCGCGAACCGGGCGCTACCCACGCAAAAAAAAAAAATGTTTGTTTTTTTTTGCCCCGTGGGGCCCTTTTAAAGCCTCCACATCACACCTAGGGGGTCAGGGAGGATCTACTATGCCCCCTTATGGTCATTTCCCCCTTTGTTTTGGCCTCCTCTTGTCTCTCGATCCTACCGAGAGACAAGATGGCGGCCGCTCCGGACTGTTTAGAATGTTGACAGACACCGGAGAGCCAATCAGCTTCGCTACGCGAAGTTCCGTTACGCGTCAAGTACGCGAACCGGAGCGCTGCCCGGAGCGTGCTTACAGATATATATCTTTTTTTGAATGTTAATTTCTCAAAATCCACTGGATCACATATATTGAGACCTAGCAAAGGCACATCGGGCTACCAGTCCCTACAATTTTGCCAAGTTTCGTGCAAATCCATTCAGCCGTTCGGGCTAAAAGTGAGGCCAACCGCCCTATGGAAATTAAGATTGGAAAAACACGTTTTGGGACCCCCCTTTTTTCTCGGCCCCCCCTTGACGAACCCCCCCCCCCCAAATTTTCAGGGGCTGCTCAGAAACAAAATGTTCCATTTTCCTGAAAATTTCAGCCAATTCCGTCCACAAACGCCAAAGTTATTAGACGTACAATTTTCAAAAATCCCATAGAGAAAAAATCCTAACTATATATACCTACTGGCGACCGCCAGTAGGTAATATATATATATATATATTCAGGAAATCCACACCAAAGTCCTGTGCTAGGACGATATGAATCACGGACACAATCGGCGTTTTTCTTCAGAAAATTCCTTTATTCAGCGTTTCTCGGCAGTAGAAACAATTGTCACTCCAGTGACAATTGTTTCTACTGCCGAGAAACGCTGAATAAAGGAATTTTCTGAAGAAAAACGCCGATTGTGTCCGTGATTCATATCGTCCTAGCACAGGACTTTGGTGTGGATTTCCTGAATTAATTTGGGCTCGCTGCCCAGCACGGACCACTGTTGAAAGTGGAGGGACCATAGCGAGGTGTGGCGGCTGCTTGCACCGTGGATGATATATATATATATATATATTACCTACTGGCGGTCGCCAGTAGGTATATATAGTTAGGATTTTTTCTCTATGGGTTTTTTGAAAATTCTATGTCTAATAACTTTGCCGTTTGTGGACGGAATTGGCTGAAATTTTCAGGAAAATGGCACATTTTGTTTCTGAGCAGCCTTTGAAAATTTGGGGGGGGTTCGTCAAGGGGGGGCCGAGAAAAAAGGGGGGTCCCAAAACGCGTTTTTCCCATGTTAATTTCCATAGGGCGGTTGGCCTCACTTTTAGCCCGAACGGCTGAATGGATTTGCACGAAACTTGGCAAAATTGTAGGGACTGGTAGCCCGATGTGCCTTTTGTAGGTCTCAATATATGTGCTCCAGTGGATTTTGAGAAATTAACGTTTAAAAAAAGATATATATCTGTAAGCGCGGACCAGGCAGCGGTCTGGTTCGCGGACTTTTCGCGCAACGGAGCTTTGTGAAGCGAAGCTGATTGGTTCTCCGGCGTCTGTCAACATTCCAAACAGTCCGTAGCGGCCGCCATCTTGTCTCTCGGTAGGATCGAGAGACAAGAGGAGGCGAAAGCGAAGGGGCAAATGACCATAGGGGGGCATAGTAGATCCTCGCTGACCCCCTAGGTTTGATGTGGAGGTTTTAAAAGGGCCCCGCGGGGCAAAAAAAAAAATAATAATAATAATCGAACGGCTGAATGGATTTGCACGAAACTTGGCAAAATTGTAGGGACTGGTAGCCCGATGTGCCTTTGCTAGGTCTCAATATATGTGCTCCAGTGGATTTTGAGAAATTAACGTTCAAAAAAAGATATATATCTGTAACAGCGCTCCGCTTCGCGTACTTTTCGCGTTACGGAGGTTTGCGAAGCTGATTGGTTTTTCGGCGTCTGTAAACATTCCGAACAGTCCGTAGCGGCCGCCATCTTGTCTCTCGGTAGGATCGAGAGACAAGAGGAGGCCAAAGCGAAGGGGCAAATGACCATAAGGGGGCATAGTAGATCGTCCCTGACCCCCTAGGTTTGATGTGGAGGCTTTGAAAGGTTCTCGCAGGGCAAAAAAATATATACCGTTTTTTTAGTTTTTTTGCGTGGAGTGCGCTCGGTTCGCGAACCGGGAAGCGTTCTGGGGAGCGTACTTTCTTGAAAATTAGTGAAAAAAGTTAGAGTACAATAATAATTGTGAGTGATCAGATGTAGGGTAGCTCTGAGAAGAGCTTTTGGGTTTATGGTACATTTAGGTACTTATAAGTAGGTACCAATGCACATTCTTAAATTCAGAGTGAAAACTCTGTTGCCCTCATCTGAGAAGTGAACTCCATCTCCTCTGTAGATATCTTGCATGTAGTAACGCAAGTTATTGTTGTACAGGGAGCCCATTCCATGGTCTCTCATGTAAGCTGAAACAGATTTGTTTACATGCTTCCTCGATTTCTCAATTTGTGGACAAAATTGGTTCGACCACCTCCATTTCTGTCTTTGGCATATATTTGAATATACCAAGGCAGTCTGAGGAAAAAGTGCCATCAATTGCTCAAAGGTGTCCTTTAAAAGCATTTCCAGACCTACCCCAGTCAAAGTGCCCAAATCATTACCTCCACAGTGCACAATTAACAGGTCAGGTTTTGGCAAATGCATAAAGGTTTTCACCAATGGTATCAATTGGTGACATTTTAATCCTCTGTGGCCAAACCACTTAATTTCCACATCTTGTAAATTGAGGTTAGGTAAATTCCTGTTTTCAGCGTACCTTTGAGCCCAATAGATGTAGCTATGTCCAACAATCCAGACAGAAAACATGGCGAGAGAAGGTTCTCCTGCAGTCAGATGAAGTGTGGCAATGAAATGGCAGTTGAAAAAATGAGAGTGTAAAATGAAAAAAACTGAGGAGTTTCTGTGTTAATGAAGCAGTAAGAGTGATTGGTGGATTTTGATTGCTGAAAACAGAAAGTTAGTGTGCATGGATGAGTTCGTTGAAAGATGTATTTTGAGTGGCGAAGAAAAAATCATTAAATGAAAGAATGCTTTGGATATGCAGGTGCACTGAGAGTTCTGAGTTCAATTGCAACATTGTTGTGTGAGAGGTCTTGCAAGAGGTGGTTGCTATGCAGAAAAAGCAGAGAGGGGGCAGAGGGGGGAAGGGTTTTGCTTTGAAAAAAAGTGAGGGAAGAGTTTTGATTGGGTGACATGAGAGATCTGTGTGAGGAATTACAGCATTTCTGTGCTTTTGATAGCTGCAGACTCTGGAGTGCATACCTTTTGCTCTGCTGAAGACAAATTGGTGTGTTTCTGAGACTGTTTTGAAACTCAAAGTATTTGCTGAGGTGAGAAAAAATTTCTTTAATTTAGATAGAAAATAGTGTGCTTTAAGGAGAAAATTATGAAGAAAGTTGTGTTTTTCAAATGTTGCTTTGTCTCAAGTGTTTCACAAATAGATTTTGTTTCTTTGAGAAATTGTAATTGGAGAAAATGTGAAGTATTAGTACTGACAGGGTTTTTATGTGCATAGGAGCTGTGGAGTGTTTTCAAATTATGACTTGTAAATCGTTTTTGAGAAAAAGCAATGGTTTTAATATTGATGAGAAGGATATAATGGTGTCTGCTTCTTTATAAGGTAATTGAGAGTCTTTCCCATTTCAATGTAAGAAGTTTGTCTGTGGAGCAAATTGCTTGTAAATATGCTCCCACCTGTGCATGGCAAATTTAGATTTTGAATGTTTCCGTTACATAGGCATGTTAAAGGTGACTGAAACATGCTGCAAAGGCAATCAAAAAATGCTTTTATGTGTCTTAAGGACATTTTAAGTCATTTCCCCATGTGCAGTGTTTTCAAATTATGAGTTGAAAATCGTTTTTGAGGTAAAGGAATGTTTTCAAAATTTATGTGCGCCATATGACCCCAAATTTTTTTTTCAGGGGTGCAGCAGGGTGTTCTTGAGATACCCCTGCACCGTCGGAAAAATTCGTAATTTGCGATGAGGTAATTGCTAATCGCAAATTGCACCTTCATTCCTATGGGCCTCCTGCTGCATGGAAATGAATGGGTAATCTTGCTGAAATGCAAAGTCGAATCTGTATTTAAAAGGGTCTGCACCTCTGTACGGGTGTTCGCTATGTGAAGCACGAAAGTTTCACGGGCCGAACTCAAGGCCACCTCTCTCTGAGACAAAAGAGCTCTTATTCTTGCCATGCTGTTGAAATGTGCTCCCAAGGTTGGTATTTGTGGCCAGATTGAAAACTCCCTATGTTCATGTGTGGGAGGAAATAGAACATTTCTGCAGCAAATAACCCGTTCATTTACTGTTACGATAAAATGAATACTTTTAATTAACCCAGAACAATCTTCATTATTGAGCATCAAATAACTACCATTTTCCAAGAACTTGAACGTGGGGATGATAGCAGGAACTGGCGTGCCTTGCAACACGCAAGCCATATTTGGTCGGTGTTTGTTGCATGAACCGTGTAACTGTCTGTGCCTACACATTAGTGAATGATCTGGCGTCTCAGTGCATTCCTCTCCATTCAGATAAAGTTCTTGATCATCTTTGAAAATCTGTATGTGTATGGAAGCGACCAGACTTGATGAAGAAAACCACTACCTAAAGGTTAATAACGACCTATTGGTATATATTTCATACAATTTGAAAACTTATGTAAAGCAAAAGGCAGCGTTATTAAACCGTGGATAAGGCACGTTGCCAAAGCAGTCAACCTTTTGGATTTATACTGGAAATGTTAAAGGAAGAATTACGGAGTAGGGCCTGTAAATCTTTAATAGACAACGAGTAAAATTACTCCAACCATCGTATTCCTCTAACTCCGGGATAGTAGGGGTGTTTAATTTTTTAGAAGTAGCCAATCCAAAGCATTTGGTCTGGGAAATTGTTTCATTCACAAACAACATATGTTTTGGGATGAGACATGCACGGTGGAAAGCCTCAGTGCCTTGTACCTGCCAGGTTCGTGAACCCCAAACTGATGTAGATCCTGGATATTTTTACTCTGTATTACGTTAGCATGGTCTCATTACTGGTTTAAACGCCATTTTTCCTTTTTTGTAACTTCTGCACACGACACTTAGTTGTTGCTTTAGCTTTCAGCCTACCTGCGTCAAGATCTATGCCTGCTTCAAGCAGGCGCAGGGTTTTGATGTAGCTTTGTCCTATTTGATTGTAAATGCGGCACACCGTGGGTGGCAGAGCAGCGGTGCACGTTAACTGGTGCATCCCTGGGGATGTGCTAGTTAATATAAATCTGCCCCTTTACATTTAATTATGTGCAGGGGACACAGAGTAGGTGAGGTTTATCCAAGGTTAAGAAGAGATGAGTCCTGTTCAGTGAAAAATTGGAGATAGGCTTCAGTATATTATATACTTAAGTAGTGTGTTAAGTTTTTGATGACTGTTATTAATTTACTGTTGGGTAATAGTGGTTAATAACATTTTTTATTATATTTTACCACAGATTCAACTGCAGATTATTTCAAGATTTTAGGATGCCTAGCAAAGAAAGAGTAAGAAAGGCTGGAAAACGTCAAAGACAGCAGGAGCATGGAATATTGCAGCAGTCCTCTAACAAAAAGATTTGTCAAGTCACCAAGAAAGCACCGGGTAAGAGTCGAAAAACAGTCATAAGAAATATGTGTAGTAAAAAAAATATTACTACAGAAAATGTTTCACTCCAGAAAAGGAGAATGAATTCAAATGGTAAGGAAAGGCCAATGAGAAATGTTACTGCTAGAGTAAGAGATAACTCTATGCATGAAAGTAGAAGGAAACAACAGTTTAGGGATATTCGTAAACGAATGTTCCGCAACAGGATAATTGGGAATTTGTTAAAAAATATTAAGAAAGGTCAGCAGAAAGTGGTTTTTTATAAGAGAAAAAAAATAGTTGAGAAAGTTATTGATCAGGCATTTGAAATTAAACGTAAGTTATTTATTTTGACAATCAATAGAATTAGGAAGCTAAACAAGGTAATTTATGATTTCAAAAGAAATAGTAGATGGAAGAGAATAGTTAATCGTAGTAATTTTTGTGAAGTTTTTTCTGGAGAATGGATGCATAGTTCAAGCCCTGAGGCATTTTTTAATGAGGAGAGTTCGTTCCAGGATAATGATTTGGTGCATGCAGTTGACACCAGTGGTCGAGCTTATGAAGTGAAAGATGGTTGTCCAGTTGAAAAAGAAAAACTTGTGAGAACAGAGATAGAAGAGGTGTTAGGTAATGAGGTTTTAGGGAGACGTCCTAAGGGTCCTGTGTACACCTGGAAGTGTAGTAGTATTTGCAGTGTACGACAGGATTCCATCAATTTGCTTTGTGATTTTATACGGTCATTTAGTAAGAAAAGTTTGAAGCAGAAAATGAAGTTGTTGCAAGAATTAGATCCTTGCAGAGTGAGAGAAGTGATAGGTTTGCATGGTCATTCACTGGCTTGTCTTTCCAGGAGAGTATGCCAGAGTGTTTTTCATCATTTCAGGATGCTAGCAGTGCATCATAATAAAGTGAGGAAATTAGTTAGAATGTTGTATTATGCTAAGAGTCCAGCAATTATGCTTAAACAATTATGCGCTGCTCTTTTGCATGGTTCTGAAATAGATGTGAAGAATATATGTGAAGAAATTGAGTTTTGTTACTTTGGAAGTAAAGAGGAGAATGTTGAAATTGACCAAGAAGAAGAGAGTAATGTGGAAGATAGTGTACAGGTTTCCAGTACAGATAATTTCCAGAGGGAAATTGCGACGTTTGAGGTGAAATCAAGTGAGAGGCCAAATTTCACTTGTGTGTGTTGTCGACGCACTTATTATAAGAATCAGACTAAGTTAGTGGATTTATATGGAAAAAGTGAAAGGGAAAATAATAGTGAATGGAAGGATTTTACAACATACTTGATGGTAGAAAATTGTTTTGATTTGGGATTGGATCAACGTGTGTGTACTTATTGTTGTAACAAATTAAATCAAAACCAGATGCCTGCTAGAGCAGTTCATAATAATCTGGAATTGTTTGAAATTCCTTCTGAATTGAAGGGTTTAAATACTTATGAATCTATTTTGATTCAAAGTATCCATCCCTTTCAGGCTATTGTAAGAATGGAGCCAAAGACAGGGAAATTGCCTCCATCAGATTTACAGAGAGGATTAAAGGGAAGAGTTGTTTATTTGCCTCTAGATTTAAAGAAAAACATTAACACAATTGGAGTAGAAAAAGTGGAAGAGGAACCTCTGGTTATCTTAGTTAATGGGGTTCCGACAAAGAATAAGAAAATATGGCAAGATTTAGTAGATGTTAGGAAAGTCAAAAGGGCAACATTGTATTTGAAAAAATATAATAAATACTATAAAAATGTATATGTTGCAGAAGAGGAAGTAAGTGAGGAAGAGGATAGCGATTTGTGTGCTGGTCAAATTGAGAAAGTAGAACCCTGTACTAGTGAAGAAATATATGAACATTATAGTGTTTATCCTTTGCATTCCAAGGAAGTCATGGGGAATGCTATTGAGTTGTTTCAAATGAAACAAGCGAAAGGGAGTCCCATTAGTGTTTGGGAGGAAAGTTTGGAAGCTCGGTGTTTCCCACAGCTTTTTCCAACAGGTCAGGGAGGAAGATATGATGAGCGACCTCATCAAATTCCTGCTTCTGAATACCGGACTTTGCGATTGTATGCAGGAGATCCTAGGTTTCGACAATGCATTCCTTATTTGTTTCATCTCCTGTTTGAAAGCGATCTGTCTGGACTGTCATATGCAGTGAACCACATCTTGAAAAGTGGTATACACATGCAAAACATCTCGGCAAGTGACTTTATGGATAAAGTCAATGTCCAAGACAGTATTTTGGATTCTCACCTGATTAATCTCATGGCGTGTCAGCGTGGTACTAATGAGTACTGGTACCGTCGTCATGGTGATTTAAAATGTATGCTGAGGAACTTAGGAACTCCCACATGGTTCCTCACTTTGAGCTGTGCTGAGTATGGCTGGGAAGACTTACTTGAATTTCTACGAGAGGCAAATGCTAACGTAGAAAACATCGAATTCAAGACACCCGGAGAACTGTGCTCTTTGGATCCAGTCAATGTATGTAGGTACTTCAATCATAGATTTGAAGGTATGATGTCTTTCATCATGAATAAGAAGAATCCACCTCTTGGAGAGGTGTTGGATTTCTTCTGGAGGAAGGAGTACCAAGCAAGAGGTGCTCCTCATATACATATGTTGCTGTGGATCAAGGATGCACCTAAATTTGGAACGGATGGAGACGACTCAGTGATGAGTTTCATAGAACAGTATTCTACGTGTGCTGTTCCAAACGCAAAGGAGAAAAAAAGCCTAAGAGAAAAAGTTCTACGTTTCCAAAGCCATCGATGTGGAAAGTACTGTCGTCGTAAATTCCGGAACAAAGACAAGTTCTACACCAAATGTCGTTTCGGCTTTCCACGGTCGGTGATTTCTAAAGGAAGAGTGAACAGTTTGATGTCTTCGCTGCGACATAATGTGATGAAGAAATCACCTAAAAACACATACAATTTGAAGAGGAACGAAGAGTCTAAGTACATCAACGACTACAACCCGGTGATTTTGTCCATGTGGAATGCTAACATGGATATACAGTTTGTGGCTGATAACTGTATGGCTGTGGCTAGGTATGTGACATCTTACATCACCAAAAAAGAGAAGACAGAATTGAAGGATATGTGGGAGGACATTTCCCATGAAAAGAGCCTCAGCAAGAAGTTGTACAGTTTCAGTCTGAAGATGTTGTCGCATCGAGAAATCGGAGCTTACGAATGTTCTGACCGGTTGTCTTCAGCAAGTCTCTATGCCAAGTCCAGGAGTATCGTTTGGGCGAGTGTTGGTCTTGCTGCAACGCGTAATCGAGTTCTGAAACCTGTGCGGGAAATTGAGTATTTGGCGGAAAAGGAGCCAAACAGTACCGACATTTTGAAGAGCAACATGTTGGATACCTATTATCCAAATCGAAGCAGTCACCTCGAGAATGTTTGTCTGTATGAGGTTCTGCAAAATTACATATTCAAGAGGAACATCAAAGAAGATACTGAGAAAGGAGTGTATGCTGTAATAGGAAGTGAGGGATGTCTGGTCAAGCAAAGAAAATGCCACTTGATAAACCATCGAAAATTGAGTGGCGAATCTCCTGAAAAAAAGGAGTTTTTCTATTTAGCACTTTTGCAACTTTTTAAGCCTTGGCGTGCAGAAGAGGAACTGCTTGGAGATTTCCTCTGTTACGAAGACTCTTTCAATGCTGCCAAGGAGACCATAGAATGTCCTGCTTTTTCCAAATATGTAGAAATGTTGAATGTGGAAATTGAGCAGGAAGCAACGATTGCAGCCGAGATTGCCAGAGACAGTTCTCAGGACAGTCAGAGTTCTGCTTCATTGAGTCAGGATCCACTAGGAGGACCTCTTATCGAAAATGAAGCTGCCACTGCTATGAATGAAGTGGAAAGAGCCATGGCACATGCTCAGGAGGATGCGGTTAACTTAGAAGAGTTGGAAAGACAACTCAACGTTGAGCAGAGGAAAATATATGACGAACTTACCATGCAAATTGATCATGGATTAAGTCATGATAAGAAAGAGTGCTCATGTACGTCGTTGAAGCCTGTCCGACTGTACGTGAGTGGAGAAGCGGGAACTGGAAAAAGTTTCCTTATTAAAGCAATTTCATGTTATTTGCAGGAAAGGACAGAGTCATCGCTGTCTTGTGTTGTCACCGCTCCAACTGGACTGGCAGCACATAACATTAAAGGGATTACTTTACATCGTTTACTGATGCTGCCAGTGGAGCATGACAACAAATTAGAATATCACAAGCTATCTGGAGATGCTTGTTTTGAATTTTCAAGAGTCTTGAGCAAAATGAAACTTCTTATCATTGACGAAGTAAGCATGGTTTCCAATGTCATGCTTGCCTTTGTGCATTTGAGAATGCAAGAAGTTCTCAAAACAGAGTATGATGTGTTATTTGGTGGCAAACACATCATTGTTTTTGGAGATCTTCTGCAGCTGACACCAGTGAAAGGGCAACCTGTGTTCAAAATGCTCACGCATGAAGATACCAGGAAGTGCTTAGGGAGTATTGGCAACGTCAATATATGGTTAAACTTCAATTATGCTGAACTGCATGAAAATATGCGTCAGGCAAAGGATGAAGTTTACAAGACTATTCTACAAGATGTTAGAATTGGAAAAGTGACCGAGCATGGGAAAGAAGCTTTACATGCACGATTACTGACAAATTTATATCCAGACGAAGATGTTGTGCCTGAGAATATTTTTCAGAAAGTTACTGAGAAAAAATCTGGAATATGTTTGATGCCAACTCTTGCAGAATGTGCCAAATTCAACAACAAAATGTTGCATTTAGAAAAGCAAGAGATTGTGAAATTGGAAGCTATTGACAGAGTAGAGCATATGGGATCAACAATTATTTTGTCTGAGAATCTGAAAACAAAATTGGATTCATTAGAGAAGAGTATATCTAAAACTGCGGGTTTTGAAAAGACTCTGAATGTGTGCTTGAACTGCCGTATAATTTTAAGAAGGAATTTACATGTTGAAAGAGGTCTGGTAAATGGATCAATGGGTAATGTTGTTGATTTTGTGAAATACAGAAATAGAGATGGAATTGAATTTTTAAAAATTAAATTTGATGGCATTGAGGAAGTACAGCTAATTGCTCGTTGTTCTGCTAGATTTTTGCTTGTAAAAGACTTATATGTTCGTCGTAAGCAGTTTCCTGTTTGCTTGGCATATGCGGTGACAATCCATAAATCGCAAGGTTTAAGTGTAGACTGTGCATTGGTGAATATTGGCAGTTCTGTGTTCAAGGAGGGTATGGCATATGTGGCATTGTCACGAGTTAGGACTTTATCGGGATTGTACTTGATTGAGTGTGATGTCACAAACATTTGTGCGGATCTAGATTGTGTTAAGGAATACAATAGGTTGAGAAGAGAGTATGCGCCACATTTGCCTCAGTATCCTTTGTTTGAGAAACGTGTGGTAGGCCGGAAACGAAGAAATGTGACCAATACTGGGGAGGTTGTAGCAAAAAGACGAAAAGTTGATGAACCTGAAATTATAAGCAGAAACAAAAAGGATTCTGTTGAAGATGTTGTTGGTTTTCAATTTGAAAACAGTTCTGGTGTCAACTGCTATGCTAATGTAGTGGTTAATGTTGTCTTTTCTCTAGAAACTTTAAAAGAACAGATTGTGGTCAATTCGGATCAAAGATTTTGCAGTTTGTTAAATTCTGTGTTAGAGAAATGTAGCACTGATAGAACAAACATAGAAAGTGTGTCTGAAATTCGAAATCTGTTAGACAGATGTTCAGGCCAAACACAATTCTCTCAAAATAGTCAGCAAGATTGTCAGGAGTTTTTAATGTATATGCTTGATGTATTGCATGATGAAGGTGTAGATGTAGATCACCTGTTTGGGCTTTCTTATCAATGGCAGCATGACTGCGAGAACTGTAGGGTATCAGCTACTACTAGTGTAGACTCAGAAAGATTTATATATTTAACTTTGCCAGACAGTAAATCAGTCTCTTTTAATAAGCTAGTAAAAGCAGCTGATCACAACATGGAGTGTAGCCAATGTAAATCTGAAATGATGTCCACTTTATTTATACGAACATATGGCCAGTATGTCATTTTAATGTTCCAACGATGTAGGCCTGATGGAACAAAATTGACAACTTTAATTAAAAATTTTGTGGCTTCACAGTTGTCAATATCAGGAAGGACTTTTGTAACTGTAGCAATTATATATCATGATGGTCCTTCAATAACATCAGGACATTATACAGCTTATTTAAAGTGTAGAAATGGCTGGTCATTCTGCAATGATTCTGTTTTAATTTTCAAAAAAAAATTGCCATATGACCTTAAAAACTCTTACCTGGTGTTTTTAAAACCAAAATTTTAGGGAAAGAATCTCGGGATGTGCTCTGAGGAATTTCAAGAAGTTCTCATGGCTCCTACACTATTTGGCCTTGAGGATAAGTGTAGTACAGAGACATAACTTTTTACCATAACACTGGACGTTATTGAGAAATACGTGCACTTTGAATGAGTTCAGAAAAACTATTTCTTTTTATAAGCTAATTGAAGCAGCGAATCAAAACATGGAGTAGAGGGAATGTAAGTCTGCAATGCTGTCTACTGTTTTACATTGCTTTGTGATTAAAAGTGATGTAGAGAATTAAATAATTGTACTAGTCATAAAGGTAGTGTAAGTCTGCTTCATAGTAAGCAGTATCAGTGTGATAGGAAATGTAGAACATGATTGAGCAAGAAGGGGAAGATATTACTAGTCCAGGATTGTGTAAATGATCTTCAACATTTTAATTCTGAAAGTTGCGGAAATGCGAAAAGACGGGATTGGCTTACAAGAAATCCAAGAGTTATACATGGCTCTGACACGATTTGGCCTTGTGGAATCGTGTGGTAGAGAGCGAGAAGTCATTTATTGTATGTAACATGTTTTTGAAAACGATGGAGGTTTTCTTTCAGAAAGTGGCGGGTTGAAAGTAATAACAGCACAACAGAGTGTAAGCTGTTCATAGGACATCCTTGGCCGTCATGGAAAGTAAGTTAACTTTAAGGAGTTCTGAATTCTGATTTGTAATGTATGGGTTTTTTAAACACAATCATTTTGATTGTGTTTTTTTTTCCCCGCTGTTATATGATGAATACCTTCAAGTCACTGTTTTAGTGAAATTTGATACATTCTGAGAACAGCAAAAATAAGCCATTTAACATGTATAATTAATTCTGTTCTGTTTGCATTTATGATGTACATGTAGAACTGTGTAGGAGGCATGGAGAAGGTGAGGCTTCTGTCAGTGTCAAAGTTGTTGCATACAGTGCTCATATTCTACGTAGTCTTTTATATTTCATTACTTTCACTGTTTCTGACAGATCTAAAAAAATTTTTTTTAAAAGAACAGTAAGTATAAGGGAAGGAAACAGACAGTTATGTTAAAAGAAACACAGCTATAGGGAATAAACTAGGGATACTGTTACCCGCAATCCTCTGCTGATGATGTCACTGAGCATGTCATGAATGATGTAATATGTGACATCATCAGCAGTGGATTACGGGTAATAGTATCTCTAGTTTACTCCCCTATAGCTGTCTTTCTTTTAACATAACTGTCTGTTTCCTTCCCTTATACTTACTGTTCTTTTTTATAAAAAAAATGTTTTGGTTCGCTTCCGGTTCGCGTACCGGGGAGCGAACTGGGAAGCGAACTAAGAGAAATAGAGGTTGGCACAGTTGCAAATATTGTACCAATTTTTTTATAACGGGGAGGTAGTTCTGAAAAGAACTTTTTTTTAAATTGTTTTTGTTGTTTTATATTTTTTTTATTATTTTTCTGAACATTTTTTTACTTTTTTTGAATTTTTCTGAACAGTTTTATATTTTTTTTGTTTTTTTTTCGGAGGGGGCAACGAAAATGATTCATTGTAAAGGGCTCAACAGGAGGAAGAAAACAAAAAAAAGAATTTATTGTTTGGGGAGTTTCGGACAAACATGAGCATGATTGTTAATAGCTCTGTTGATCAGAGTGATGCTACTTTCTGCGTAGCAAATGATTCCACTGCAATGTACGCAGACTTGTTTTACTTCACGAAATCTCGTTTGTATATTTGGCACCATCTCCCTGCCCTCTGGTCCCGTTACTTCCGGTACAACAGATCTTCTGGCCATAATAGGGAGATTATCTAGGTCGTCCTGTTCCTCTTCTTCCTCTTCTTGCTGAATTATAACTTTAGCAGGTGGTCCACTCTTCCTTGGATGTGGTGGAGGTGGTTGGGAAGCACCAGCTGAAGCTAGTAAAGAAGCCATTGCTCACTGGTAACAAAGGGTCTTTCTCTCACAATGATGAAAGTCAGAGTGAGGAAAGAAGGAGGGATTTTCACCATTTGGGAAAAAAAATAGTTCTCAACCAATGAAAAGTGTTCATTTTAGATCATATGACCTAGTCTTACATCATTAGGAAACCGAAAGTGAAATGAACCAATGAAAAGTGTTATTACCAAGTCACATGACCTGCTGTGTTTACGTTACGCGCTTTGCAGGGCCTCCCGGTTTGCTTCCAGAAACCTGTGCTTTGCGACTCGGTAAGCGTACGAGTTCGCTAACGTAGCACGTCATATGACGTATCACGCGACAACGCGAAACGTCATGCGGACGGGAGGCGTCACGATGTTGTTTTCTAACGCGGCAGTTGCGGTAAAGAAACGTTTACCGGCTCGCGGTCTATTTCGCGGCATCAAGGTCAGCTAACGGGAAGCTTCCCGATTCGCGAAGCGGGAACGAAGAAAAAAAAATATTAAAAAAAAAAATTTATTCATAAACATATAAAATATATTTTTGGATTTAAAGAAGAATACATTTTACAGCTACAGATATTAGCTGTTAAAAAACCAATGAAATTCACAGAAAAAACCATAGGTTATAGACCATATATAGTTAGGAATTAGCATTTACAAAACCTTGAAAATTCACTGAAAAAACCATAGGTTATAGACCATATATAGTTAGGAATTAGCATTTAAAAAACCTTATTTTACTCACACAAAACCATTGAAATTCCATATATAGTTAGTTGCACTAACTATATATCGCGCACCCGTAATCCACTGCTGATGATGTCACATATTACATCATTCATGACATGGTCAGTGACATCACTGATGACATCACTGATGACATCTCAAATGACATCACTGATGATATCTCATTTGACATCAATGGTCACATCAATGATGATATCATTAATGTGACAATACAATGCATCTCCTCACACTTTAATATAACCTCTGTTACACCCAGTGTTAAATACAGAGTATAATTTTTGAAACCATTGACACACCAATACTAGTTACTACATACCCACTCACTGATTCCTACGTCTACACACACATTCACTCATTCACCCATACAATCATTCATACATACAATCACTCATCTTTACAACACTATCATATGCACTCATACACCTATACAGACACTCACACTCTGCCACTCATCCATGGAGTTACTCATACACCTAGTCAGTCCTGTAAAGAATCAATCACAGTTCCATTTTCTAACCTACACAGTTAAACATAGAGTACCTTACATTTTAAAACATATACTAACACATACTTACTCTCTTATAGAATCACTGATACAAGTACACATTGATCTGCACAGAGTCACACACCTCCCAGCCAGTCATACACACACTCAGTCTCCCATACAAATACTTGTGCAACCAATCAATAACCCATATAGCTACTTATATAGCTACTGATCAACACATGCAGCAGCTTGCACAACAACAGACATGCTGATGCACACTTTCAGACAGTTTAGTCACTAACCCGTGCATTTAGTAAGACGCATTTAATCACTCACTCATACAGTCAATCACGCACCTACTAAAACCTTCATTCAGACACTTATACATCCACTCATTCTTCAATATGTAAAACATATTTAAACTTTACAGAAACACATAATCACTGGATGTTGTCATCAGTGATGTCATTTGAGATGTCATCAGTGATGTCATCAGTGATGTCACTGACCATGTCATGAATGATGTAATATGTGACATCATCAGCAGTGGATTACGGGTGCGCGATATATAGTTAGTGCAACTAACTATATATGGAATTTCAATGGTTTTGTGTGAGTAAAATAAGGTTTTTTAAATGCTAATTCCTAACTATATATGGTCTATAACCTATGGTTTTTTCAGTGAATATATATATATATATATATATACATAAACCTGTAAGATACATATAAAATGAAATTATGTATATATATTAAAATAAAATATCAAAATAAATATTTATCTTTAAAACAAGATTTTACACTACATTAACTGAAACAGTAGGGAAAATACTGGATAGCGCGGGGCGTAAAATTAATATTCCCATTCCAAGGAGTGCAACAGTAGGGAAAGTGTTGGATATTGGAGAGGAATAATTAACTATTCCCACTCCAGCAGGTGCAACAGTAGGGAACGTGTTGGATATCGGAGGGGAATAATTTACTATTCCCACTCCACAGTGTGCAACAGAAGGGAAAGTGTTGGATAGCTGAGAAGATAACATTTCTATTCCCACTCCAGCAAGTGCAACAGTAGGGAAAGTGTTGGATAGCGGGGGGAATAATTTACTATTCCAACTCCAGCAAGTGCAACAGTAGGGAAAGTGTTGGATAGCAAATGGAATAAGTTACTATTCCCACTCCAGCAAGTGCAACAGTAGGGAAAGTGTTGGATAGCGGTGTGGAATAATTTACTATTCCAACTCCAGCAAGTGCAACAGTAGGGAAAGTGTTGGATAGTGGATGGGGATAATTTACTATTCCCACTCCATTAAATGCAACAGTAGGGAAAGTGTTGGATAGCAGAGGGGAATAATTTACTATTCCCACTCCAGCAACTGCAACAGTAGGGGTAGTGTTGGATAGCAGAGGGGATAAAATTACTATTCCCACTCCAACTAATGCAACAGTAGGGAAACTATTGGCTAGCAGAGGGGATCCAATTATTATTCCCACTCCAGCAAGTGCAACAGTAGGAAAAGTGTTGGTAGCGGAGGGGAGTAATTTACTATTCCAACTCCAGGGAGTGCAACAGTAGGGAAAGTATTGGATAGCGGTGGGGAATAATTCACTATTCCAACTCAAGGGAGTGCAACAGCAGGGAAAGTGTTGGAGAGCGTAAGGGATACAATTAGTATTCCCACTCCAATAAATGCAACAGTAGGGAAAGTGTTGGATGGCGGAGGAGAATAATTTACTATTCCCGCTCCACAGAGTGCAATAGTAGGGAAAATGTTGGATAGTGGAGGGGATAAAATTACTATTCTCACTCCAACAATTGCAAAAATAGGGAAGTGTTGGAAAGCGGAGGTGAATAATTTACTATTCCCACTCCAGCAAAATAATAAACATTAATTAACAAATACTCAAGTAATAAAAATAATAATTTACCTCTCACCGAAAACCCCTATAAATAACATCACCATTACTGTAAAACAAGACACAATTAACATAATTGCTTAATAATTAATGAATTAACTAATAACAATAAGCTATAACATTAAAACCAATGAGTAATACATTAATTCATAATATTAAGACTATAAAATAGCAATAAATAAATATTATCTGAAAAAATAAAAAATTATATTACTTATTAACTAGTTGCCACACTACGCCCCTCTTAATACAGAACTTGCTCATAAACAATTGACAGAATTTACATATTTACCAATTAATTATTAATTATTAATAATAAATTAATAATTTATAAAGAACAAAATAGTTAACACAATTAACAATATAAAATATTAAATACACAAATATTAATTATTAAAAATTAATAATGGATGTATTATAATTACATTACTTCCCATCCTACTCTCCTATAAACCCACAACCCGGTCTTTAAAAAATAACACAATTAAAATATGTACCAATTAAATATTAATAATTAATATCAAATAATAACTAATTAATAACAAAATATGCAACACAATTAACCAAATAAAATATTAAATACATAAATATTAATTAATACAATTATTGATTAATTAATTATAATTAAATTACTTCCCACCTTACTTCCCTATAAACACACAACCCACTCCTAAAAAAATGACACAATTTAACATATTTACTAAATAATTATTAATAATGAATAACCAATCAATAACTAATTCATAATAAATCATTAACACAATTAGCAATATAAATGTTTAAATACAAAAATATAAATTAAATAACATTATTAATTAATTAATTTTAATTAAATTACTTCCCACCCTATTCTCCTAAAACCCACTACAGAACTAAAACGCAATATTAAATTTCTTAAAAAATTAATAATTTCTCAAAATGTATTAATAAATATATTAGAATGACATTACTTCCCACCCTATTCCCCTATAATCCCACAACCCGCTATGGAACTAAAATACTTAAAAATTACTTAACATAAAATGAATTACTTCTAAAAATGTTAAACATACATGAGAAAAATAAACTATATTTTTAACACATATACTAAAATACAGAACACTAAAATAAATGTCGATATTTTTAACAGCGATATTTTGACTAACAATATTACTAACTTCTATATCAACAAAAATGATATTTCTTACCTGCATGTCGATATTCTGGTCGACGATATTCTTGCAGGTCGATATTGTGTCACATTGATATTTAAACATCGATATTATGGCATATCGATATTTAAACATCGATATTATGACTCTCTGGTCCAATGGCAATTTTATGGTAATTACTGAAAAAAGAACATGGCGGCGGCAAGCTAGCTCGCCGCGGTGCTCCGGATTGACCTCCTGGTAGGATCGTCTCCCGCTCTGCAAAAGAGTGTTTTTTCAAACCTGAATCTCGGCTACCTGTGATTAAGGGCCTCCTGGATCTGCTGGAGTGGTGTACAGTCTGCCGGTAACGTTATCTCTTCATCGTCGGGCTCCTTTCCCCGTGCGGATGCGGTATCCCTCGCAGTGCAGCTGGCGCTGCTGCGGAGTCCTCTCTCTGTCTCCATGGTTCCAGGGCCGAAGTGAGGGCGGTGCCGAGGACGGCCACGGAGGACGCCGAGGTAGTGGGTGTTGTGGGGGGTCTCGAGTGGTGCTTCTTGGTGCAGGCGAGTGGAGCTTGGGCAATTGTCTTATTCAGGGTGCCGGCAGAGGTGAGGGAAATCTGCTATTGAAGGGCTCGCTGGTGTGTCCAGAGAACTGTTGTTTAGCCTCCTCCTCTCCCTTTCTTAAAAGCCTCCCAGTAGTACCGGTCACTCCTGCACCCGGCCCGAGGATCTGTAGAGCCGCGCTGGAGTTAAGGAGAGGTAAAAAATTAAGAAACCTGATCTCCTTTCGGCGTTCTGTAGATTTAGAGAACCCCACACACATAATTGTAACTTCCAATTCCAAAGAAGGATCACAAGATCAGCTGTGATATATACAGCATACCGGTCCTATTGCCGCAGTGGAGGGGGTCCCTGGTACATGAACCAGGTGGTGGGAATCTCACAGACCTGTCTCATGTAGAAACTATTCCTACTCCTCCAGACTGCACTACTGGTGTTGAGGAAAACTTACAGGCTTCTCCTATTAAAAATACTCCTAATACTCCCAATACCTCAAAGACTTTTGACAGCTCACCTAATACTTCTAAGGGGGGGCTTAAACGAGGTCGAGGGCGCGAACGTAAAAAGAAAACCGGAGTAAGCAAAGTCGGAGTCCCAGAAGGGGGAGTAGAGGTTGGAAAAGGAGTCAATTCACCATTTAAGAAAAAATCATCTTCCTTTTTGAACATAGAACTTAAGTCTAAAAATACTAATGCGAAGAGTAAAACTAAGGTGAAGACTAAGGATTCTAGAACAGTGCTCCCAACTGGCTCAAAAATTACTCCTTCACTTCGGTCCTATTTCAAAGTCGTTCCTCAGATTTTACATCTCCCTGAAGTGATTGACGATACAGGTATGGCATCGATCCCAGAGGCCAGTTCCTCATCTTATTGCAAACTTTCCGTACCAGTAGATACATCGTCGTTGGGGTTGGAGGATGCAGTTGAGAGGAGCTTTAGTCAAACTATGGAAAATGCTGTAATTACTGATTTTGTAGGGAGCCTGCAAGGTCTGCATGATCCAGAGATAGAGCAACAGCCTGTGCAGCCCATGCAGTCTGTTCTGTTTGTGCAATCTCCGCCACAATCTTCACCTGGCATAGAGCAGAGCTTACCCCAAGTTCGGACTACAGTGCTTTCCGAGGAGGCTGAAGAGTTAGATTTTACTGAGATAGGAGGCGCATCTGGGGGTGTAGATATGGATAACTCTGCTGTCCCTGCCATACCTGACCCCAACTCATTATTGGTCCTTTCTTCTCCTTCTTCTTCTTCTCCTCCTCCGATGACGGCAGCCTCCGTTCTGGAGATGTTTTCAGCCCTTACCCTGGAGATAAGAAAAGGATTCGCGGAATCATCTGCTAATCAATTAGAGTTTAGAAACTACTGTGAATCGCTTGATAATAAAATTGAAGGGCTCACTATAAGAACTGGAGTGCTAGAAGAAACGGTTGGTGCCCATTCAACTTATTTGGACCAAGCAAAAGAGGACATTCAGAAACTCACAAGGGATGATCTGGCTCTTAGCGAGAGGATGGAGACTCTTGAAAACAATGCGAGACTGGGGAACATCCGTATTTTGAATGTTCCTGAAGGATCTGAAGGGTCAGATATTAAACAATACATCGTGTCCTCATTGAAGGAATCACTGAATTTAGAGCAGCGTGGCTCAGTGGTTAGAGGCGGCAGACCCGGAAGCTGAGATCGACCGTGGACCAGGGTTCGATTCCCCGCCTCGGCGGGCTCGGGCTCAAAAATTCCACGGACTCGACAATTCTCGCTCTGGTGCCTACTCAACTCACGGGGTCACACTCTGCGACTCTGGGCAATAGCTTGCTTAATCTCCACGACGGCCCCTCGCGGCGGGATGCCTGGCTTTCACCTTGTGGACACCCTGCCGGGGTTTCTCACAGGGGAATACCTGGACGGGTTCCCTAAGCAAGCGCCGGGACGCTCACGGGCAGCCGTGCGCTTTACAAATCCAGCACAGAGCATACTCTCGCAGAATTGTCGGCTGACATTCAGAGGGTTCACAGGGATCCCTTTAAACTGAATCCTCAGAGATCTAAACCTCGTAAAATCTTAGTTAATTTTCACACATACCTTTTAAAGGAACGCATCCTAAATATGGCTTTGAAACAAAAGTCTTTGTCTGGGAAAGGTTTTACCTTTTTGATAAGATCGGACCTTTCCAGAATCACACTTGAAAAGCAATGGGAATTTGGGAGGCGCCTGGATGTCTTTAGAAAAATAGGTGCAACAGCTCAGCTCATGTTTCCGGCAGCCCTTAAAGTAATGTACAATAACAAGATGTTTAACATCAGGCCTGTACAAGCAGCTGATGAGCTACTAATGGATCTGGGCAAAGGGGCTCGTAAGGTTTAATATTAGACGCCCATAACTCCACCTTAATTACTCAAGAGGACCTTCCATTTAATTTTCTATTTTGATCTGGGAAATCAAGATGTAGACGTAGTTTTTTCTCTTTTTACCTACTTATATGCACTAGTCAATATGGTCACAGTCTTAGTTATTCTTCTCTTTTTGCTTGAAATGTTTTTTTTTTTCACTCTTTATTGGTCATTTGAAAAGAAGGCGGGTTATCTTTCTTGCTGGGGGTCAACCGGTAGGGCACTATCTACTGGACATTCTTCCGGTTAGATATTGCAAGGGTTCTTCACGGGGGGAGGGGCTCTCACCCTGGGTGGGTGAGCGCTAAGGGGTGGCAAAAATATAAAAAAGTCCTCAATAACCTAAAGAGTAGTTTTGGGAATGGTAACTCACACATTACACATAATTATTGTAAGAAAGTCATGAACGTGATCATAAATATTCTCTTTGGTATAGTATTTTTAATCCTCTTGGTTTACTGGATGAGTGATGAGTAGTGTTGGTTTTCTCTCCTGGAATGTCAACGGCCTCCGCACCAAGCCCCGAGCCAATAGAATCCTACAATATCGGAAGGACTTGGATGCGCAAGTCGTGGTGTTGCAGGAGACCCATTTAACTCATTCTGAATTGATTGCACTTACCAAGAAGATTAGATGGATTGATTTTGCGGTCTCTACCACTCAAACTTTCCATACTAGGGGGGTCGCGATTATTTTTAAAAAGGAGCTAAAGCTAAGCAGATTTCACAGGCTGTAGATTCTTCTGGTAGATGGGCCATTGCGTCAGTCCTCATGGCTGGGTTTTCAGTTACAATCGTCGGCTATTATGGTCCGAACCAGGAGGACCCTTCTTGTCTGGAAACTGTTTTCTCGCAGTTACTTTCCATTTCAGGACCTATAATTCTAGCCGGTGATTTTAACATCGTGTTGGACCCCGTCTTGGACAAGTCTCCTAATAATCGATCTTTGGTTTTGTCTAAGACTAGGTCCTTCCTATTAGACGCTATGAGGCAGTATGGGTTTGTTGATGTCTGGCGACAAAGGTCAGGAAAACAACAAGGGGTTTCTTTTCGGAATCTTAAATACCATCACAAGTCAAGGATCGACTTTATTTTAATTACTCAAAGACTGGTTGATTCCGTTAAAACAATAGATTACCTTCCCTCGCATCTTTCAGACCATTCTGCGGTTAAATTGGTGTTAGGTCTCCGTAGTAAAAAAAACCTGAGTATGTGGTCCTTTGATCACTCTCTCCTTACTAACGATGAGGACATCTCATATCTTAAGTCGGAGACTCGGAACTTCTTTCTATTAAACAATGGTTCTGCCTCAAATAGAATTATTTGGGACTCGTTTAAGGCTACCTTGAGAGGGCTGATTGCAGCTAAAATTGCCTTTCGGAGGAAGAATTATAACGAAAAGATTTCTTCCATTGAAACAGAAATGGCTCGTGTTCAACATGAGATCGACATTAACAGCACAGCTTCAGGGTCTATTTTACATCCTCTTCACAATCAATTGCAGATTCTGAAAGGATGCCTGGCTTCGATTTTAAATCTGAGGGTTCAACAGAGATGGGAAGCCAGTAAGTTGGCGCACTTCGAATATAGTGAAGACGCAGGTAAACTACTGGCTTGGAAGACCAAAGTAGATCAGGCCCGGAACAACAACGCATCTATAAAAGTAGGAAACAACAACTTTTCTTCAGATGATGAAATTAGGAGGGCATTTAGGGAATTCTTCCAAGATATATATCAAGAAGATAAGGTAATCACGGCTGAGGCTATTAAGAGCTGGTTGAATAACATCACTTTACCCTCTTTTTCTTCTGAACAATCTCAACATTTGGATAATCCCATCACAGAGGATGAGGTGAGATCTGCCATTAGGAAGGGTAAGAAGGGGAAGGCATCCGGACCTGATGGGCTGCCAGCTGAGGTATATAAACTCCTGGACTCAGAAATCATTCCCTTCCTCACCAATTTGTTTAATCAAATACTTTTAGAAGGAATGCCCCCTCCGACATCATGGGATAATGCCTCTATCACCCTTATTTTAAAACCGGGTAAACCTAAGGAGGCCTGTGGGTCGTATAGGCCAATTTCCATTCTGAATGTGGATTATAAAATCTTCACCACAGTTCTATCCTCTAGATTGGCCGCTATAGCACCCTCTCTCCTTCATTCTGATCAAAAGGGGTTCCTGAAGGGCAGACAACTTTATGAATTAACCTATGATTTAATTGGTGCCATAGATGTCGCAACAACCAACAATCTCCCACTGGCCGCCCTTACGCTGGACGCAACCAAGGCTTTCGACAGGGTAAACTGGGTGTACCTGTCAGAAGCCTTGGCCAAATTCGGTGTCGGGGAAAGGTTCCGTAGGGTCATAGGCCTGTTATACAGCAATTCCTCTGCATGTCTTCTCGTCAATGGTGACCTTTCGAGCCCTTTTTCCATTACTAGGGGAACCCGACAGGGATGCCCGCTCTCTCCCTTGCTTTTTGATTTTTACATTGAGCCTTTTGCGCAATATCTAAGGGAGGAGGTCACCATTAAACCTTTTTATTTTCATGGGTGGATGAGGAAGGTAGCATTATATGCCGATGACGTGCTTATCTTAACATCAGAAGTCACTACTGCTCTTCCGGCTATCTTGAAATTGGCCCACGCTTTTGGACAAGTGTCGGGATATGAAATTAATGCAGCCAAGACTGAAATGCTTGTATGGAATGATGAGAACCCTGTAACAGAACTCCAAGCAGGCATTTCAATGCGATACCTAGGCTTGACAATAGTGAAGGACATTAATAAACTTGTCCAAGTTAACTTATCTACAGTTCTTAAAGATTGCCGTAAGCTTCTCCAATCATGGTCGCACTTGCCTCTTTCATTACTTGGTAGAGTCAACCTTATCAAAATGTCTATCCTTCCTAAAGTTTCCTTTTTATTTAATACCATTCCTTTATACTTTGATCAAACTACTTTAGCCAAGTTCCAATCTAACATTTCATCCTTTATCTGGAATAACCATCTTCCACGGATCGCTTGGAAAAAACTAAGACGGCGACCTGATAAAGGGGGCTTGGCGGCTCCAGACCTAAAAATCTATGCGTGGGCCTTTCAATTATCTCACTCGCGAATGTTGTTGAAGGGTCCCGTAGTTTCGGGGGTGGGGCCTATGTATGCAGCCATGTTGGATGGGGAAAGAATTAATCATTCTGGTTTTCTTTTTAAGTTTGGTAATCCTAAGTTTTAAAAAAAAATTAAACTGAAGACCCTACAAGGTCTTGCCAGAACTTGGGCTGAAGTCATGAAATCCATAAAATTAAATTACTTTTGCGAAAAAACTCCGCTGTGGGGGTTGCCTGAAAATCCTGCCTGGCTTGATGACACTCTTGCAATCCCTTTGAGAGAGGCAGGCCTGGAAGTGTGGGGTGACCTCTTTTATGAGGGAGATTTAATCTCATGGGAACATTTGCAAGCCAAGGTTGGCCCCAATCTTTCACGATTCAAATACATACAGATCCATAGCTGGACTGTCGCCTATAAAACGTCTCCCGCTAACAGGAATAAATTCAAACTCGGAGGGCATAGCCCATTTGTCTCTGATCTACTAATCTGTGGTCCAGCTAAAAAAGAAATATCTAAATGGTATAATTTCATTCTGGAGGAGTCGGATGGGGACTTTGTTCTGCCGGAGTCATTATGGGGATCTGTTTTGACGGACCAAAATTTACAAAATCTTTGTATGACTTCTTTTGAACTTCTGTGGAACATTGTTAAGCCGTCCTGGCTTCGCAGAAATCATATCTTTACCCTGCATAGGGCATACTATTCCCCTCTTAGGCTATCTAAATTTGCAGGAGGACAGTCAGTGTCTTGTGCTAAATGCGGTTTGATTGATGCATCAGACACACACATGTTTTTTGAATGCCCACTATTAACCACAGTTTGGGAGGCTATCAGTAATTCCCTCACAGAATCATTGGGAAGACTTGTCACCATAGATTTGCCTCTAATAGTATTTGGTGTCCTAGAAGGCGTACAACATCTAGCCAGATGTCTAGTCTTTTATGTTATCCTGCTTGCAAAAAGGGAAATCTGCAGGAAATGGAAAGACTCTTCACCTCCTACTTTTAGAGATTGGCAAAAATCAGTCTTGCAGACCTCATGCACCGATCTGGCCAGATCTGGTAATCACAGTAAAAGGGCCTTCTGGTATCTACTTTCTTGGCTTCATTGACTCATCCGGGGTTTTTTTTGTTTTGTTTTTCTCTCTTTTTTTTTTTTCCCCGGGTCCAATGATTGATCTCCAATGGTGCTTCAATATTTTGTACCTGTGGAACAGTCGTTATCCGGTTCATGCCCGGCCCCACTTGGCTGCTAAACTACCCCAAGGTTTGCCGCAGATTGGTAAATCATGGACTCTGTGCCTTCTTGGAATACAGTTGACAGTTGAGGGATAGATGGCCCCCACAAGACTCGTGTCCCTTCCAGTTTTTCAGATAAACTGAGACAGCTGCTCTCTGTTAACTCCTTTTGGTACTTTGTCTATATGGTGGTTATGAGGACAAAAAAAAAAAGATATTATGACTCTATTCCGAAAGAGGCAGGAGGATAACCAATTGAGCATGAATACTTTTTTTTTTTTTTTAAACTTTATTTGTGGGTTTTACATCGAGAACCTTCATCAAAGAGTGCATTACAGGTACACATTTCAGTCTATTGTTCACATTGCATGTATAGAATCAGACCACCGGAACATACATCACATTACATTGATACAATAGCATCATCAGTCAATTCAGAAGGGTAATCAGTTACAGCACATACTATAGCACGGACCTCATACATTTTCACTGTATATCCACGAGAAAGGAGGCCATTACAGCAACAGCGCGCAGCAAGTGAAGACTGTTTCCACACGTCAGTTCTTCTACAAAAAGCCACCCAGTAGTATGAGCCAATGTCCGTCGGAAGGCCCTATCCCCCTTTCAAAGAGTACGTCCAATATGACCTCTACAACAATCCAGGCCACCTGATGTCATCTCTCATCCGTTCGTGCAGTGTAGTGTACCTCAATGAGATAGGCAAGAGGTTCTTAGATCGGAGGTCCTGCTTCGGTATCAGCAGTCTCTTGGGATAAGTACCCTCGAAGAGGGGCCCATATGTCGCTTGGCCGTGAAGTTTTTGGCAATAATTCAGAATATGTAGTCAATTGTTCCTGGCAATAAGTTAAATCGTGTAGCCAGTCCTTGAATTTAGGGGCTCTGCCCCTGCCCCATCGGCATGCAACTCTCCTTTTTGCCACCAAGAGAGCAAGTGCAACAAACTTGCGGTGTGCCGCCTGTAGGGGCCCCACATATCCCAATAGCGCTAGAACAGGGGAGGGAGCTATCACAGTGTGAATCATTTTGGAGAGCGCTGCGAGTACTTGAGCCCAGTAGAGTTGGACTGCAGCGCAAGCCCATGCAAGATGTAAGAAGTCAGCCCCTGGAGCGTGGCATCTATCACAGTTGTCAGTAGTGAGAAGTTGAAGTCTATACATACGGGCCGGTGTGTAATAAATACGATGTAAAAACTTGTAATGTATAATTCTATGTCTACTGCTAGCAGAGATGCGTTCTGTTTGCTGAAGGCAAAATACCCACTGTTTGTCTATAAGAGGTATTTCTAATTCTAGGTCCCATTTCAGCTTGGCAGCTAAAGGTGGATAATCTATTTGTGTATGTACTGTTCTGTAGATTGTCGACACCAGCCTACCAGGGTTGTCAGTTTGGAGTATAAGTTGCAGAGGAGCCAAGGCCACAGGTTCATTCGGAAAGTCCGGTGTTAGCGCTTTTAGCCCTTGACGGAGCCTAATGTATAGAAAGACTTCAAGCGGAGACGGTTGTATGCCTTCATACATATGTTCCATGGAGCGAAACGTACCATCATGATATAGATCTTCCCATGTTTCTACATGGATCTTGCGGAGCAGTTTGCGGAATCCCGTTTCTTGCAGTAAGGGCATGTCCGGGTGGTAGGTCAGTGGCAACAACGGCGCATAAAGCATTGCAACTTCCAGTCTAGCAGCCAATCGGGCCCATGCAGTAACTGTGCTCAGCACTGTCGTGGGCGTTTTGTCCCTGCCAGGTACCAAAGCGTAGAGTGCGCCCTCTATAGGGATAGGATGGGCCAGCCAGTGCTCAGCAGCTAGCTGGGGCATATATCTAGGTTGACGCACCCAAAAAAAGGCATAGTGCGCCTGAGCCGCCTGGTAATATAGTTCAAAATCCGGTACACCAAAACCGCCCTGGTTATAGGGCCGAATTAGGGTGTCCCATTTCAGACGAGGGGATTTCCCGCCCCATACAAGTTTAGTGAGTTCTGACCTAAGTTGTTGAAAAAAGGACCTGCCCGGGTAGAACGGGATATTCAAAAATAGGTATAGTAGTTGTGGAAGAATCACCATTTTGATCAAGGATGTCCTGCCTGCCATAGATAGAGGCAAGGTAATCCAGCGTGCGATGTTATCAATAATACGATTCATAGTAGTGCCATAGTTGGCCCGGAGTAACTCATCCCTATCCTTTTCTACATGTATACCCAGATATTTAAAATCTCCGTCGCTCCAGGTGAGAGGGTAATCCAAGTCAAAGCGCGTTGTGGAAGGCGTTAGTGGAAATATGCAAGATTTACCCCAATTAATCTGGACTCCTGAGAGTCTACCAAATTGTATGAATTCTCTAAGAATGGGGTTCAGGTTTTCGCTCGGATCTCGTATATATAAAGTGATGTCATCTGCATACATTGAAATTAGTATCTGTCTTTGAAAACAACGCAGTGCACTGTCTCTATGATGTTGTCGCAGTTTGGCGGCCAGAGGTTCCGTAGCTATCGCAAACAAGAGAGGCGAGAGGGGACATCCCTGCCTGGTCCCCCTGGTAATAGGGAAGTCCGCAGACAGTTTGCCATTAATAAGTACTCTGGCCATCGGACGCTCATAAAGGAGCTGGATCCAGGAGATGAATATCGCCGGAAAGCCCATCCTTTCCAGAACTTGAAACACATAATCCCATTCAAGGGAATCAAACGCCTTCGTGGCATCGAGAAAAACAGCCGCCATCGGTTGGTCGTCGTGCACTGAGTTGAGGACGGAGAAAAAAGTGCGTAAATTATGTGAGGTCGCCCTACCGGGCACAAATCCGGATTGGTCGGGCAGTATCAGGGTGGGAAGTAGGAGGCTGATACGATTAGCAAGAAGCTTGGCAAGTACCTTAACATCACAATTCAGCAAGGAGAGTGGGCGATAAGAGTCACATTTGTGTGCAGGTTTACCGGGTTTAAGTAATGACGTGATAAGTGCAAGCCTCATAGATGGTGGTAAATGACCCACCTCTAGGGCATCCTCATAAACCTCTCGCAATACTGGGGCCATAAAGTCAACGTAAGTTTTATAAAATTCTATCGGGATCCCGTCTAGTCCCGTGGCCTTCCCCGACTTCATACCCATAATCGCATCTCTCACTTCATCTAATTCAAAGGGCGTACTAAGGAAGGCTCTTTGTGCATCGCTAAGCCAGCCTAGTGAGACGTCAGCCAGGTAGTCTTGCAGTCGAAGATCTCCTATTCTAGAGGAAGCGTACAACGTGCTGTAATGTACCACAAAGGAGTTAAGGACTTGCACTGTGTCTCGGATCAACACACCCCCAGGGTCTTCAAGTTCTAGTATAATATTGGGCGTGCGCGTAAGGCTAATCGTGGAAGCCAAGGCCTTCCCTGGCCTTTCACCTTCGCCATAGCGGCGAGCGGTCCAGTATTTGCCTCTAAATTTCGATTCCCTAGTGGCCTCGGCAGTGTACTCAGAAAGTTTTTCCCGTACCTTCAAGAGGACAGAGTCAGTGGGAGCCTCAGTCAGTGTCGTTTCTAGGCGCTTAAGGTCTGTTTCCAATGTCATTATGCGGGCAATAATGCTCTTTAGAACCCCGGCTCCCTTAGCAATGCAAATCCCTCGTAGTGTCACCTTGAACGCGTCCCAAATAGTTTCGACATCCTTAACCGAATCTTTATTTCTCGCGAAGAAATCAAGACATTCATCGCGGAGCTCTTCCTGAAAGGCGGTGTATAGTAACATCGTAGGTTGCATTTGCCAAGCAGTTGTGGGGGGGCCTAGGTCCGCCGAGCGCAGTGTGATTCTCACAGGGGAATGATCTGAATATGTTCTGGGGAGGTGCTGTGATCGAGCAAGCGAGGTACATAGTTGTGATGTCAGGAATATATAGTCAAGCCTGGCCCTTGAGCGCGCTTGCGCAGTGAAGTGTGTGCCCTCCCTCTTGTCAATGTGGAGGTGTCTCCAGGCGTCTACCAAATTGTGGTCTGTTACTGCAGCACGAAGTTCCGTACGCGCCTTAGTGTAGTGTTGTGGAGCTGGGTGCGATCTGTCTATGGAAGGGTCTAGCGTGGTATTAAAGTCGCCTCCCCAAATGAGGTGGTGAGGCCCTGTCCCCACTATCGCTGCCCATAACTCAGTGAAGAACCCAGGGTCATCTATGTTGGGACCATAGCAGCTGACCAATGTGACCGCTATGTGTCCAAGTCTACCCCACATCATGCAGTATCTTCCTTGAGAGTCTATCTTGGACCCAGCCATAGCAAAAGGTGTACCTTTTCTTACCAGGATTGCTGTGCCCCTAGCATATGTCGAGAAGGACGAGAACACGGTGTGAATCGCCCACCGATTGGCAAAGGTGTGAGTGGTCTGCGCCCTGAAGTGAGTTTCTTGGAGGAAGGCTATGTGCACTGCGTGGTGATCTAGGTACGACAAAAACCTGTCTCCGCTTCCTGGGGTCCCCAAGGCCTCTCACATTCCACGTCAAAATATGTAGGTCAGTGTCTCCCATGAGTGGTAGTTGGTATCATCTCTAATGAGGGTATTTGATGATGGCCAGTGTTCAATCGGTCTGAATCGTAGCACAACATGCACTTCGGTGGTTGTATGAAAGCTTGTGCTTATGTGTACAAACAGCACTGTGAGAATGCCGTCTCGCATACAATCACAACTTCCTGTAGTAGTAAGATATAGCAACTCTTCGGTAGGTTTCGTGATTAACCTCAACTCGTAACAGTGGAACCAAACATTCCCCCCCTCCCCTCTGTGTAACAACCCCAAATGTCCCAGTCTGGGAGCAGTTAATAGGACATGAAAAGTAAATTCAATGGATCGTATCCAATAGTGCGCAAGGTACCATCCCACATCTCCCCTACCTCGCAAGACCCCATTCAACACAATTACAAGCAATGCGGTAAGTCTCATATAATACTTTGCAGGGTTACACCCCTCACCCTCCCCGCATCGCAAACCCTTACAATGCAGTCGGGCAGATGTCAAAACCAAAAGCACTGCAACATGTAGGTCTAAGTTATAGCATACGTCAGGCGTACTGGTAGTGGAGTGCCGGAGCATACCTCTCAAAGCAATAGTTGCATACACCGCTAAGAGTAGTTGAAATGAGTCAATGAAGGTAGCACAAAGGTCCCATTCTGCTCCAATCAGCGCGCCACCACCCTCCTCCCACTGAAGCATCCCCAACTTGCCAGTAGCCCCTTCCCTCCCCCCACCCTCAACAAGTCCAAAACAACCCAACATTTGCATCAGTGTCAACAAGTGCAATGGGGTACTCCCTATGGGGTACGACCTAGGCGCGCACATAGCCACCCCCCGCACCGCACCCATCGTCCTGTTCGGCCACGCTCGGGCGCAATCAAGGGAGCCTGGAATACTTTACCACCATCAGTCCAGTGCCCATCCGGTGTCCATCGAACAGCAGGTGAATTGACCGGTACATGAGTCCCGCTAGTGGGCCTGAGAAGGAGAGCCACTGGATGGAACAATCTTCAGGTATGCAGTATCTAAGTTCACTCATCCTCATTCGCCGAGTGGAAGTCTTCCTGTCTCTCATCGCCATTTCGCCTGCTTCCCGCGCGTTCTCGTTTTAGTGTCTTTACAAATTCTTCCACCTGTTGTGGGTTCACAAAGAAGTGCTGCTTAGCTTGATGCGTCACTCTTAATTTCGCTGGGTACAGTAGTGCATAGTCCACTTGGAGCGCTCGGAGCTTCTTCTTGACTTCTAGGAACTTGCGACGTTGTTCTTGCACCACAGGCGTGAAGTCTGGATAAATGGAGAAGGTGACCCCCTCGCAATTGAGGGTGTGGTTGGTGCGTGCCGTCCTCAATGCAGTATCACGATCACGGTAATTTAGGAGTCTTGCAATGATGGGTCGAGGCGGGGCACCGGTATTAGGCCTCGGTCCTAGAGATCTGTGCGCCCTTTCAACAATAAATTGTTTGGAGAATGCGTCAGCTCCGATCGCCACAACAAGTATCTTCTCCACATATTCCTCCATGCGCCCCGTATTGGTAGATTCTGGCACACCTATCACGCGAATGTTATTCCGGCGACTGCGGGCTTCCAACTCCTCATTCTTAGAGGCTATGACTCTGAGGACATTGTCCATTCTTGAAAGTTGCGTCGAGTGGGAGGCCGTGGTGTCATCATTTTCGGATATACGCCGTTCAGTTGCAGTGATTAGTAAGAGCCGCGCAGTACGTAAAGTCCTTCTCTAATACGCTGAGGCTTGTAGGGAATCAGAACAGTCTCGTGGGCTGATATTATCAATACTCTTGTCAACAGTGCAGGAAATAGCAGCTCAGCAGTATGTTGGTGGAGATCAGTGAGTTCTCTGTTTGGTGCCAATGTCTCTATTCGAGGAGCCAGTGGTCCGTCGTGACTGGCCAGCTGTCTAGGTGCGCGGTGGAAGGCACCCCCCTTGGTTCAGTAAGCAGCTCTCAGGTCAGATGCAGGGAGAGCAGGAGCACTGGATCCCAAACGGGAGGTCGATGGTATACAGCCCTCCACAGTTCGCCCCACCGCAGCAGTCAGGCGGCTGATCTACAAGCTATCAGCCGGCAGGGGAGAAGGTCTTACCGCCACAAGCTATGTCCCCCCGGGTCTGGAAGCTCGGCGATACACTGTAGGTATCAAGGGCCGGCAGTATCCGCTGCGGGGGTGGGGGCACGGCCGTCGAACCCACCGATGTCTATAGGCGTTCACTGAAGTACAGGCCAAGTGCTCCGCTATGTCTCCGAGCGCCGCCGGCATGCGCCAGAAACTGTCCCCGATGGGGGAGGGGAGGAAGGGAGATCCTGCAGCCACACCTGATATCGCCAGTGTTCGATCAGCAGTGACCGGCCGCAGAGCAGGTCAGTACTGGAAGCACCTCGTCTCCGATCAGGCTGCCTAGGCTCAGGCACGCAGCGGAGTCACATTCAAAAGCCGCGCAATATGGCCGCTCCTCCCCCAGGCCGATGCTGCAAGCCCCGCACAGCGTCTTCACATCCGTAGCAGAATCCCTGAGACAGGGTAGCAGTGGCGCAGTCCCGGGCGGCAATACCTCCACAAAGTCTTCATGCTACACAGAGGAGCTCACTGTAATTCAGCACCGCTAGAAGGTCGCTCCACCGGACTTTTCTCTACGGGGCCTGTCCGCCTCGTGGTGCGCCGCGGTCTCTCGTAGGCTGCAGAGCTCACGCGCATCTCCAGTCGTCCTTAGACTGAGCTCCGGCCCAAAACACCGGCCATCATATCTTCGTGACGAGAAGACGTAGGTTGTTGAAAGTGTCACCGAGGCTGCATAATCGTAATCTCCGCATCCGAGAGTGGTGTGGATGGGCAAAGGGGTGGAATAGAAGGATAAATATCGGATTTTTCTATCCAGGCTGCAGGAGCCTCACATGAGTGCGGCCATTCTGCTTGTGCGCCCTCTAGCGCCCCCATTGAGCATGAATACTTCAGTGCCAAGGGTGCTGAGAGTGTACACTAGAGTGAGTTGGTCAATGGTTTCCGATGCTGCTGATAGTTTAAAGACTATTAGGATGAATGAAAGGTGGCTGTGGTGGGTGTGGTGATAAAGTTGCCTGTGCACTTTACAGCTGTTTCAGTGGAGTGAAGAGCACCCTGATTGGGGTGGGTAGAGCAGATTGTTTGAATTGCGATAGAGGCACATAAAAAAAATGGTTGATTGTGCATATATATCTTTGTGGGTGGGATTGATGGGACATACTGGGTGTATGTAGTACAGACATTTATCATTGTCAAGGAATGTAGATAATGTCCCCGTAGCTTGGTTTTCCGATTGTAAATAATCTGTGGCCTTCTGGTTGAACTTTTTATAAGAGAGAGCATGCATAAATCGTTTGGACGAGCGAACATGAACTGCAATCTATGGTGGTGGTTGTGAGGCTTTAGGGGAGACCATGTGAATAAAAAGCATATTATATGGTCTGAATGAATGATGTATTCAGTTGTAAGAGTGTGCGGTCGTAGAGTCAGTCTATGAAGGGCCATAGCAATGAGGGGATTATAATTGTGGATATGAGCACAATCAGGATCTCCAAATCCTGTCCAACTTCTGCTTGTCACACAAAAAGAGCAGTTTTGTGAGATGGGTGACAATCTACAGTGCTGCTCCATATAAAGGCTCCAGCCAATCCTGAAGGCCTTGCTTGCCTTTGAGGAAATGTGTGAAATGAGAATCCACATTCCAGTCTGCTCTACAGCATCTCCATCAGGTTTATCCAGAGTGCTAATCTGAGTCTATTCTGGTCTTAATGTTGCCTCAAGCACCAGTGCTGTTGTCCTTTAACTGTGCATGTAATAGATAACAAGTAAACAAGTATTGCGCAAATGCACTAAGAATTTATAGGCAAGATCACCTTCTTGTGCCCCAGTGCACCTTCTTGTCCTTCATTTATACACCAAAGAGAAAAATGAGGCTTTAAAAACACACCTTATGACATTACTCATTCCAAGCATGAATTGTTAACCCTAGCGATCTCAAACAAAAACTGCTAACAGTATTTTTCTAAAGCACAGAATGTCCCCCTCAACTCTCTCAAGCAAGAACCCTAGTGATAAACACCTCTGAATGTTTACTTCATGGATCTGAAAGCTGAAAATAAAACATAGGTGTATGAAGAATGAATTAACCCCTGCATAGGGTAACAATCGTGTCAAACATGAATGTTTATTACCTAGGGTCTAGAGGGTTCAAATAATCACAGCCAGTACTTCTATGCCCTTGCAGGTAATTAGACTTGTTCATTGTGGGTGGTTTAAGATTGTGTTATCATTTTCTTGGATCACTCAATAGTTGTTTCTTATTGTTGTGCGCAAAAGGTCTTCTAGTGTTGTTAGCAACCTAACTCAGGGCCAGATTTAACATTTATTCACACAGTGCAGCAGCTGCAAATGCTGTACAGCGCTGCGCTGCGTGAAAAGGAGAGTAGAGGAGATGAACATATTTATAGAAATATGGTTCTCTCCTCCACTTTTTCTAGCACCTGCACTGAAATGAGCTGCCTTGCCGTAGGGAGACACTTTTGTGCCATAGTGTAAGGGTGTCTCTGTGAGTGTAGCGTAGGTTTTGAACTGGAAGTATAGCCTTCCAGTTCAAATACCATGCTTAGACTAACTTTATCCCTATTCCCTATTACGTATGATGTAAAGTGCAGCATACGTACAAAGTTGGAAAAAGAACGAGAAATGAAAGCATTTCTCCTTCCTTATGCCTACTTCTGAACATCTTTCGAAAGCCTTAGATGCGGGGCAAACGTCGGCACTGATCCTTCTGGATCTTAGTGCCGCATTTGACACTGTGTCTCACGCCATTTTGCTAAGTCGTCTGGTGAAGGCTGGAGTCATGGGCTCAGCATTGAAGTGTCTGCCATTTTTCCTCGCAGACAGGACGTTTCAGGTGATAGCACCCCCTTTTGCCTCTAGCACTCTCCCTATAGGTCAAGGGGTTCCACAGGGCTCGTCCCTGATCCCTCTGCTTTTTAATCTTTATGTTCAACATCTGGCCGGAGTAGCCAAGAGCATAGGGCTGACTTTGGTCTCTTCTGCCGATGACACACAGTTGGTGGTGGCTCTCTTGAGCGGGGATGCCATGAAATTTCAGGGTTATTTCATGGCAGTCGCTGAGTGGATGACAACCAACTGTCTCCAACTGAGTGCCAACAAGTTGGAGGTGTTGTTGGTAGGTAAGAACCATGACCGTTGGAACAAGCTCTGGTGGCCAAATAGTCTAGGCACTGCCCCTAAGTGCAGTGAGGAACTTAGGGGTTTGGATGGACGCATCACTCAACTTTCAGACTGAAGTAAAAAAGGTGGCGGGAACCTGCTTTGGTCTGTTGCGCGGACTTAAACCCATCCTGGGCTTCTTTGATGCCCCTCCTAGGCAGATCATCATCCAGGCTCTGATCATGTCAAGACTCGATTATGAAAGCTCATTGTATCTGGAAGTCAATAAGTCAGAAATACAAGGGCTACAGAGAGTCCAGAATGCGGCTGCAAGATCTCTCCTTGTTCTGCGCAGAGCCTGCCCAGTGACAAGTGCCATTCGACGCCTCCACCGGTTGCCTGTGGCTAGGCGAATCGAGTTTAAGGCACTTTGTATAGCCTTTAAAATCCTGAAATTGGCATTCCCGGAAATCATGACCGGCCTACTTCTACCCTACGCTCCCACACGCCAGCTCCGTTCTATGGGACAATGCCTGGTAGTGGTCCCCCGCGTGAGAAGGGTTTGCGCCAGAGGCCATTCATTTCTGAATAGAGCTGCCATCCTTTGGAATTCTTTGCTGGCCCACATCCGGGGGCTCACTATGTGGAATGCCATTATAACTTTTCTCTTCCCCTCTCCGTAGGCCTTCCTGTGCCCTTCTGTGCGTGACTATAAACAAAACTTGAAACCGCTGCACTCCAAGGTTAATCAAATGTATCCAAGTGATTCTAAATTCAAATGGTTAGGATGCTGAAGATGTTCCCCTCCTGTTCCTAGAGATGCAAATGAGTAAGACAACAGAAAAACCTTACACCGTGTAAGGTTCAAATTTAAAGCACTCCTTATGCGACACAGGTCGCTGTATTAAAAAAAATGGTGTAAAAGCAGAAGGACTTTTCTTGAAGTTGAAGCCAAGTTTATTCAAATCATTAATCATATTGCGTCATATGATAAATATTCCATCAGGAAACTCATTTGACTAAGGAACATCAATAAAATCTTCAATATTCCATAATCATCTCGTAACTGCTTTGAAAATGTCTCCCCGATGCATTTCGAGCCGTAGCTCTTCTTTAGGGGGAATTATCTAAAGGAAATGTACAAAGAAATACATGTATTGCGGTCCAAGGGGGAATACATCTATAAGATACCTAAATAGGCATCTGTGAAAGGAAAATAATATCCCATGCAGTTTAAATAAAGAGTGCATTCAGTGGGTAAAAAATGGGTGAACTATGCGTGGCCATTTCTCTGCTGGGACCGGGACACCTCTTTGCTGGGGCAGCTGTCGCAATATACAAAAAAACTCTTAACATCTTAACTTCAAAAGTGTACAGTTTTCTGATGTTGAACCCTGTCTAGTTTATTTAGTAAATAGGGTTTAGCATCAGAAATCTTGGATGGTTGCATGGGAACACCCATGCACCACCCATGGTATGCCCAACTGGCACTAAGCAATGCAAAGCAGCACTATGCTCTACTTCACATTACTTTCACTTTATTTCCAGCTCTAAATACGTTTAACGCTGGAAAGTAAATTGGAAAAAAATATTTTGTGCTGATTTGTGTCACTTTTGTGATGCAAACATGGCATAAAATCTAAGTAAATCTCACCCTTGGCATATGAGAACCTGGGCGAAATCATCACTGGCACTTCTCTTGTTTCTAATCCCATTCTCACCCTGTCATCAAGGTGCTTTTTCCATCATTAGCTTCCACTGCAGTGGTGGACTAGGAAAAGGAATGATGAATCCATGTTGCTCCTGCAGGACCGGAAATATTGACGTTAGTCATCAGGCCCTGAGAGTTGCTCATAATACATGTATATCTTACTGTGTTCTGGAAGTTTGTTTTCTTTACCTTTGTTAGGGAATATTGACTCTAATGGCAGTTATTTTAGTCCTTCTGATCTTCTGGTATTATCCACCCTCAAAGAAGACCCAGTGAATATAAGGTAGTTAGCCCACACACAGATAAGGACAATCACCTTTTCAACAGCCAACTACAGATCTAGCAAAAACAGTGAACGTCTATTGCATGACAGTAACTGGAGTGTGCTGCAAAAACAAGTAATCTTGCAGCAGGTCTGCAATCCTGTTTTTACAAGAGTTCTAAAATCCAGTTTTCACAGGATTGGTCTAAGTCATGATTGCATGAGTTAAGTTGTTGTTATAGGTGGGATTCAGTGAATCATTGCTGAATACTTGTACTGTGCTTCTCTTACACGTCATTGTTCTGGTACACATTGTGTAATGCTGACTGTAGTTGCAGCCTATTCTGGGTGATTCACCCATTTGCATGAGGGCCCAAGGCCAGACTCAGCTTCTGATGTGACTGAATGGAGTTCTGTACCCAGACTTCAACTATTCTATCCAACTCTAGAAACCTTAGCTGGATGCCCAGCCTTCCTTGGAATGATGGGTAGAACTCTATGGCCCGCCTCTGCTTTAAACTAGCCTGTCTCAGTTATCAGATCACACACCTCATCTGCAGCGAACCTTTTTCAGCTCATGTAGGCCATCTATTACCCATTTGTAAAAGTGCATCCAATAATTCCAAACCAGCAATGTCAGAAACCAGCCCTGACAATATGCTTAGAAATATAGACTCCGCAAGTAGCAGCAAAGACTTAGAACTCAACGTAACATGGATGAAGGTGCAGGGTGCACCCTAACCCTCGGGTAGGTCACTTCCCCACTGCTGCTGCTCCGTCTGCCAGTCTTCTTGCCTCCTGCTCCTCCCTCCAGATCGGCGCTCTCCCACCCTGATCGAGCGCCGCCTGGACTGCCTGCGCCTGGACTGAGTGCCCCCGTGTGCCTGCCTGCCCCATTCTCTTTTTTTCTGTACCCCCGCCTGGACTGCCTGAGTGCCCGTGTGCCTGCCCGCCCCATTCTCTCTTCTGTACCCCCGAGTGAGTGGTTCGTCCGCCGGGCTCCTCAGCCCCGTTTTTCCCGCCGCTGCCTCCCGTGCGGCCCCGCCCTCCCTCACCCATTGGATTCTTCCCTCCCGCCTCCCAGCTGACCCCTCCTCACCTCCTCCCCTCCTCCCCTCCTCCCCTCTTATGACGCCCCCGGAGCGACCGCGCAGCGGATGCGCGCAGCGGACGCGCACAGCGGACGCGCGCAGCGGGTGCGCCAATGGTGCGCCAAAGGCAAGCCCGTCTGCGCCCGTCCGCGCCTGGACCGCGCCCAGCGCCAGAACCCTTGGCCCCCGCAGAAGCCACCCCACCCGCCGGACTTACGACGCCGCCACCCTCAATGCACTAAACACCGGCCGGACCCCCGGCTGCTACCGAGCCACCCCGAGACGCACCCACGGACCCTTCACCTGCCAATCCTGCAAGTTGTCCTGCATTCGGACCTGCACCGCACCCACACCTGTCAAGTCGAGCACCAACAGCAACCACCTGAACTGCATCCTCCTCAACACCCGCTCCATCCACAGACACGCCGTGGAACTCTGGAACCTCCTCGATACCACATCGCCAGACGTCGCCTTCCTCACGGAAACCTGGATGAACGCCTCCTCAGCGCCCGACATCACCATCACCATCGCCATCCCGGACGGTTACAAGATCACCCGGAGGGACCGCGTCAACCAGACAGGAGGAGGCATCGCCATCGTCCACAAGAACACCATCCGCATCACGACCAGCTCCGAGGACACCCTCACAGCCGCCGAACATCTTCACTTCCAGATTCACACCGACCCCAAGACCACCCTCAGAGACACCTTCATCTACAGACCCCCAGGACCTCGCACACAATTCAGCAAAGACATCTCAGACTTCATCAGCCCACACGCCCTTCCCTCCGCCGACTACATCTTCCTAGGGGACCTCAACTTCCACCTGGAGAACAACAACGACAACAACACCACCACCCTGCTGGACAACCTCGCCAACCTCGGACTCAAGCAACTGGTGAACACCCCCACCCACTACGCTGGCCACACGCTTGACCCAGTCTTCTCCTCCAGCAAGTACGTCTCCTTCGGCCACTCCACCAGACTCCACTGGACAGACCACAGCTGCGTCCACTTCAGCTTCAGAAGGACCCCGACTCACCACCACCCGCAACAGGTTCCCCGCAGGAGCTGGAACAAGATCACCACCGACCAGCTCACCACATCCCTGAACCTGAACCCTCCCGCCAGCTCAACGAACCCCAACCAAGCAGCCAACAACCTCACACAGTGAATCACCAACTGCGCCAACGACCTGGAACCCCTGAAAAACCATCCGAGCAGATCCGGCAGCAGAAAAGTCTCCTGGTTCAACGACGATCTCAAGAACTCCAAGAAGAACTGCCGTACCCTCGAGAAAGCCTGACGAAAAAACCCGTCTACAGACAACAGGACTGCCCTCAAGCACGCCACCCGCAAACACCACCAGCTGATCCACACAACCAAGAAGACGGCATTCAAGGAACGGCTAGACAACAACGCACACAACAGCAAGGAACTCTTCAGCATCGTCAAAGAACTCTCCAACCCCAGCGCCGGAACCAACGACGTCATCCCCTCGCAAGAACTCTGCGACTCGCTCGCCTCGTTCTTCCACAGCAAGATCGCCGACATACACAACAGCTTCGGCGCACAGACCACGCACACAACCACCGAACCAACGCCCCCCACCACCACCCTCCACGCCTGGTCCCCAGTCAGTACCAAATACACCATCCACACGATGAACACCATCCACTCCGGATCACCAACCGACCCATGCCCCCACCACGTCTTCAACAAGGCCGACTCCGTCATCGCACCCCAACTCCGGGACATCATCAACTGCTCCTTCAACACCGCCACCTTCCCGGAGAGCTGGAAGCATGCCGAACTCAGCGCCCTCCTGAAGAAGCCATCAGCAGACCCCACCGACCTTAAGAACTACCGCCCCATCTCGCTCCTCCCGTTTCCTGCCAAAGTCATCGAGAAGACCGTCAACAGACAGCTCACCGCCTTCCTCGAGACGAACGGATCCCTCGACCACTCGCAGTCCGGCTTCCGAGCCAACCACAGCACCGAGACCGCCCTCATCGCAGCCACTGACGACATTCGAGCCCTGCTCGACAACGGGGAAACAGCGGCCCTCATCCTCCTGGACCTCTCCGCAGTATTCGACACTGTCTGCCACTGCACCCTAGTGCAGCGCCTGAGCAACATCGGAATCCAAGGGAAGGCTCTAGAATGGATCATCTCATTACTCGCAGGAAGAACCCAGAGAGTCCGCCTCCCCCGTTCAGATCCGAGGCCACCGAAGTAATCTGCGGCGTACCACTAGGATCATCACTCAGCCCCACCCTCTTCAACGTCTACATGAGCCCCCTCGTGGCCATCGCACGCCAACACAACCTCAACATCCTCTCCTACGCCGACGACACCCAGCTGATCCTCTCCCTCACCAACGACCCACCCACCGCCAGAACCAACCTACACGAAGGGATGAAAGACTTAGCCGAATGGATGATGAACAGCCGCCTGAAACTGAACTCGGACAAGACGGAAGTCCTCTTCCTCGGATCTTCACCCTCTGCATGGGACGACTCCTGGTGGCCCCCTGCCCTGGGCAGCGCACCCAAACCAACGGACCACGCACGCAACCTGGGATTCATCCTGGACTCCTCACTCTCGATGACCAGACAAGTCAACGCCGTCTCATCATCTTGTTTCAACATCCTGCGCATGCTCCGTAAGATCTTCCGCTGGATCCCCACCGAAACAAGGAAGACTGTCACCCAGGCCCTCGTCACTAGCCGACTGGACTACGGGAACGCCCTTCACACCGGAACCACAGCCAAACTTCAGAAAAGACTTCAACGAATCCAGAACGCCTCTGCACGACTCATCCTGGACATTCCCCGTCACAGCCACATCTCCGGACAACTGAGAGACCTCCACTGGCTCCCCGTCAACAAGAGAATCACGTTCCGACTCCTCACCCACGCACACAAGGCCCTCCACGACCTGGGCCCCAGGTACCTCAACAACCGCCTGACCTTCTACACTCCCGCCCATCAGCTACGATTGACCAGCCACGCCCTCGCCGCCGTTCCACGCATCCGAAAGGCCATCATGGGAGGAAGATCCTTCTCCTACCTGGCAGCCAAGACGTGGAACTCCCTCCCCATCCACCTCCGTCTGACCCAAGACCACCTTTCCTTCAGGAAGCAACTCAAGACCTGGCTGTTCGAGCAGTAGCAGACCTCCCTCCCCCCAAGCGCCTTGAGACCCTCAGGGTGAGCAGCGCGCTATACAAATTTCTTGATTGATTGATTGATTGAGAGCCTACAAAGTGAGAAGTATGCCAAAACATCCCTAAACATAGCCCACAGTGATCCAACATAAATACATCACAAGTTCAGATTAAATTTTGTGCATCTTCTCAGGAACTGACCAACCAGTAACTTCACCCACCATGGTGGTCACAAGGACCAAATAAGCAGGACCAAGCAAAGTAAACTAAGATTAAATGCGGATCCCCTTGCACAAAAATTTCCTCAGATTGCACTGTTCTAAATATTCTGCCACAATATGCCCTAAAAGCCATATAGGATGACAAAATCAAAGTATTCTTCAGAGCTGTGAGGCAACAATAAGTTGACCACATTCAATGTATGTTTTGGAGTATTTAATCCCATGTAAAAGAGGCGATGACATTCAATAAAATTACCAGATAGGTAGGTGGAATGTGAAGTCACTACTAAAATTATTTGAAAGACTCATTACCATGTAACCTAGGGTAGTTACCTTTTTGTCCCATTGAACTGTGAATCCTTTGTAATAATGGAGGCATGGCCTATGCGTAGGCTGTCTGGTTTTAGGTTTAAACCTATAGTAACTGATAATACCCCACCAGAAGGAAAATAGCGTTCACCAGTGTAAACATATAAACACTGAAAAAAAAACTGCACTACCACAAACTAAGGGCCCTATTAGGATGGCGGACGGACCTGCATCCGTCCGCCATCCCAGAGGTGGAGGGACCGTCCGCAGGGGCAGCGGCGGTCCCTCCGTGCAAATTAAGATGTGACCGCCACCCTGGCGGTCACATCCTGTATTTTTAACATTGCGGCGGGTGCTGCTTGAAGCAGCACCCGCCGCAATGTTAAAAATTAAAGCAGTGCATTTGCATGCACAAAGCGGCAGGCACCACGTGGTGCCTGCCGCTTCATGCACGCAAAGGCAGGGGGGTACCATAGGTACCCCCCATGTGCACCCCCCATTCCCCCTTCACCCCAGGGGGCCTGCAACGGGCCCCCAAAGAAAAGACCATATGCCTTTTCACGGCGGAAATGCCGCCGTGGAAAGGCATACAACCGCAGCCATCCTAATATGCCTGGCGGTGTCTGATAGACACCGTCAGCCATGTTAGAGCTTTTCCGCCACGGTCGGAAGGCGACCGCGGCGGAAAAGCTGCGGACTGAAAAAATATACCCCAGCCATCCTAATCTGGCAGGGGGGCTTTTTCCAGTCCGCAGCGGATAATCCGCATCCTCCGGGCAGGCGGTGGCTTCCGCCGGCCCGGAGTATGCGGATTATCCGCTATCATAATCTGCCCCTAAATGCCATTCATAGAAAGGGAAAGGAGAGTGAAAGAGTCATTTTGATTTCTTCCTGAGGGAGCCAATTCAATGTAACTTTGGGCTAACATTATTCTGCTTGAGTTTTGTTATTTAGGGATTTCATTAAAATATTGTTACTTCTTCCTTTTTTCAGTTTTGTTGTCTTTGGTCTCAGGATATAGGGGTTAGAAGCATGGTTTAGGTGTTGTTTATTTATTTTATCAATTGTAGAGAATCAGCAAATATCAAAATCATATTTTATTTTTGGGCTACGTTTGAGTCTTTCACTGATAGGTTTCATAAGAATTTTTCCCAATATGTACCATAACATTTACCCACAGAGAATGGCTAAAAACCCTTGATACACAGCTCCCTTTTCTAGTGAGTCAGTATTGATAGTAGGTGAATTTCTAAAACACCCCAGGCTTTAAACTTTCAATGAAAGGTATATTGACAGGTATATGTGAAAAGAGTGCAGTCACAAAGCAGCTGGGATACTGCTGAACACATGACACCAGACTTTACGAAAACATGGATGCAGTGTCACTTGGAATGCTTATGCAAAAAGTTCTTACCAAGTTCAACAAAGATTGGAGTGATTTTGTTTGTATTTGAATTGATTCAGCTACGTATATGAAAAAGTTGTGTGATGACCTATCAAAATCGATACCTGTGCTGAAGTGCTGAAGTGGTGGAATGCATACAGTAGGCTGTACAGAACAAGGTAGAGGTGTGTCAAGCTGTGGAGGAAATGTTATGGTCACACAGGTCATGTCCCAATGACGTTTCTATTTTTTTTTTTCATTTAAAATCATGCTGGGGCGCCCTCCTGCTTCTAGGTTGTGTCAAGCCAAAAGTGATCGCATGTTGGGTGTGGATAAAATTGTTAGACCCAGTGTTGAGAAGTTTCAAGCAAAAATGAAAAGTCACTATGATGCGATGGATAGGGTGCGACCCACTTGGTCAGATCTGTGTGTGGGAGATTGGGCTTGTGTCAAAGATCCTGATCATGTTACAAAGGGGATGCTGAAATTCAAAGCACCAGTGAAAATTGAAGTTGTGACTAGGAATACTGTGCGCCCCGACAGGAATGAATGGTGGAACAAGGGAAGAGTTGTGAAGGAGCATTCCCACAAGTCTTCATTTCCATCTTCTTCTGATATTACTGATGCCAGTTCATCTTCTGGTTTTGTTCACCTTCCTAAAAAGAGGAGTAGGGGTCATACTATCACCAAACCTTTAAGGTTTTGTGATTAACTTTCTCGTTTGTTTCTCTTTTCTCACAGAGGAGTAGCAGTTGTACTTTTATCAAATCTTTACAGTTTTGTGATATTACTGTGCAACTGTAGTTGAAGTTCATTTTGTTCTTTTTTTTATTTTTCTTCCTAATGTATTTGTTATTTTGTTGCTTCTTTTGAATTTTGTGTAAGAGAGGGAGATATTGCGGTGATCTCATTTCTTTTACATTCCAGAATTGTTTCTCTGGAATGTAGAACGTTGTTTTTGGTTTGGGGTTGACAGTATTCCAGGTTTGCCACTTACCTCTGGACTGCGGACGCTGTGGCTAATAAATACAGAGCTTAAAGAACATATGCTTCCTGTCTCATCATTCACATTGCGCTACTACACAGTGACAACACTACTCAGCAGGACTAATACAAATTTAGTTTAAAACTATCAGCACATCGAATCAGGGCTACTATATATTTATTTTAGGACAGTATCAGTTCTTCCAGGCAGGGCTACTATACTTGAAGTAGACAACAACAGCATTTCTCTACAGGACGTCTGTATGTGAGAATGACATTACTAGTACATATCAGGAGGATCGATTTACATTTATTGTGGCAGCAGCAGCATTTCACCGAAATACATTTTTACTAATACATAACTCAAAGTTTGAGGGAAGATGTATTATAAAAAGTCCTTTTTAAAGGGAAATACTTCTATAAAAATTCAGAAGACACCCCTTAGCACTCCTTCCAGGGAAAGTCTTACTACCATTGCCTTATCAGTGAGGGAGGAGATTCTTTGGTTGAGGCATATGGTTCACAGTCTCCTGGCCTAAAGGCCTATGCACACACCGTACACACATAGTCAGCTTAAGATCGGGCTTGCCAGCGTGGGCATGGTCTGTTTCAGGGCATGTACTAAGATTGCTGTAAACTGCGCTGTGAATCCTGCAGTGCATGCTCACAGCCTTGCGCATAGCAATGGGACCTCTTCAAGGAATTGGGTCTGTGGAAAATGTCACTGTCTGCCTGTCGTTTCTCTAGGTACTGCCAGAACCTCTGTTAGAGAGCCAGCCTTCTCCTCTACTCCCAAAGCTGGCAACTGCTGCTCACACCACTGGTAAGGTTGTGCTATGTGTCATAGTGTTGGCATCTTGCACTAGGACACAATCAGGTGTGTGTCCCCAGGTCCACTATGAGTTTCTGCATCAAGAAACATTAATAGAGCTCGACTCTGGCACGTTCTAACTTAAAGTAAGCACAGATGTTTAACAGCTTATGCCTCATTTCCTTTTGCCGTGTAGGATATGTATTTGTCAACTTAGGAGTTAACTCAGAAGGTCACTAATGCACCTTGCTCCTCTGAACCCTTAGTGGCATTTTGTGCAAAGAGCTCCTTTGAGTAACCTGAGAAAGAAGTAAATTACTATCCCACTGTAGCTCATTTCTGTTTTCATCATTTAGGCCTCTTCACTGTTCACTTGACTTTCCTTTTTAAAGTACAAAATATACACTCAGTAAATTATATATGCACAATAAATCACCGTCATACCAATTTATACTTTGCTGTTATCATTAGAACTGAGCAAAGACGGAATCCTGTTTTCAAAATATGCATCATAAAGTTGTAACTTTATTTTCAAGTGCATAAAAACATCTGCTCACAGAAATGTATTGTGGTTTAAAGCTCAGTACCACAGCATAGGTGAAGATGTTTGAAGTTAACTCACATTCACCATGCACATTTTAATTTAATACTACCCTAATTTAAACTGCGAATTGATAGAGATCAGTAGCTCATTATGGCAAGGTTCAGTTCCTAAATAAACATCATAAAGACTCCCATAATTACGGCTGTAAGAGGCTCTTCTCTGCCTTCATCTGTGAGGACTTTTTATTACAGCAGGCGGCGTGTCATTTTCAGAGGCCTGCAGCAGTCAATGGTTTCCGAACAGTCTTCTGTGTGGGTATTACAGTCTAATACTGGTGTCCCAGGGCCACAAATACTGTAGCAATGCATTTCAATATTTAAGGTATTCCCTTTGATCACTTGTTTCTCCACAGCTAACAAAGTCAAGCTGTCAAATTTTAGGAGGTGGTGGGGGTTACAAAGACAGATACAGAGCCCACGGGGTCCCTGCAAGAAGTAGGAAAGTGCTATCAAAATTTCACAAAACAATTAAAAAAAATAGGTAATGATAGCACAGAAATCGTAGGGTTGAACATCCGGGGAACAAATGGCCTAAAAGTGAAACAATAACATATTCAACTGTAATTCAACTGGGAACAAATGTATTTATTTATTCATTTGTGGAGCGCATGGTTATACCAACGGGGTGTCCCCGTGCTGAGACATATCCAGATGAGTCACTGCTGTTCCTACATGGCTCTTACGCTGTCCCTTCATCAGTTTTTGAGAACAGTCATGTCATCAGCTGTCTGCGGAAATAACTTTCACTGGGTTCAGTTGTTATGGTGATTGGCAGGGTATTCCAGATTTTAGCTGCTAAATACCTGAAAGAGCGAGCACCCATTCTGGCTTTGAATATTATTGGGACCCTCACTAAAGCCATGTCCATGGAGCTCAGATTTCGTCCTGGGATATATTTAGTCAGCAGTGATTGCAGGTATCTAGGGCCTTTGTCTGAGAGGATGCGATGACAATAGCACATTGCCTCAAACTCGGTTCTCTTCTCCATTGTCAGCCAGTGTTAGGTAGTCAGAGCTTTCTTAGTATTAGTTCTCCTTGGAAGACTGAGAACCAGGCGTGACACATCATTTTGCACCCTTTGAAATTTATCTAGGCCTTTTTTGGAAGTACCTAAATACAGTACATTACCATAATCTAATTGTGAAGTGATTACTGCTTGTTCTATGGTTTTCCTGGCTTTGGATGGTAATAGATCCATAACTTTCCTCGGGGTTTTCATGGCACCATAGCACTTCCCCACTACCTTCTGGTTGTCAAATGACAATTTAGAGTTGAACCAGATTCAGAGATTTTTCACCTCTGATTTTGGGTGAGGGACTTGGCCCAGTACTTCTGGCACAATGCAGATGACCAGACGGTGGGTTTCTTATCCACCAACAGTACCTCTGTCTTATTCCGATTTAGGTTGAGGCAGTGCTTTGACATCCAGTCATCCACCTCCTCTAGACACTTGGCGAAGCGGGTCGCTGCCTGAACCTTGTTTGGGATAGCTTTACAATTAGCTGCATGTCGTCTGCGTAGGACACTATTGACACCTCATGATTCTCTACACATTCTGCTAGAGGTCCCACATGCAGATTAAAGAGGGTGGGAGTCAAAATTGATCCCTGTAGGACCCCTTGTGGCAGAGGGTAGCTATCAGACAGGTGCGTCCATTGGGCATCTAGGAAGCTCCGTTCAGCTAGAAATGATGTCAACCACTTCAGAGCATTTCTCCTGATGCCGCAGGCCTCTAGTCTCTGTAGTAGCAGTGGATGAGAGGCGGTGTCAAATGCCGCGCTGAGGTCCAGCATGATCAGCACGGCTGTTTGCCCCTCATCCACATGTTTCCTCAGAGCCTCTGTCGCCATTAGTAGCGCTGATTCTGTAGAGTGTGCCATTCTAAAACTTGACTGCGAGGGGTCTAGTAGGTCGTTTATATTGATGTGGTCCACCAGCTGTTTATTTGTAACTTTTTCTGCGATTTTAGAAACAAATAGAAGTAGTGAGATAGGGTGAAAGTTGTCTTGTCTAGTATAGTCTAGCAATGTTTTTTTCCTAAGTGGTCTAACAATGGCCTGCTTCCATTTCATTGGGACTATTCTCGTCTGAAAGGAGCGGAGAATAAGATCTGCGATGTACTGTAGGGTTATGTCCATCACCTCCATCACTCTATCTGGTTGTGCCGGGTCTAGGGGAGAGCCGGATTTTATTCCTTTTGTTGTGGCTTTTAGTTCCTCTATTTCATGTATTCTAAATTCATCCAGAGTTACTCCTACGAAGTTCTCAATCTTGATAGCGGGTGAGGTAGTGCCCAACCGTGCCTCTGTTTGAAAGGTGTCATATATGTTTTTTACTTTGTTTGCAAAAAATTCTGCTATCTCATTGCAGATCTCTTTTGAGGCTGGAATGTCTTCTTTCTTCTCTTCTTGGCTTTTGAGAGATTTCAGAATTATGAACATTTCTTTATTTGTGTTGTTAGCTTTTCTATTTTATCTGTATAGAATTCACATCTGGTTTTCTTAATCAGTGAATGATAGACTTTTAGTTTTTTTTATAGTCTTCTTTGGACTTGTTACAGTAATTTTTTCTCCAGATAGGTTCTGATTTTTTACATGTTTTCCTAGCCCTCCTTAGTTTGCCATTGAACCATGGTGCTGTTAGCTTTGGCCTCCTAGGGATTCTCGTGCTCCAGGGTGCTACCTTATCTAGAGCATCCGTAATCCATGTCTCTATCTGGTTAATGGCTATGTTGATATCTTTGTCCATCATTGGCTTCTGCTCCCCAAGGGCTCGCGTGAATGATGTGGAGTTACATTTATTCCACTTCCTGGTAGTGACTACCTCTCTGTGCCTTCCTCCTCTGAGATGGCACAGTAAATGGGAGCAAATAGTGATCTGACCACGGGACTAGCCATGGTGCTCCTATTTCTATCTCAGTGGAATTTGTAAAGATAGGGTCTAAAATATGGCCCCCTTGATGTGTTTGTGAACCCACTTTTTTAGTGAGAGAAGATCTTTACATATTGCACTTATTTCTTGTGTTTTTATGTCATCGAAGTGTATTTTTAGGTCCCCTAATACCAACAATTTGTTATGTCTTAGTGCTGGGTATACTACCTTATCCTCCAGACTTTTTACAAACTTTGTTATTTGGCCGGGTGGGCGGTAGATAAGGAATCCAGCTAAGGTGTTATCTTCTGCCATCGACAGCGTGAAGAAGAGTGCCTCAAAGTTGTCTAGGCCAGTTTGTTGGACCTCGCATTTCATGTCGTCTTTATAGATTATGGTGATTCCCCCTCCTCTTGCCTGACTAGGAGATAGCCATTTGGATGGCATCTATCACATCAGGTGTTGCATTCTCATTAAGCCATGTTTCAGTAAAAAATAAAGCATCCAGTGATTTTTCACTTAGTAGATCGTGTATCTCATGCTTGTGTTTGACCATGGACCTGCAAATTAGTAGTGTCAACTGTATTTTTAACTACCTGTGAGTGTTACATTACAGTGCCTGCATATTTTATGTCTGCATGCTGTATTGGTGGGTTTATTCAATTTTAGTAGTACTTAATCCTCTCTAGAGTCCCCTTAGAGCCAGGGTTTCCGGCCCCTGGTCCTGGTCGGGCGCGGACGGCCGCAGATGGGCTTGTCTTTGGTGCGCCTTCGGTGCGGCAGCAGCGCTCCGGCTGCATGCGTCCCCTGAGCGCGTCTGCTGCGCGGTCGCGGGCCCATTGGTTGAAATAGGGGGGGATTGAGGCGGAAGGAGCGCCTCTGCCCGCTAGACCGGAAATGACCCGCTCTGCTCCACCCTCCACGCAAACGGCACACAGCCGGGGTGGGCCATGGCGGGCAGGTTAATGCGGTGATTGTAAAAGTTCCTAGCCGTACATTGTGCAAAGAAGCTTAGGGCAAAGAAGCTAGTGCATTTAAAAGCATTTAAAAAATACAGGTTTAAAAGCAAATGATTCACAGACAGATAGTGCACACTCAGCAGTCTCACCTCGAGTGTCTCTGCGCGTCCGTTCTCACCTCGGTCTTCTGTAGGCAATCAGGCGGAAGGAGCGCCTCTGCCCGCTAGACCGGAAATGACCCGCTCTGCTCTGCCCTCCACTCAAACTGCACACAGCCGGGGTGGACCGGGGCGGGCAGGCTAATGCGGTGAGTATAAAAGTTCCCAGCCGTACGTTGTGCAAAGAAGCTTAGTGCAAAGAAGCTAGTGCATTTAAAAGCATTTAAAAAATACGGGTTTAAAAGCAAATGATTCACGGACAGTTAGCGCACACTCAGCAGTCTTACCTTGAGCGTCTCTGCACATCCGTTCTCACCTCGGTCTTTTGTAGGTAATCAGGCGGAAGGAGCGCCTCTGCCTGCTAGACTGGAAATGACCCGCTGTGCTCCTCCCTCCACGCAAACGGCACACAGCAGGGGTGTACCAGGGCGGGCAGGCAAATGCGGTGAGTGTAAAAGTTCCCAGCCGTACGTTGTGCAAAGAAGCTTAGTGCATTTAAAAGCGTTTAAAGAATACAGGATTAAAAGCAAATGATTCACGGACAGTTAGCGCACACTCAGCAGTCTCACCTTGAGTGTCTCTGCGCATCCGTTATCACCTCAGTCTTTTGTAGGCAATCAGGCGGAAGGAGCGCCTCTGCCCGCTAGACCGGAAATGACCCGCTCTACTCAGACCTCCACGCAAACGGCACACTGCCCGGGTGGACCGGGGCGGGCAGGCTAATGCCGTGAGTGTAAAAGTTCCCAGCCATACGTTGTGCAAAGAAGCTTAGTGCAAAGAAGCTAGTGCATTTAAAAGCATTTAAAAAATACAGGTTTAAAAGCAAATGATTCACAGACAGTTAGTGCACACTCAGCAGTCTCACCTCGAGTGTCTTTGCGCGTCTGTTCTCACCTCGGTCTTTTGTAGGCAATCAGGCAGAAGGAGCGCCTCTGCCCGCTAGACCGGAAATGACCCGCTCTGCACTGCCCTCCACGCAAACGGCACACAGCCGGGGTGGACCGGGGCGGGCAGGCTAATGCGGTGAGTGTAAAAGTTCCCCGCCGTACATTGTGCAAAGAAGCTTAGTGCAAAGAAGCTAGTGCATTTAAAAGCATTTAAAAAATACAGGTTTAAAAGCAAATGATTCACGGACAGTTAGCGCACACTCAGCAGTCTCACCTCGAGTGTCTCTGCGCATCCGTTCTCACCTTGGTCTTTTGTAGGCAATCAGGCGGAAGGAGTGGCTCTGCCCGCTAGACCAGAAATGACCCGCTCTGGTCCGCCCTCCATGCAAACGGCACACAGCCGGGGTGGACCGGAGCGGGCAGGCTAATTCGGTGAGTGTAAAAGTTCCCAGCCATACGTTGTGTAAAGAAGCTTAGTGCAAGAAGCTAGTACATTTAAAAGCATTTAAAAAATACAGATTTAAAAGCAAATGATTCACGGACAGTTAGCGTACACTCAGCAGTCTTACCTTGAGTGTCTCTGCGCATCTGTTCTCACCTCGGTCTTTTGTAGGCAATTGGCAGAAGGAGCGCCTCTGCCTGCTAGACTGAAAAAGGCCCGCTGTGCTCCTCCCTCCACGTAAACGGCACACAGAAGGGGTGTACCGGGGCGGGCAGGCAAATGCGGTGAGTGTAAAAGTTCCCAGCCGTACGTTGTGGAAAGAAGCTTAGTGCATTTAAAAGTGTTTAAAGAATACAGGATTAAAAGCAAATGATTCATGGACAGTTAGCGCACACTCAGCAGTCTCACCTTGAGTGTCTCAGTGCATCCGTTATCACCTCAGTCTTTTGTAGGCAATCAGGCGGAAGGAGTTCCTCTGCCCGCTAGACCGGAAATGACCCGCCCCACTCCGACCTCCACGCAAACGGCACACAGCCGGGGTGGACCGGGGCGGGCAGGCTAATGCCATGAGTGTAAAAGTTCCCAGCCATACGTTGTGCAAAGAAGCTTAGTGCAAAGAAGCTAGGGCATTTAAAAGCATTTGAATAATACAGGTTTAAAATCAAATGATTCACGGAAAGTTAGGGCACACTCAGCAGTCTCACCTCGAGTGTCTCAAAGAATTGCCTATCCTCCACACCCTAGATAATCATATATTTAGCTCAGAAGTAAGCACACACATATTGCCAGCATTAGAATTTAATGTCACATATGAGCCCCTGGACTTCACTGGATTCTGTCACAGATCTGTAAAATAAAGCAAGGGGTATCCAATGTTTAGATGTTGATCCTATCAAATCATGGACATCAGCCACTATACAAATGGCATCTTTGACTCTTTCTTACGGCCTACATACCTGCAATGGTTGTTCTGTATCTGCTACACACAGGTCCTAGACATACTTAGGAGAAGCAGTGCAGTAATATAGCTTGTATTATTTTAGACCGAGAGCTTTGGCACACACTCGTCAATTTCAGGGTTATATGGAGATCAGATAGTGACCATATTGTGCTTCATCTAACAGCCAGAGAAGACATGCTGAATAAAGGAGTAATCCTCTCATGGCGTGACCCAACCACAAATTATTTATTTATTTTTTATAATTTTCTTAAAAATGTAAATTTAAATTCCGTGTTTTGAAAAATATACTTAAATTATTATAATGTTTTTGTTGAACAATATAATGCTATTGTAAAAATATTTTTTACATGTATATTTTAAACATTGGTGTTATTTTTTTATTTTTCTGATTGGTCATTTGGGATTATGATTTTAATTTTCATCTTATGTTTCTACCGGCCTTATTACGATGGTGGTCGGTGGGACCTCAGACCGCAATTGCAGCGGTCAGGAGACCGTCTGACAAGCATGTGGTGATCTGACCACCACAATATTTTTTTACTGGCGTGCTAGCGGTTGGAAAGTGCTCCATACCATTGTGGTTTGTGCTGCGGCCAACAAAAAGGACTGCTGCACAAGCCGCAATGGTATGGAACACCTCCTATGCATCCATGTATCGTGCACCATGCACCATGTTGTGCATGACACACAATACATATATGTCCCCAGGGCCCCTTTGCAGTGGCTCACGACAGACGGAGGCCCTGTTTGGGCCCCCCAAATTCCATTTCCGGCATCACTTTCATGGAAGTTTTCCCGACATGAAAAGGTTGTCAGAAAGGGATATCATTATATCGGTTTGTGGTTGAATTTTTGTTTATTTTATTTCTATAGTCTGCATTTTGCATGAGTATTGAGTAAGGATTGTGTATCTAAAATGTTTAGTTTGTAGCATCTTACATAAAATGTTTTAGATTGTAGTGGTAATTGAAAATGTCACCCCTTTAGTGTGCCCCATGTTCCACAAATTTCAGGCATGGTCGGCACAGGTAACAGTGATGGGGCTGGGTGGGGCAGTGGGGGGGAAGTGGACAGATGACAGGATAGGGAAAGTAAAATAAAAAAAGAAATAAAACCACTTACCTTGTGCTCAACGCATTGCTAAATCGGCGATGCGACAAGCGCAAGGTGTTTTTTTCTTTTTACTTTCCTTATAATTCAAGGCGCTTTGTTTGGCGCATATGATCTTGTCACCTCAGGCACCGGCCGGACTGACGGGGCTGCTAGAGTTCTATGCGCCACGACGTCCTTGAAGATCCGCCGCCTTAGCTCTGGTGTGCACCCCGCGTGTCTGGAAAGCCAGAGCGGGTGGCCGTTCCTTTCGCAGCCTGGCCGCGCAACTCTGGAACTCACTTCCTATGTCCATCAGAGTGATCCAGAATCATCTTGCGTTCCGGAAGGCCATAAAGACCTGGCTCTTTCCGGCTTAAATCTTCTCGTATCTGGTTCTTGTCCGGGAGTCTGTGGCCTGCGTTGGGACGCCCCGTCGCTGGGGCAGCCATGCGCACTATAAATATGATAAATAAAATAAATAAATATTTATCCCGTCATCTACACCCTACACCTCCCCACCCGCCTCGCCCCTCATACCCACCGCTGCTACCTGTGCTTGTCGCATTTGCAAAATTGGCTTTCATTGGATTGAGAATGGTAAATCTCACCCCTTTAGTGTCAAATACCTTCCACAAATTGGTATAAATTGGAGTGGGGCTAGTAAATGTCACCCCGTTAGAGCCTGATTATGACTTTGACGGTGCAACACCTGGTCTGCCCACTGCCATACCGACAAAGCCATGGCCAGACTGCCCACCAGATTAGGAGTTTCCTGCTGCCTGATGGGCTTTTTTATATTACCACGGTGGTACCCTAAAAATGGGCACTGCAATGGGAACTACAAAAACAGTTCCTGCACGGCATAAACTGAAAAGTCCATGTCGTACAGGAACTGGTGTGCATGAACACAAGGGGTGCACGTTGCGTCCGCCTTTGTGCATCCACATGTGGAGGTGGCACAGGGGGCCTTGCAGGGACACCTTTGTTTCCTGTCTGCCACAGTGTTCATGGAGGAGGAACCTTGATGACTCCGCCAATGGAGAGAAACTTGTAATATGCTTAGCGGGACATTGGTGGTCCCGCCAAGCATATTGCAGCCTCCTGACGACTGCAACACTGCCAGGGATTGGCGGTGCCCTGGCAGCTGAGGCGGGCTGTGGCGACCCGACCCCCGAATCATAATAAGGCAGTTAGGAGACACCACTGCCGCGCCCCCTTAGAGTCTGGTGGTTCGTGGACCACCAGACTCATTATCGAGCCCTTAGTGTTGAACACCTACCTTAAATTAGTACAGATTGGAGTGGGAATAGCAAGAGTCACTCATTTGGTGTCCAAGACTTTCCTCAAATTGTTTTAAATTGATGTGAGAATAATAAATGTTCTCTCTTTAGTATCCAACACCTTCCTCAAATTGGTATACATTATAGTGGCAATAGTAAATGTCACCCCTTTAGTGTTTAACACTTTCTTCAAATTGGTATAAATTGGAGTAGTAATAGTTAATGTCACCCCTGTAGAGTCCAACACTTTCCCTAAATTGTTTTGAATTAGAGTGGGAATAGTAAATGTTTCCCTTTAAGTGTATAACACCTTGCCCAAATTGGCATAGATTGAAGTAGAAATAGTAAACAACACTCCTTTAGTCAGACCCTCCTTGATTTCAGGATTTCGCGATTTGCAAAAAAATCGCGAAATCAGCAGTTTTGTAAAAATGCAGCGATTTTTACAAAACAGCCCGCGAAATTTCGAAAATGTGATTTTTTTTATACGAAGGACTGTGAAAACAAATATTTTCTAACTTAGCGGCAGACATTATGGGAAACAACAGTGTCCGTGCGCAATGTACAGAGGGAAGGGCTGCAGCAGACGCCCAGCACAAGGGCTGCTGGGAGATGTAGTGCAAGTGTAAAGTGGCAGGTGGGAAGGTAATGGGAGGAGTACAGACCTGGGTTAAAAGATCTGGGAAATAGGAAGTCTACGGAAATAAAATGAGTAAGACAACGCTTGGGTTGTGCTCTCACTTCACCATCACATGCCGCTGTGTGCGGGGGAAAGTTTAGCAAGCACTCACCAAATACATGCCACGTGGGTTGGTTCACAGCGGTCTGTAGGTATGTGAGGTGAGGCGGGAGTCAGGTCTGTGGAGTGTGAGTGGGTCTAAGTAGGTGGGAGGCAGAAGGAAGGTCTGTGAGGTGGCGTGGTTTGAAGGGGGGAGGTATACAGCCAGGTGCGCAGGACGATTTAATTCAGGGGAGATTGATTCCAGGTGCATGCGCTTAGAGGGCACAGATGGTGCTTTGTCACTGGGACCCTATGTTTCCACACAGTTTTTGGACTGGACACTTGCACTATGGTAGGCGCATAGGAAATAAATGTTAACATAAAGCATAAGCAGAGTGTGGTTGTAAATAAAGAATGAAGCAAAAAGCTGACTTACAATAATCTCTGTGACCCCCCCATTAAATTTATCATATGTGATCTATATTTAAAAGAAACTTGTTTTATGGCTCTTGCATGAAACAAACAAAACCTGTCACTGCATTTGTCTGAAATAGAGTCTCACACATTCCCACATTAAAATAAATTAAAGGAAAATGGTCCTTAAAACCATCAGTTTTGGATTGATTTCAGATCATCACGGCAAGACTGCAGTACAGAGCTGGCTCGATCAGGGGCCCCTGGAAGGCTGGGGCCCGGGCCAGATCCCACATTGCCCATGCATTCAAACAACTATGCACAGCGCCCTCCAGACACACATAGCCCTCCAGACACACAGACCCCTCAAGATACACAGAGCCCTCAAAACACACAGAGCCCTCCAGACACACAGACCCCTCAAGATACACAGAGCCCTTCAGACACACAGACCCCTGAAGATACACAGACCCCTCAAGATACACAGACCCCTCCAGATACACAGAGCCCTCCAGATACACAGAGCCCTCCAGACACACAGAGCCCTCCAGACACACAGAGCCCTTCTGACACACAGTCCCCTCAAGATACACAGACCCCTCAAGATACACAGACCCCTCCAGACACGCAGAGCTCTCCAGATACGCAGAGCCCTCCTGATACACAGAGCCATCCGGACATACAGAGACCTCAGGACACGCAGAGCCCTAAAGACACGCAGAGCCCTCAAGATACACAGAGCCCTCCAGACACACAGAGCCGTCCAGACACACAGAGCCCGCAAGACACACAGACCCCTCAAGATACACAGACCCCTCAAGATACACAGACCCCTTAAGATACACAGAGCCCTCCAGATACACAGAGCCCTCCAGACACGCAGTCCTCCAGACACGCAGAGCCCTCCAGACACGCAGAGCCCTCCAGACACGCAGAGCTCTCCAGATACGCAGAGCCCTCCTGATACACAGAGCCCTCCAGAATACAGAGACCTCAGGAGACGCAGAGCCCTCCAGACACGCAGAGCCCTCCAGACACACAGAACCCTCCAGACCACAGAGACCTCCAGACACACAGAGCCCTCCAGACTAAGCATGGGCGTAAAATCCACTCCGCTCGCGGATTTTTTGGATTTTCGGCAAATTCGCAATCCGCGAACGCTCGCGAATTTGTCGAAAATCCGTGAATCCGCTCGCGGCGGATTTTTTGCTTGGTTGCGGCGCGCGGCGTGGTGCACGGCGTTCACTTTCCGTCATTTAGCGTTTGCCGAGTTGTTTTTCTTTGCGAGTGACGCGCCATTTTAGATCTTGCTGCGTGTTCCCGCGGGAGTTTAGCGCCCGCAAATACGTACTCGCGGCTTGCCACCTTGCACAGCACACCTCGCGAGAGTTCGCAATTGCGAATACGTAGTTGCGGCGGAAAGGAACAATCTCGCACTTGCGAAATAGAGATTTTGCAATTTCGCACAAGAAATCACCAGCAAACAGGATAAACCTTCAGAAAATTATGATTTTGATCAGAATCACTCCTCAGGTTGACATTTGCATGGCCTTTTTTTTTGCAAGGAGTCCATTTTGGGGGGGGGGGGAAGGAAGTGCCCCACAGTCTCCAACTTCCTGTTTCTGTCCAGCAGGCTCCTCCCAGTGCTTTGTCCATCTCCTGGTCACTTTCATTTGGATCTGGAGCTGGAAGGATTACTTTTTGTGGGTGCTGCTGGATATTTGGATTTGAGGCCTTTTTGACTGTCTTTGGATCACTTTTGGATTAGAAATCAACTTTCACAAGTAAGTTTGTTTGGGGCATTACAGTTGCTGCAAGTAAAATGTTGGAACTTTTTCAGAACATTAAATAAATTATATTGGGGTAGCCACAGTATCCAGTAGGACCAGGGTTGGTTAGGGGTGCATGATACAAATGTTTTGTTGAATTTAAACACCATTGAGGCCATGGATGGGCTGGGATTGTGCTGATTTTTGTCCTTTTTTTGGGCCTGCTGGTGTGGCCCTTTGCCCAGGGGTGGTGAGTGTTGCATGGGCCTAGTCTTTCTGTGGGGTGTCTTCTTGAATTTAAACATAATTGAGGCCATGGATGGGCTGGGATTGTGCTGATTTTATTGTTTTTTGTCGTTTTTTGGGGGGTGCTGGTGTGGCCTTTTGCCCAGGGGTGGTGGTGCATGGACTGAGTGTGCCTGTGGTGTGGTCTCACTCTCTTTAATGTAAACATCATGGATGGCATTGGATTGTGGTGATTTCTGGCTGTTTTTCTGTTTTTTGGGGGTGTACTGTTGATGTGGACTGGCCATGTGGGTGGTGGTGGTGGCCATCTTGAGTGCTGGCTGGTACAGGCAACATGTGCTTGGGGTGTAAGGGAGGGGCCATTTTGAGGAGAGGCAGTGTCTGAGGCCTGCACTTATTTTGCCTACTTTTCATCCATTATGCCCAGGGGTAGTGAGTGTTGCATGGGCCTAGTGTTTCTGAGGGGTGTCTTCTTGAATTTAAACACCATTGAGGCCATGGATGGGCTGGGATTGTGCTGATTTTATTGTTTTTTGTCGTTTTTGGGGGGCTGCTGGTGTGGCCTTTTGCCCAGGGGTGGTGGTGCATGGACTGAGTGTGCCTGTGGTGTGGTCTCACTCTCTTTAATGTAAACATCATGGATGGCATTGGATTGTGGTGATTTCTGGCTGTTTTTCTGTTTTTTGGGGGTGTACTGTTGATGTGGACTGGCAATGTGGGTGGTGGTGGTGGCCATCTTGAGTGCTGGCTGGTACAGGCAACATGTGCTTGGGGTGTAAGGGAGGGGCCATTTTGAGGAGAGGCAGTGTCTGAGGCCTGCACTTATTTTGCCTTCTTTTCATCCATTATGCCCAGGGGTAGTGAGTGTTGCATGGGCCTAGTGTTTCTGAGGGGTGTCTTCTTGAATTTAAACACCATTGAGGCCATGGATGGGCTGGGATTGTGCTGATTTTATTGTTTTTTGTCGTTTTTTTGGGCCTGCTGGTGGGGCCCTTTGGCCAGGGGTGGTGAGTGTTGCATGGGCCTAGTCTTTCTGTGGGGTGTCTTCTTGAATTTAAACATAATTGAGGGCATGGATGGGCTGGGATTCTGCTGATTTTATTGTTTTTTGTCGTTTTTGGGGGGGTGCTGGTGTGGCCTTTTGCCCAGGGGTGGTGGTGCATGGACTGAGTGTGCCTGTGGTGTGGTCTCACTCTCTTTAATGTAAACATCATGGATGGCATTGGATTGTGGTGATTTCTGGCTGTTTTTCTGTTTTTTGGGGGTGTACTGTTGATGTGGACTGGCCATGTGGGTGGTGGTGGTGGCCATCTTGAGTGCTGGCTGGTACAGGCAACATGTGCTTGGGGTGTAAGGGGCCATTTTGAGGAGAGGCAGTGTCTGAGGCCTGCACTTATTTTGCCTACTTTTCATCCATTATGCCCAGGGGTAGTGAGTGTGCATGGGCCTAGTGTTTCTGAGGGGTGTCTTCTTGAATTTAAACACCATTGAGGCCATGGATGGGCTGGGATTGTGCTGATTTTATTGTTTTTTGTCGTTTTTGGGGGGTTGCTGGTGTGGCCTTTTGCCCAGGGGTGGTGGTGCATGGACTGAGTGTGCCTGTGGTGTGGTCTCACTCTCTTTAATGTAAACATCATGGATGGCATTGGATTGTGGTGATTTCTGGCTGTTTTTCTGTTTTTTGGGGGTGTACTGTTGATGTGGACTGGCCATGTGGGTGGTGGTGGTGGCCATCTTGAGTGCTGGCTGGTACAGGCAACATGTGCTTGGGGTGTAAGGGAGGGGCCATTTTGAGGAGAGGCAGTGTCTGAGGCCTGCACTTATTTTGCCTACTTTTCATCCATTATGCCCAGGGGTAGTGAGTGTTGCATGGGCCTAGTGTTTCTGAGGGGTGTCTTCTTGAATTTAAACACCAGTGAGGCCATGGATGGGCTGGGATTGTGCTGATTTTATTGTTTTTTGTCGTTTTTTTGGGCCTGCTGGTGGGGCCCTTTGGCCAGGGGTGGTGAGTGTTGCATGGGCCTAGTCTTTCTGTGGGGTGTCTTCTTGAATTTAAACATAATTGAGGGCATGGATGGGCTGGGATTCTGCTGATTTTATTGTTTTTTGTCGTTTTTGGGGGGGTGCTGGTGTGGCCTTTTGCCCAGGGGTGGTGGTGCATGGACTGAGTGTGCCTGTGGTGTGGTCTCACTCTCTTTAATGTAAACATCATGGATGGCATTGGATTGTGGTGATTTCTGGCTGTTTTTCTGTTTTTTGGGGGTGTACTGTTGATGTGGACTGGCCATGTGGGTGGTGGTGGTGGCCATCTTGAGTGCTGGCTGGTACAGGCAACATGTGCTTGGGGTGTAAGGGGCCATTTTGAGGAGAGGCAGTGTCTGAGGCCTGCACTTATTTTGCCTACTTTTCATCCATTATGCCCAGGGGTAGTGAGTGTGCATGGGCCTAGTGTTTCTGAGGGGTGTCTTCTTGAATTTAAACACCATTGAGGCCATGGATGGGCTGGGATTGTGCTGATTTTATTGTTTTTTGTCGTTTTTGGGGGGCTGCTGGTGTGGCCTTTTGCCCAGGGGTGGTGGTGCATGGACTGAGTGTGCCTGTGGTGTGGTCTCACTCTCTTTAATGTAAACATCATGGATGGCATTGGATTGTGGTGATTTCTGGCTGTTTTTCTGTTTTTTGGGGGTGTACTGTTGATGTGGACTGGCCATGTGGGTGGTGGTGGTGGCCATCTTGAGTGCTGGCTGGTACAGGCAACATGTGCTTGGGGTGTAAGGGAGGGGCCATTTTGAGGAGAGGCAGTGTCTGAGGCCTGCACTTATTTTGCCTACTTTTCATCCATTATGCCCAGGGGTAGTGACTGAGTGTTGCATACTTGCATGTCCCACTCCCTAGTCTTTCTGTGGGGTGTCTTCAATGTAAACATCATGGATGGCATGGGATTGTGCTCATTTTTCTGTGCTTTGTCGATTTTTTGGGGTGTATAACTGAACTGATGTTCCTCTGTCTTCCATTGCTTTTAGGTGCACAAAAAGACTCAAGAGAACCACCAGTGCCAGGAAGAAGTCCTGCAGCGGTGTGTGTGTGCAGCATAACGTCACGCGACGTCACGTCTGGACACAGAACCCTCTGCAACTCATGCAACTGCTGCCGTGCTGACCTGCTCTGAAGAAGATGGCCCCCAAAAAAGTAACCCGTAGCTCCTCTAGCAAGAAAGGTGCCAGTAAGGAGCAGAAGAAGCAAGTTACCAAGGACACTGGTGTGCTGCCCGCCCCTTTTTTTGGGAGTAAAAAAAAAAGTATGCCTGCAGCAGCAGCAGCGGGATCTGCTGGGGACCAAGCTGGCAGCAGCACCCCCGCTCCATTGGGCTCAGTGCCACCACCACCACCACGCCAACTTAAGTCCAAGCCCTTGAGTGCTGCAGAGGCAGCCAGTATAGTTGTTCAATCACCATCGACCAGTGATGTTGGCTCATCGCAAGAAAGCAGCAGCAATGTCCCTCAATCAACACAGGTTGTTGTAGCTCATCTGACGAGTGTTGAACAACCACAGCCGCAACAACAATCACATGTGCAAGTACAAGCCCAAGTACATGTGGAAGGAGAGGCAGCGCAAGGAGATGCGCAAGCAGAGGTGCATGGAGGGTCACAAGTGCCCACAATAGTTGTTCCTCCCGAAGTAGGGGCACATCAGGAAATCGACAATCAAGGCGAGGTATCATTTGAGGAAGCCACTCCTCCTGATGATCCTTCATTGTCTTCCACACCCCTAGCAAGGAAGAGATCAAGGGTGGTGTCTACATCTTCTTCAAGCACACCTCCTTCTGATGATACGGATCAAACTTGGGAACCAGCACCACAGCCGTCTGAGAGTGAGGCACACCATGATCCGACAAAGGTAGTTAAGCGTAAAAGGAAGCTCGTCCAAAGTCTCAGAGTTATGGAGTGTGATGAGTCTCAACAAGAAGTGGCGGATACTGCTGCTGATGAAGACTCTGCCAACGACGACCCAGTCATCATAAAGGTCACTGCAGCCCCAGCGGGCATGCAGCAAACAGACATTTTGACCCTAGCCCGAAGAGCTGCTGAGTGTGATGATGATGATAATGTTGTCGATGAGGAGGCAGTGGAAACACCACAATCATTGGAGTTAAGTAGTACACCAACTCGTCCCGCTTCCATATTTCTTTCTGGCAAGAAGAGACCTCCGTCAACCTCGACCTTAATTAGTGGCGGTGAAAGTGCAAAACGTACAAAAGTTGGGCAATCCAGATCCTCCACTTCATCTGGCATTAGCTTCATGACCACCACCACCAGTATCGCCGCCTCCTCCATGTCCCACAGACACTTCAAGTCCCCAGTTTGGGACTTCTTTACTGTTTGTCCAAAAAATCCAAAGTTTGCCATTTGTACCATTTGTAAGCAAGCAGTTAGTCGTGGTAAGCCAGGTACCAACTATGGTACCGGAGGCCAGAGAGGTCATCTTAGGAGACAGCACACTGTCAAATGGTTTGCGCACCTAGATGCGATCAAGAAAGGCCAAATTCAAGGAAACTTGATGTTTCATCTGATGATGACGAGCAGGAAGAAGACGTGTCAAACACTTCCCTTACACCCAGTACCCCTGTCAGCAGCACACCCAATGTGAGGCACACTAAGAGTGTTGGAGCGAGTGAGACACCAACGCACAAAAGTTCACCAGCGAGCAAAATTGGGTCAACGAAGTCATTATCAGCCCGTAAATGCTTGGTCCAGGGCAACATTAGAACAATGCTTACTTCAGACGTGCCATATGAACGCAACCACCCACTGACGCGTCTGTATAACACTAAGCTGGCTAAAATGCTAGCTGTGGACCTTCTACCTTTTTCTTTTGTAGAAGCGGTAGGTTTTCTTGAATTAGTGGCAACGCTCTGCCCTAAATGGAAGGTTCCGAGCCGGTTCTATTTTGCCAGAGTTGCGGTTCCAGCACTACATGAAGATGTGCTGGAGGCGATTGGGGCAGCTTTGCAGAAGAGTGCTGTTCACACAATACATCTGACAACAGACATGTGGACCAGTGGCGCAGGCGCTGATTACATGTGCATCACTGCACACTGGGTCTCTTTTTCAGGTGTTATAGCAAAGCTAAACGCAGGTGTTGACCCGGACAAAGTTTTCAAAGCTGCTCGGAAACATGCAACACTAGCCATGTTTGGCTTGGAGAAAAGTCACACAGCAGAAAACCTTTTGGAAGAGTTTAACAAAAAGGTGTTGAAAATGCTATCCCCCCTAAAACTCAAGATTGGTTATGTTTCCACGGATAATGGCGCCAATGTAGTTAAGGCCATGTTGAAGGGTGACCATGTTAGAGTGCCGTGTTTGGCGCACTGTATCAACCTGGTAGTTCAAAAATTCTTGATGGATAAACAGAGTACAGCGTTCGAGGTAATGGCCACCTGCCGCAAAATGTGCAACCATTTCAGCCATTCTTTTAAGGCCCGGAAGCATCTGCGGAGACTGCTATTTATACGTGGAATGCCAGTGAAAGCACTCATCCAGGAGGTGGCAACACGTTGGAACTCAACCTTCTACATGCTTGAGCGTCTGTATGAGCAGTATACGGTACTCGATCACTATTTCTTCACAGAGGGTACATCTCAGAAGGAGGACCTGCGGATGAGTGCGGCGCAATGGGACATAGTTAAAAGCCTGACAGACATGCTTCGTCCTTTTGAGTTCTTCACGCGTGCAGTCAGCCAGGAGGACTGTAATTTGGGAAAAGCTATCCCATTGTTGTGCATGCTGGAGCACCAACTGATGGCGGTGTCTTCTGAGTTTGAAAAAGATGAAAAAAAAAAAGACCATTTTATTTTGTCTGAGAAATTATTAGAGCGCCTACGTGGTGATGAACGTCTTGAAAAGATCAAGTCAGATCAGCATTACATTTGTGCTACTATTCTGGATCCACGCTACAAAAAGGCGCTGGCAGGCGAAGCATTCTTTCCTTTTGCTGATGCAGATGTTCAAAAGTACAAACATTGGTTAGCCTGGTCAGCCAAGAGGTATGAAAAAGAACGGCAGGTTATTGAAGGAGAAGCCAGTACATCAGCATCAGCATCAGCAGGCCATCCCCAGTCACAAGAATCCACTTCTGCACCTGTGGCTGGGGCACAAGTGACCTCTCAGCCATTAAAGACACCGGCAACTGGATCATCTGCACCACACACAACAAAAACAGTGGCTGTTGTAGAGGATTGGCTAAGTTTGCTTGGGTATGGTTCTCGAAAAAATGTCACAGCCACAGCAAAAAGTAAGCAAAGTGGAGGAACCGTTGATGACCTTGAGTCGATGGTGCAGGACTATCTGAATGACTGAACAGAGGTCTTTCTTAATGATGAGCCATTGCAGTATTGGCATGGCAAAAAACAATTGTGGCCACAGCTCTTCAACCTGGCTATAAACTATTTGTCTTGCCCACTCGCAAGTGTGTCTTCTGAACGTGTTTTCAGTGCTGCTGGTGGCATTGTAACTCCCAAACGGAGCCGCCTCTCGCCCAAAAATGTGGAGCGGCTGACAATGATCAAGATGAATCAGCACCTCATACCACCAGATTACAAAGTACGAGAAAGCACGCCGCATGAAGACGAGGAGGACGGCAACGTAGATGAGGGGATTTGTTCTCTGTTCGGTGGCACTGACCTCATCCAGCCTGAATTCGCAGAGTATGATGACGAAATCTTGTTCTTATTCCCTGACACCGAGCCCTGAAAATGAGACAATCAATCAAGAACTTTCTTTTTCGTCCTTTTCACTTTTATTCCTGTGTGCTTTGTGTCTCTCTTTCTTTGTTTTGCACAGTTAATTTAATTCAAACTTTAATCACCTAATCCCAAAAACAAGACCATCATCAGAACTGTCTTCACTTGTTTGCTTATTGATTTGAAGGTGCCGCAGTCTACATTCCTCAGGTTCACAGGTTCTGAAGAACATGCTCCTCTATCCTCCTCCTCCAGACTGCGATTTCCCTCCAAGCAGAGTGCTGGATTACGCCCAATGAAGAAAGACTCAGCACTTGTGGGGGTGTTGTACTTCTTTGCGGGTGAGTTGACGGATTTGGGCCCATTGCTGTGAAGCTCTAATAATGGACAAAAGTGTTTTGTACCAAATATGAGTTGGAAATTTCTTGCCGTTTTTGCTGACTTGCTTGCCTTTGAGGTGCTCTTTGGCGGGGTTCCGGGTGTTTGTGGGTAATTTTTGGTGTCTGTCGAAGCACTGCTGCGAGCCTGCGACAGTCTAATCTTGATTGCATTTGCTTTTCAGGAAATCCGTGGTGGAAAACAGGAGTTATGATGATTGATGATGATGACCTAGCTGAACAGCGCCGCATTTGGACCGAAGGCCGAGAGATATTGTAAGTATGAGATTTAGCTTTTTCGCTGTTTGGGGGTGTTGTCGGGTGTTTTTTTGCGGGTGGGTTGGCGGGTCTTGCCTGGGGCATTCCTGGGAAGGTCTAATACCGGATAGAAGTGTTTTGGACAAAATCCATAAGGAACAGCCTTTTTTTTTGCTATTTCTTCTGACATCTTGCTCAATGTAGCGTTTTGGGGGGCTTCTTGCTGTTCGTGGGTGGGTTGCGGCCGGGGTCTCTGTCGAAGCACTGCTGCGACAGTCTAATCTTGATTGCATTTGCTTTTCAGGAAATCCGTGGTGGAAAACAGGAGTTATTATGATTGATGATGATGATGACCTAGCTGCACAGCGCCGCGTTTGGACCGAAGGCCGAGAGACATTGTAAGTATGAGATTTAGCTTTTTCGCTGTTTGGGGGTGTTGTCGGGTGTTTTTTTGCGGGTGGGTTGGCGGGTCTTGCCTGGGGCATTCCTGGGAAGGTCTAATACCGGCTAGAAGTTTGTTGGACAAAATCCATAAGGAAACACCAGTTTTGGCACTTTTTGTAAGTTAGGGTTCGTTAGGGTTAGCCCTAGCAGCCGGATTGCATGTGTTTCGGGGGGTTCTATTGCAACGCAGTTCTGTTGTTGTAGAGCACTGTTGGAGCGATGCTGGCTATGGATACTTTTGCTTGCTTGCAAGTGGTTTGAATACAATCCACGGTCTGTATTTGGGCCTACTGTTACTTTCAAAGTACGTTTTGTAACCATTTTTCTGCTAGGCATCGTTTTTGGAGATCTGATTGGGGTTCTTCTACATTTTTGCGACTGGCTTTAGTAAGGGTCTTGGTGGGAGCATTGCTGGGAAGGTCAAATTTTGTTCTAAAACACAGTTTACAGTACACCTACCTTGAGGGGAAAGATCCGCTATAATATTTTGGCCATACTTATTGATCCTTAAAAAGGTGACTCAGACAGAGCACGCAATTTCAAAAATATTGTACTGTCTATTAGGGAAATCAAAGTGTCACTTTTTGAACCACACAGCGTACATACCTTTTATTTATTTATCAGTGGTATTGTAATAGCACTTCCTGTTTTCCGTTCAATAATTACAGGCCGGGTTTCAGTCAACATCCGCCAGGCAGGCAGTGGACAGGGTGTCTTCTGTCAGTGGTCACCAGCCACATTGATGGACGAAGCGTCAGCTGGAATGGAGGAGTGCCGCCAATAAGAAGAATTGTTTGCTGCATGCAACTTACTTACCAAATTCAACAGGACAACTCCAACAACATACGCAATACAGATACAGTATCCATTGTTGTCTTTTATTCTATGAGTGTGACTGCATGTGCTTACCTTTAGTTTGTAACCAAAGATTGTCTGTATCTTCAATTATTGTTTGTCCATGCTCTGCTTTTTTTTTCTTCTCTCAACAAAACCTACCCAAAAAGAAACCCCCATTCCCATCCATTTTACAAACCCTAACCCTCTTCCCCCGGGCTGTGTTGTTTTGCTTGATGTCTGACTAAAATGACATCAATAATTCCACACACTTGCTGGGGAGGATAAGGTCATAGCAACAGGCTGGTGAAGGAATACGAGGATATCTTCTAGACTTACTCAGCTTCAGTACTATATCTTCTAGTAGTAGTAGCCAATGTCAAATAAATTCAACGCAAGTACTAGTTATACTTACAAGCAAATACTTTACCATTTGTTAGGCTACATTATGGCACTGTTCTAGTGTACTGTCACCTGCTATTTTCTCGATCGTACCGTAACCGTTGTAATGCTACAGTATGGAGGACAAACAAGGTTTCGTTTTCTTTTTTTCCATAGGCATGCAACTGCCACTGTGTCACACCACTAGTACCACCGCAATGAGGAAATGTCACCCGCCCAGGATTGACAACGTTAATCCCCATTTCACCTGGAGCCAGCCCTGGGCCTAGCACTAATTTCTAACACAAATTACAGGTAAGATAAGCGTTTGGTGGGAGGTAGTATAATGGAGTATTATTTCGGAGTAGACAAGAGATTGACGGTTGTACTACTAAAGTCCTACGACTGTTTAGGAAAACAAAGTTACTGTTACACCCCCGCCCCCCACCCACCAGACTGAAAAGCAGTAAAAAACAGGTATGGTCAGATAAAGTTTAAAAATATATTTATTTAGCCCTAACAAAATAATCTCCCTCACCCACCCTAACCCCAACGATTGTCTTTGAAACGTCCCAAAACGATCCCAAATCCCAAATCCCACCCCCCAAAAGTCTATAAAAAAAGGGCAAGGGACACTCCACTACTGGAGGGTGCTGGTGCTGGTGCATGATGCGGCATGGGCATCATACTCCTTGCGGAGGGTGGCAAGCTCGGAGCGGAGGCCCTTAACCAAGTTCTTATACTTCAGGACCTCCTGCTCCAGGTTGGACATGCGGACTCGTAGGCGGTGTTGGCGTTCCTTGCAGCTCCTGTGGGGGGCAGCTGGTATTTCGGTTGCTTGGCGGTGGCGGTCGTCTTTCTTAGCCCGGCTCGGTCCCGCTGGCTTAGTCACGGAGGAGGATGCAGTGGTCACAGTCGAGGATGTCGTTGTTGCCCCGCTCGACTGCGTGTCCTCCTCCTCCTCCAGGGCCACCAGCCGCCGATATTCGGCGACAGTGGCCTCCAGCCTCCGTTGCCGGGCCAATCTAGCCTGCTCCCTCGGTGTTGTTGATTTGGAAGGAGCAACTATATGAAGAAAGAAAGACATAGTCTGTAACCAATGCTCCTTATTAATAACACAAAGTGATTGAGCCGAAAGTTGGGTCACAGAGTACAAGTAGCAAATTGAAAGCACAGTACATAACTATTGAGGACAGTATCTATGCAACCTCCCACTTCTGCATCCTTGCACTAACATTAGTGGTAGTTTAATGAACAAATTCTACGACCACTATGGACTTCCATTACAGTCGACTATGACAGTACACCAGTCTTATTCTTCTTCTTCTCTCTTGTTTAGGGAAATTGGTACGTTATCTTATACAAGCCGGCAGAATGACATGGACAGCACAGTGAACTTGCACCCGAGAAAAAAAGTTGCACACCATGATGAGTGAGACAGACTTGCGTTACTGTACCGGTACAGTACATGCAGGTGGTGAAGCTATTACTTTTCTATTACGGGTGGCACTGAGAATACTCTGTTACAAGGGCTACTGCTTAATTAATTTACCTTTCACCCTACAGTGCAAATGAGTACTAGAAAAGGAAAATGAAGAAGCTAACTAATTTGATTATCTATCACTTCACATGGGACGTATTTGATGACATATGAGATGACTTTAGGTGCTTTGCTTAATATTGAGTGAACAGTGATACACCCACACATGAATGACGTACTACAAGTAAACTAAAGTTATTAAGAGAGGTACGGAGTGTCCACCGTAATAACCAGATATATGCTGTGATTGCAAACGCAATACAAAGTACTGCTACTATTCATGGTAGTATTGGATACATTTACAATTTCTTTTCCTTGCCTTCCCTGCACTGGAACGGACGTGCGGGTGCGGTGGTACATGCTCTTCAAGGTAACACTTACTTCACCTGGCGACCATCTACTCTCTCTAGATACACATGTGCTATCTAAGAGTCAGAGAATACCATGCTCCAGGCATCCATTCAGTCAAAGTATACGCACACATACAGTTTCTGTTTCACCCACCCAGGCTGCTGTCCTTCCACCCATCCTTGCTTCATCATTGACCCAGCCATGCACCATACCATATTCTTTCCTTCCCAGCCACCTCGGGGGCCAAGCAAACACATATCGTTCTTCTTTGCCAGCCATCATACAAGTTCGCGTCCCACTTACTTACACCCTTCTTTCACTTTTCGTTCATCCCATCCATCACGTTCGTCTAAGAACTTATTGGGATTCTTCTCACCAAAAACTTCACAGCTAAGTCGAAGTACATTTCGAGGAGGCTACTACCTGGTTGATTTGTAATTGTAATACACCCGTGCAGAAAGCACACTATGCAGTCTTCAATCTCAATAAGTAAGGAATATATAGCTTACCTGTTTCCGCCACCACCGTTTGAACCCCCACAGGAACGTCCGCCGGCTCTTGCACCGCCTCCTCCCCAGGGTGCTCCGAGTCCTCGCCCAACACAGCCACCTCCGCGCTGGCCCCGTCACCAGATGTTACACCTACAAAGTACATTTAAGAATGTTAGAATACACCACTCACTACTATATAATATTTGGTCTAGGAGAAATGTTAAAAAAACAGAATACAATGTAATAATTTGTGACTGTCTACTCCATAGTAAAAATGTCCCATTTTCCAGGGAAGGCTGTTGTCTTGCTGCACTTTTATGCACAACTGATGAATGCTTGCTTTTGATTTTTAACACGCACCACTTTTTCTCCTAACAGACAGAAGCTTGACTCCTAAGAACACGACCAGGATCAAGTTCAAACCAGGTGAGAGCTCGGCTCGACCACAAGAAATATGTCCAATTAATCGTCAGCACTAACCACTTTTCCGTTTTCAGTTAAATAGTTTTATGACAAAGTAGATTTTAATAAATGTGTTTACTTTTAATAAAGCTTTTAAACTTAAATAGACTCTGTGGTTTTTGTTCCTTCAGACTAGAGGGGATGAGCTAAAGGTTTTGGAATTTTTGCAAGCATGAGTGCCTCCGACACTTCTTGACTGTGCTGTGACTCCGTACTACTCTCTTGTCCTGCGTACGATAATCTAGAGATCATTGGGGATCTATAATCGGTGACTTCGGGAGCTGAATGACTCTGCCACACTATCTAGTCAGTAAGGAGACAGTGCATAGAGGTATTGCTGAATAGAATGGGAGTCCAATGGAATTGCTAAATGTCCAATCTTAGTTAGCTACACAGACAGACTAATAAGAATAGTCTAGTAATGCCACAGGGAGTCATATTCGAGGCAGGATAAGAATTTATATCCAGTCTACAAGAAGATCAAAGACGATTTAGAAAAAATCGAATGAGGAACGCTAGGAAAAAATAGGTACTGTTTATTAAAATGTAAACTTACTGGGGCCAGCAAAGGAGCCCTCGCCTGCCCGATCCTGGCCTGCATCCTCAGCACCCTCCTCCTGTGTCCTCTTGCCCTTGGGGGGAGCTGATGTACAACATGAAAGAAAGAAAAACCAGAAAACATGGATGAGATTTTTCAACCAAATCAAACATTTCAAAAGAACAATAACAAAATATTTTGGAAAAATAGCAAATAGATAGACAACTATTCCACAGGATCTATCTCATGTGGTATACTACGTTATTCGTATTGCCTGATTTGCGGAACGTTGACTTAGAAAGTTCCTATGTAACTCAATAAACAGACTACTAAAGAGGTTTGCCTAGGCCTGGCACTGCAGGCAGCAGTGCGCAGCACGCGAAGTGACAGACAAAGTCCATCCTGCTTGCAGATCAGTGAATACTCAAACTATCAATCCACCCGCCACCACCGCCACTATTTCTTCTTATAGCCATGTGTCTAAAGGAAGGACTGGACTTCAGTCTGTTGGGGCTTATTTAGAAGTCCCTTGCGGAAGTTGCGGCTCATTTTCCTCCATTGTTGCGTGCCTTTTGTGACGCAGCGGCAGAACAAAAGACTCGCCATGGTGTTGGTGCGGCGTATATATTAAAAAAAAACACATATGGGCATATGGGCGATGCATCACGTTGTAAAGCCCTGCGCCATCAGGGGGCGTTCCGGCGCAAGGGAGGACGTACCTGCGCAGGAACGAATCCTAAAAGTGGCTGAGGGAAATCTACAAGATGTCAATCAGTCACTTTTAGGACAATGATGCATGACTCAAACCCTGCGCGCTTGAAGCCGACGTACGGCTTGATGCAGCATTGGGGAGATAGGGTACCCCAGAGCATTGCTGGAGCTGCGCCATCGTTGGCACGCAACTCCAGCAATGCGCTGCCTTTACGGCACAGATGCGTAAGGCTTCTGTGACGTTTTGGGCCAATGGGTGGTGGTGGCATGGCACACAATTACTGCCGCATCCCTGCTACTTTGCAGGGATGCGCCGGTAATTGAAAATATGACCCTTACTGTCTAGCATTACGCAGTTCTTATCTTTACACTACACTCATACATAATTTCTCAGGCCAATGAAATGCTTCTGAACACAACATACAAAACAAAGAAGCATAGTAGCAAGCAAGGCTACTGAGAAGGAGAGCAGTGCACCTGAAATGCATAGAAGATTTTGAAATATAATTTACCTCAATGTAATCGGCAGCATTATTGCTCTTGGTAAAGAACAAAGATTTGCAAATAACAGAGCAGGATAAAACAGAGTAGTAAATGTACTACTACTACTACTCACCAAGCCCGGGGACCTCTACGCCGAGCGCGTCCAGCAAGTCCCGCTCCCGGTCCATGACATCGGTCCAGCGGTGGGTGGCCTGGTTATATGTGCGCCGGACCCCAGAGATCTTGTACATGGCCCGGCACACCTTCTCCCACCGCTTGCGACGCTCCCGGATGCCATAGCCAGTCGCGATCTTGCCGCCTCCCAGGATCGTCTTGGGGAGGCGGCGCTGGACGTGGAAGATCAGTGCCGCCACTTCCTCCGCGCTGAAGATCTCCCGCGGGACCACTTGCTCCCCCCTTAAACGCCCGCACGGGAGCCGGGCACGGGGTGCGGGACCCTTCCCCTTCTCAGGGTGCTTCCCGGCTCCCTTTACCATGGTCTGGGCAGAAATAGAGTTAAATGATAAACAAGAAATAGAATAGTGAAGAAGAAAAGAAAAGAGTTTAAAAAAGTAGTTTAAAAGTAACTAAAAGCTGCAGAAAACACAAAAATATAGAGCTAGAAAAATAGAGGGATAGATAATAAGTAAAATTAGATCAAAAAAACTTCAAACAAGCAAAGGATGGCAGAGATTGAGAGAGGATAGAGAAAGCATGCCCAGAACCATAGCAATGAATGAGAAACAAGATGGCCGCGCCCGTTCACGACCGCGTGGGTAAGTTCGCGCGAGATTTTCCTTGCGAGTACGCGCGAAATTGTACTAGCGAGCAGCACACTTTGCGAGATTACACATAGCGGCCGGAAACGGAATACGTCACGCAAACAAGATGGCCGCGCCCGTGTACGACCGATAGGGTAACTTGGCAAACGTATAGCTAGAAGCGCCTCGCGAACACGCGCAAGATCACGCGAACATACACGTCGCAAAAAAAACAATTTTGTATTCGCACGTATTCGCGGCTTCCGAAATCGATCTCGCACGGATTCGCGCCCCAAAAAACGCGCGAAATTGCAGAAAAAAACTATTTTAGCTAAACTGAAAGCAATGAGCAGGTGCAAAAGTTCAAACTTAACATTAGTAACATTCAAGGTAGTGCTTCCTGATGGGCCCCTCCAGAGTTTGCAACTATTCTATGACCCTGCTATGACCCAAACAGCAGGCTCATAGAATAGCTACAAGTAGACCATAAAGGTCCTGTGAAAAAAATGTTTCACTGCAACAAAAAGCAAATTACAGATAAGGAAGGAAGCAGGTGCCAGCCAGACTGGAACTTTCAAAATTACTGACACATTAATGAAACACAAATTAATTGATGGCAGTTGAAGAAGGGCAGGTGTGCTTGCTTTTTTCAACCACCATAATCTACAGTGATAAATAAACCTAATGGGTGGCAGTGAGGATGTACCAGAGGGTGGCATGGGTGTCCCAGAGGGTGGCAGTGGTGAAACAGAGGGTGCTGTGAACCTGTGATGATAAACCAGACGTAGAAACAACATAGTCGCGGCCGTTGCGAGCCGAAAAGTAAGTTCGCAATTGCGAACTTGTCCCAAAATCGGCGCGAACGCGCGCAAACACAAAAAACGGGAAAATCCGCAAATCCGCTAGAGTTCGCGGATCTTCGCGGATTGCGAATCCGTAAATCCGCAAGTTCGCGTACGCGAGATCCGCTAGATCCGCCCATGCTTACTCCAGACACACAGAGCCCTCCAGACACACAGAGCCATTCAGACACACAGACCCCTCAAGATACACAGAGCCCTCTAGACACACAGAGCCCTCCAGACACACAGAGCCCCCCCAGACACAGAGCCCCCTCCATTCACTACAAACTTTCCCAGTATTGGGTGAGGTGTTACTGAGTGGGGTATTGGGTAAGATATTACTGAGAGATGTAAAAGGTAAGGTTTTCTTAGGGGGTGATGTTACTGAAATAGGTATTGGGTAATAGGTTACTGAGGGAGGTTTTGGGCAAGATGTTACTGAGGGAGGTATTTGGTAGATGTATCTGAAATAGGTATTGGATAACATGTTACTGAGATAGGTATTAGATAAGAGATTATTGAGAATTCCTTACATTAGTTACTCCCATTACAACACTCCTCTTACCTGCATCCATATGGAATCTTTATGAGCTAATGATTACGTCTCCACCTTCAGGGGGGAACTGAAACCGGCTTTCGAAACATAAGAGAGGATCTGATCACCCACATAATTCAAGGTGATGTATTTAATCTTATACAACTAGAGGTCCATGAAACTCTGGACACATTTCATCAAATAGCAGATGGTTTCACTCCTCACCTTTTTCTACCATATCGGATTACTCATGTCCGAACAATGAGTAAGCAAGAGCTTACCTCCCTATGCAGACTGTCTCACCTATTTGGATTAGCCACTACGATCCTGCACCCTAGGGTGCCAGAGGAAGAGGTTTCCTGCCTCACAGAACCGGGAGGCAGGGGTGCCCGGCAGTGGTGCCACGGCAGCGGTGCCCCAGCAGGGGTGGCCCGGCAGCGGTGCCCCAGCAGGGGTGGCCCGGCAGCGGTGCCCCAGCAGGGGTGGCCCGGCAGCGGTGCCCCGGCAGGGGTGCATTCATGGGCGCTAGACCATCCCAGGGAGAACTACAGCTCCCTCCAATGAGATTAGGACTGCAGCTGTGCTTCCATAGAGCTGCAGACACTTTAAACATGCATATTGCAAAGTGGAATACTTCTAAAACAGTTTCCATTGATTTCAGGCTGAAAATGAATGATTATGAGTAAAATAAAGTGCCTCAAAAATGCTGCTAAATATCCATATTTGTGCCGCTAAATTTCCATATTTGTGCCGCTAAATTTGCCAATCCATGCCGCAATATCCTGGGGGGTCTAGGGTGGAATAGTTAATGTCCCCTCTCTAGAGTCCAACCCTTTGTTAAAAATAGTTTATGTTGAAGAGTGATTATTTAATTTTATAATTTTAGTGTGAAATATTTTGTTTAAATTGATTTTGTGTAATAGAAATAGTTTGTGTTATTTTATTGTATTGTTGGTGTTTAGAATTATAATAAAATAGTTATATGTTTGTAATAAATAATATTATTAATTACATACTTTTTGTATGAGGAAGACAAGTAACACAATTTTGTAAATGTATGTTTTCAAAGTATTAATTACTTTATACGTTTACACTTTTAAACATGTATATTTCGAATTAAAAAAAACGGTTATATATTGACAAATAAATAAACTATTTTAATGCATTCTTATTACATAAAAAATTTAAATCATATTTAAATTGTATTGCATGTTGTACATTTTCCGCTTTTTTCCTATTGTTTGAATTCTTTAAACTTTTCATACATTGCTTTATATACATGTTTTAAACAGCATTTTAACATACGAATTTAGTATATAATTGTGTATTTTTTATAATATTATTGAATTTATGCTTAACAATTTTATTTTTAAATTTTTTATAAAATATTTGATATGTTTTGCATGTTTAGCATTTTTTAAAATTTTTAAATACATTTGTTCAACATTTTTACATTTTCTCCCTTTTATTTCTATGGGAAGATAGTATTTTATTTAGTTTCATTTAGCGACTTTTTTTTACTGTGACCTTCAATTATGTAATCTATTTGGGTCATTATTTGAATTCTGGGGATCAAGGTTGCGGTAAGGTGCTGCTGTTTATCAAAATAGGTAAGTCCTCGTTAAATGATTTTTAAAGGGTTTTGAGAGTTGGGGTATGGGTATTAAAAGTTCACAGTGTATCCACTAAAGGAAAACCTTGAAAATGTAGACAAAACCGTTCTGAAATGACCGCTGACTTGAGGATTTATTAATGAAAGCACTTTCTAAAATGGCCTCTGATGAGATAAAGAGGCAAACGGTGTGACGCTGTGGTTTGCTGAAGCTTTATTAGATAATATGCTCTTGCTGTGACGTAGGTGTTTCCTGACGCTTAATTTCATCACGCGTTGACGTGGGTGTTTCTTGATGCTTTGTTAAGCAGTGAGCCTGAGCCTGCCGCTCGCTTGGAAAATGGCTGCTCGCTTGAGTGAAAAGCTCAAATGGGGAGGCACTCTACATTGTAGAATCTTTATTAGACAGTACACCATGGCCTTGCTGCTCACTTGTAAAATAGACACTGGCTGAACGTGATGACGCAGGCTGCCTGACTTCCCCATGCTTGCGCTTTTCCACATATGTGCCACAATGAGATGCAGTCGCGATGGCACGCCGCCGAGACAATGCTGAGCGTGTGGAGTTCGAAATCTAAGCTAAGCACTCAAGCGTCAACACACACACACTTTAACTTTACAATTTTTTGCCCTTGCATTTGTGTGCCATACAAATGTTCAAAAAGCAGTGTACTCGACATGAAAGACACTGAGTCTCAAAGAAAGTCTTGCAGACTAACACAAATATAACACAGAGACTGGCCTGTAGGTTTTCGTATCCCTCATGCGTGAAATAGCACCAATTCCATTAGTAAACGAGTTGTGGTACTTCAGTGATGCGTAGGTCCTTCGCTGTGGCTAAAATCGTCGCCAAATTGTAGCAGCGCAATGTGAATGATGAGACAGGGAGCATATGTTCTTTAAGTGCTGTATTTATTAGCCACAGAATCCGCAGTCCAGAGGCAACTGGCGATCCTGGAATACTGTCAACTCCAAACCAACAACAACATTCTACATTCCAGAGAAACAATTCTGGAATGTAAAAGAAATGAGATCACCACACACTGTTCAATAAGAATTAAAGTTGCCCTACTGAGAAGTGCTGATACTGTCCACCTAAAATTATATTTGCCTTGCTCAGATGTGCTGAGGCTTTTCCAACTAAAATTATAGTAGCCCTGCTGAGAATTGCTGATACTGTCCAAGAAAAATATTTGATGTAGTTCAGCTGAGAAATGCTGATACATGATGAAATATATTTATAGTAGCTCTACTGGAAAGTGCTGGCTTAGTCCAACTAAAGTTCTTATAGTAGCCATGCTGAAAAGTGCTGATACTATCCAACTAAAATTATATTAGCACTACTGGGAAGTGCTGATGCTGTTCAGTGAAAATTAAAGTGACCCACTTTGAAGTACTGGCACTGTCCAACTAAAATTATAATAGCCATGATGAAAAGTGCTGATACCGTCTAGATAAAATTATGGTAGCCCTGCTGAGATGTGTGAAAAGCGCGAGAACTTGATGAGCATGCTCTTAGGGCCCGGACCCCCGGATCCCCGCCACACCCCCATAGGATGTCCAGTTTCTGGCTGGCTACTGGACATGAACTCCTTCCGGGTCAGGCGACACGCACTTCCGGTGCAAGGCCTAGGCAGTGGGGGCGGAGCCTAAGGGAGCTATTTAGCACGGGGGCCACCACTGCTCACCCTCTTGTTCCTGTACTGGACATCCAGACAGGGGCTATCACTGTAATCTTCTCGTCTCGAACCGCGTGGAGACTGGTATCGAGGTCGGCTCCAGAGTTGCATGCCTGGATTGATTGTCGCATGTTGGATTTGCGGCGGGGCGGCGGTATAATGTGGCAGGATCGATTTCGGACTGCCCGGGGTCGCAGAGCTGAGGTGAGGTGTTGGGCGCTGGGGCTTGCCGGTTAGATTGTGGGCGAATGGATTTATCGGGTAGCGAAGTACTAGCTCCCGCATTGGAGCCGCAGCTTGCTCTAAGTCCGGGTTAGTGTGGGCGGGAGTCCGGTTTTCAGCACCCCCTTTTGTGCGCGCGAGTGAGTGGTAGACCGGGGCGCGGGTTAGAGAGAGCTTGTGCTGGTCTGGAGGCATGTCCGGTTACCGCTTTGTTGTGAAGGGAGTCGGCGGGGTTTTTTGAGCACGCGGGGCCCGTTCTTTTGGGGGCGAGTGAGTGGAGGTTTTATTGGGCACGCGAGGCAGAGCGCGGTAGTGTGCGGGGGTCCGGTGGGGGCCTGCAACAGGAGTTTGCGTGGTGTTTGCGGCTCAGTTATTGTTGTGCCGGCGCGCTGCGCGATCGGTTTTTCCGGTACACGAGGACTCAGGCTGATTGCTGTTGGGTGTTGCCTCGGTACTCCCGTGGTTGCGGTGGTGACTTTGGGCGGGAAAAATCAGGTCCTACAGCCAGTGTGATTTTATCAGGGAGAGCAGGGGTGCAAGTGAAAGTGCCCGATTAGATTATGAGGACAATCATCTTCGGGGCTTTGGTTCCTTTTTGGGTGTGAATATTGGAGGCAGCTTTGTACATGAGAGCGAGGGTGTGAGGGTCATCCACGCGCAGTACTTGGGAGGGCTGGTGATCGTCATTTTGGGGAGATTGTATTAATCAAGACTACTTTGGCAAGGGCAGCATCATAGTATTTGGTTTAGTCTGCTTGGTATAGGCTGCATTGAACGGTAAAGGCGGCATCAGACTTGGAATGTAATGAGTAAAAGATTAAAACCACCTGAGGTCCACAATGCCTCCCAAGCGCAACCAGAAGCATAAGGAAGGGGAATCCGAAATTGCCCAGCTTTTAAAGCTAGTACTGGCGAAATTGGGCAGGGATGACAAAGAGAGTGAGGGTGACCTGGGGTTGAAGCTCCTGTATCGGATAGCGAAGAAATGCCTGAACCTTTACCTGGGGCCCGACCACGGCTAGCCATAGTCCCTCCAAAAGCGGCCTTCCCACCACTAGTGAAGAAGCCCAGGGTGACCAAGAAGCGGAGGATGAGCAAGGTTCCTGATGATGCAATCCATGCAACTATTCCCCCAGTGACACCCGTGATGCCCAGGCCTAGCGCTCCCACGCCAGTACCAAGCTTGCCGGATTCAGGGTTCCCTGTGCCATTGGGGCTCCCAAATATAGTTCCTGGGGTTCCCATACCTCTGGTGCCGGCAGCGCCAGCATCCAGTGTAGTTTCAGTGGTGCCCACACCCGTTGTCCCGGCAATACCGGTGCCCATCATCCTCCCCCCACCCCCACAACCGATTCCGGTTTCCCCGCAGCCAGTCAGCGGCCCAACAGCAGAAGGGCGGGATGACGTAAGCGCGATTTTGGCAGAGATCCGGAGTGCTTTGAAGGGCTTAACGCCAGCTCCAAATCCTCCTACCCCGATAGCACCTGAGGTATCCCCGGTGGTAGCACCAATTACGCAAGGGGCAGCACCAGGGGGGTAGTGCCCACCCCCTCGGGACTAACAGGGCCAACATTGGAGGGAGGGCAAACTATCACAGCTACCATACTGTCCACTGTAGCAACATTGTTGGCCCAGTTAGGCGCGCCCGGAGTTAGCGCGACAGTGGCATCATGGGCCACATCTAGTGGCACTGGGGGGGGGTGCTGGGGGAGTTGAATAAACAGGTTGCCCTCTTGGCCAAAACACACGAAAAGGATTTGCACACGACTCCGCAGGTGGAGGGTCAAGCGGCCCGTGCGCAACTAGGGACAGCAGGGTCCTCTGCAGGTAAGGCAGTGGAGTCCGGAGGCAAAGAGATAGTTAAAGGGTGTACACCAACTGGTGGCCTTTAACCGTAAGACATGCACCTGGCCCCCTGGGGCATGTAAGTTCAAACACACGTGTGCATACTGTGGCCACACTTTCCATCCTGAGTTTGAATGCATTAAGAAATACAAAGAGAAGGGGAGACGGCCCAAGCCCCCTCCCTCGCAGCAATAAGTTACCCACACCAGTGGATTTGGGGAGGCTGACTTTCTGGCTAAATCAGTATCCTGACAGGAAGGCGGCGAGGACTTTGTTTGAGGGGTTTTCTACAGGTTTCCGCATCCCAGCTCACAGGGTACCCCCAGTGGATTATTGCAATAACCTTTTGTCAGCGCGTAGGCATCCCTCTGTAGTTTCGCAAAAGGTAGAGAAGGAGAGGTCTCTGGGGCGTGTGGCTAGCCCTTTCTTCTCTCCCCCTTTGCCTGGATTTATCTGCTCACCTCTAGGCGTGGATCCTAAGAAAGAGCCTGGCCAGTTCAGGATGATTTACAACTTGTCAGCTCCTAGGGGGGCGTAGGTGAATGATGCTATTGACCCATCCTTGTGCTCAGTTACATATTCTTCCTTTGACTCAGCACTCCAGAGGTTGCGCGATCTAGGACCTAAGGCCTTTATGGCTAAAACTGACATTGAATCAGCTTTCGGGCTCTTGCCAGTACTCCCTGAGGACTACCATTTGCTAGGTTTTCAGCTGAATTCTCAGTTCTATTACGACAGGTGTATGCCAATGGGCTGTGCGGTGTCTTGTAAGTACTTTGAGATGTTCAGCTCCATGCTACAGTGGGTTTTTGTTTCCAGAAAAGGGCACAAAGACACGGTTCATTACCTAGACGATTTCATGATCATGGGTCCCCCAGGGTCAAGTAAGTGTGGTCAAGCCTTGGGCAAGCTGGTAGAGATGTTTGAGGAACTGGGGGTACCCTTAGCCCCCGCCAAGATGGTGGGGCCAGCGACTAGCATGTCCTTTTAGGGCATTGAAATAGACACTGTGGGGGGAGAATGCCGGTGCCAGCAGACAAAGTACAGGCCTTCTCACAAGCAATAGAATCTGCCCTGGCGGGTCCCAAGGTCACGCTCCACCAACTGCAGGTTTTGGTGGGCCAGTTGAACTTTGCCCTTAGAATCATCCCAATGGGGCGTCCGTTTTCAAGGTCAATCGCGCGCGCTATGGTAGGCTTGACACAGAAACACCATCACGTCCGGCTATCAGCCGAGGTGAGGGTCGACTTGAGGATTTGGTGTAGCTTCTTGAAGGAATTCAATGGTAACGTGATTTGGCCCGAGCCCACTGTATCTAGCAAGGACTTGGGTCTGCTCACGGATTCAGCGGGTAGCATAGGTTTTGGAGCTGTGTTGGGCTCCCACTGGTGCTGGGGTTACTGGCCAGCATCCTGGCATGAGATGGGCCTGACAAAAAACATAGCCTTCTTAGAGCTTTTCCCCATTGTAGTGGCGGTAGAAGTCTGGGCAGAATCCTTTAAGAACAAGTCAGACATCTTCTGGTCAGACAACATGGCAGTGGTGGCAGCTATCAATAGACAGGGAGCTACTTGCAAACATGTTTTGAGATTGTTAAAGCATTTAGTGTTGACTTGTTTAAAACTCAGTCTGCACTTCAGGGCAGCGCATATTCCAGGTGTTGAGAATTTGGCCGCTGATGCTTTGTCTCGCTCCAAGTTACAGGATTTCCGAAGGTATCGCCAGCAGGCAGAGGAGCGGATGACTGCGTTCCAGGCAGCTCTGTGGAGGATTGGAGTCCCGCCCTAGCCGGGCTGGTGGGAGCCTCATTGAGCGAGCGCACTAGGAAGACTTACCACCAACACTTCCAGGCGTACAGGGCATTTGCTAAACACACAAGCTAGGCGACACTTTTTTCAACAGGGGCGCTCTGAGACTTCTTACTTACCTTAAGAGAACAGGGGAGGCCAGCCTCCTATGCCAGAGCACACGTGACAGCGATAGGCTTCTTTGCCAAATTGATAGGTCAGCGAGACCCCAGCGCAGTTTTTGTGGTAAGAATGGCCCTGTCAGGTTGGGCTAGACTAGAAGGGGGTAAGAAAGATTGGAGGAGGCCCTTAAACCTTAAAACCTTAGGGGACATTCTGGGAGTATTACGGTCGGTATGCTCATCCTATTCTGAGTAATTAACTAAAGACAAGTGATGCCAACGGTATTTTACTTAAAGAAAAGTTATTAACAGGGACAGATACTACAAATTATCTGTCTCAAGACATTATGAATTGTACAGAATCAATCTATCATAATATTATAACGTTCATCTAGTGGCTATGAACACCAACTGAAAAAAAGATACACAAACAGTAGTTATGATTTGTAACTTTCTTTTAAAAGTCCTTTTTCATTTTTTTATCATATGTACAAATTATTATTATTATTATTATTATTAATAAAAGATTTTGTAGAGCGCGTAGTCACCCGGGGGTATCCCAGCGCTAAGAACCCTATCCTTACAGGTCGGTGGGCGGGGGGGGGGGGAATAAAGAAGGGAGGGGGAGGGGAGTTCGGGGTTCCAGGCGGGCAAAACTTTTATTGGGGAAAAAGGTGAGTTTTCAACAACCTCCTAAAGCGTAGATAGTGTGGTTCATTTCTCAGGTCACGGGGGAGTGCGTTCCAAAGGCGTGCAGTGTGAACTGAGAAACGTCTTCCGCCCGAGCGTGCCTTCTTAAATCTGGGGGTGATGATAAGGTTCTCCAAATCAACTAGTCAAACAATATTTAATCTTGTGAGAAAACAATCATCACAATCAAAATTTCTTCTTGTTAACCCTTGATCCTTGGGTTATGTATGAAGCCCAATTAATTATATACAAGGAAAATACTGGCAATGTCTTTTCTGGCCTTAATTCCTTTTCGAACACCAAAATATCAAGGAGCATAGGAAGCAATAATCAATGTCTTTATGGCTTCTAATCAAATTGTACTCCTAGGGATTGTGTCCAAGAAATTTCAAAATCAAGAGGGTGTCGAAATTGGTGATAACTGTCGACGCGTTTCGGCCTGTCAAGCAGTTTTAGGCCTCATCAGGACAATGGGCATCAAAAAATCATAATAATTTACCACAGCATAGTTTCACAAATCTCCCAGCCCAGTTCCAGCTATGGTATCCAGGAGCTATAATCTTGGTAACAGATCTAAATCGCTCCAGGTAAACAGCGAGTAAGAATTCCTCTGCTAAACACAGCCTGTGCTTGTCTGTATATCCTATGTCTCGCCACACCGGTAATCCAAAAATCTTGCTTCAAAATCGTATTATTCTTCACGGTATCATGGTGTTCGCCGGTGGATTAGGACGCAAACACGCAATCCAAAAAAGCCCAAGTCTTCTAATGCTCGGTGCTCTTAAATGCTTCCTATTATGAGAGCATCCTGTTTGGCGCTGCGTTAACCTTGGCATTTTATGGCGCTTTTTGGCTGGGAGAGCTGGTGGGGACTTCTAAATCTGATGTCACTGGAGGTCTCCAGAGACAGGACACAAACTTGGTCGCGGGAGGCTTGGTGGTGGTTTTAAGGAGATCCAAGACCGAGGGAAGGGGACCACGATTCGCCTGTCCCCCGCACCAGGGGAAGGGATTGTCCCGGTGGCCAGGATGGAGGCGTACATGGCTATTCGGCGCTTAGGGCTTGGTCAGGCACTGTTTATTCATGAAAACGGCGAGTGCTTGTCACAGTTCCAATTCAGGGCAATCTTTAAGCGCACACTATTACATCTGGGTTTGGATTCAAGTGGGTATTCCTCACACTCATTCAGAAATGGGGCGGCAACACTGGCGGCTGGTGCTGGCTTGACCGCGGGAGCAGTCAAAAAGGTGGGGCGCCGGTCATCGGCCTGTTTTAATCGCTATGTGCCGCCCGAGCTACTGTGAGATACCAGAATGATGGGTTTGACATGACAATGCTGACGTTTACATTTCTCTTCCTACCACTAGTATGTCTTCGAAAGTGGTGTGGGTGTTGGGACACTCGTTCGTGCAGCAGGCCACTGTGCGGCTACGGGAGAAGCGGGTGTCGAAACCACCAGGTTTGAAAGGGACGTCGTTCCTATGGTGTGGCGTGAGCGGCCTGCGAATTCGGCAGTTGCGGCGGCTAATCAAAGAGACACGAGAACCCGAGGGACTTCAGTCCCCGGATTTGGTGGTGCTGCATTTGGGCGGTAATGACATGGTGGAGCTTGGATGCATGGCGGTCAGAGAAGCCTTGCTGACGGAGTTTGCCTGGATAGTGTGGTAAATAAAAATATTACCCTGGCATAATTTCTAGGCATTAACAATTAGCATGTATCAAATGAGAGGCAGAGAGTCCGTGGTGTCCAAGTTAAAAGGGCTTTATTCCAATAACTCGAGTTAAGGGAGAATCTGTTCCATCACCACTAAGGTTCAGGAAGGGTCTTCTAAAATTATTTACAGAGAACAACACATATATACATTTCTCCTTGTACATAGGGAGGAGCGCTCCAGGCAGAGCATGAAAGAAAGAGATAAGAGCATGTGGGCGTGCATGAGGGTGTACACTTGATGAGTCACAGGTGGGTGATAGGTGGGTGGCTACATAGAGGAGGAGTTACATGGCAGGCTGGAACTTTGCCCTACTTGTGCACGCAATTTGAGCATGACGTGCAATTGACGTGTAACTGGGAGGAGAGCTGACTTTCAGTCTAGTAGAGAGATCTTTAATGTCAAGGCGACCAGCACATCTGGTACTAACTGATATCTTAAGTCAGGGGATGTATTATCTGAAGCAAAAGTTGCTCGTCACTAGGAATCAGAAAAAGCATATATTTCTTCGTTCATTTCGTGGGGGCTGTGAGCAAGCACTGTGATTTACTTCAATGGAGACAGAGTGGCTAGGCCCTATCTTCCGCGGACGGGTTCTGTTTACCTTCCTCACTGGGCAGGAATGTGACTCTGTACAGCAGGCAGATAACTGTTATTCATAATACTATCTTGGCAACCCTTGCTGGGTTTCTTTCGGCTGAGCTAGAAGTATGCGAGGTCAGAGATACGTAACTGCAGCTTAATTCAGAAAGTGGCTCAGGCTGAACCACAAAAAGGGTTTGTCGTGATTTATTTTTAAAAGTGCACAATGCAAATACATGGGCCTTCATGTTAGCTTAACGTTTGGGAAACTTGATGACAGGCACCTTAATGCAGGACGTGATTGCAGAGGCCTTGTGATTCAGGCCACTGAGAGAAATATGCATGGGTGACATGCACACATATGTAACATAGGGTACACGTAGGGGGCATCTTGGTCAGGCAAAACTTCATTTTCCTCATTCCCTCCTTGTCCCCTACGTAACCCTTTAGGATACATCTATATTCATGAGACCGTATAGTTGATCATACAGCATCATTTGTTCGTCCTTAACCCTTTGTATACTTGGAGGATGTGGAACACATGCAGTTGCACACAGGCCGCAAATGGCCGGGCCACACTGCAGACAGAGACAGCAACCAAATATCATAAGTAGGATCATTCCTAGGAAGGACAACACTTTCCATCCCCAAGCAGATATCACACCCCAGAGCCAACTGGACCAAGTCCATGTGCCTGGGTCTTGATGTATGCCATGAGCAATCTTGTGGAGCCTTGTTATCGCTGCATACACAGATGGCGCGTTATTTGGGATGAAAACGCAACAACTAGATCGGATCACGCTACAAGCTCCGCCCCTATCCGCCAAGATGAAGTCTAGAACGAGGCAATTTTGAAGAACAACAAGTCTCATAGCAGACTGTTCCTGGGTCAAGTTCGCCAGGGCAGATGCAGTCACATTCACTACTGCTTCAAGAGTCCTTGTTAACTTGCGTATCAGTTTACTGTTTTGGACAGGACCTATGAAGAAAAAGAATCCTTTGTTGAAATCTGTATATTGCTCCCAAGCTGTTTCAGTCTGATCAATCCCTGAGGCATCTGTCTCTCTCCTTACTCTAACATGTTCTAGTCGTGAATCTCTATGATAATGGGATGGGGCCAAGAATACAGGTGGCAATAAGAATGCTATATAACAAGTCCCACCCCAGTCTAAGGGCAGATGTACATAGGCTGTCTGACCGCAAATTAAATAGGTATGGCGTGATGTTTTGAAAGAAGAAAGTCCTTCATCATTAAACTCTACTACAACTTTACACTCGCTGTGTCCCATATGTACTGAACCTTTCTTTCTAACACATAAATCACCTTTTGCTGGTAGAACTGAAATAAACGGTGGACCTGTATTTTGCTTGGGCTGAACATTTAACATTATAAAATTAACGGATGCATTTCCCTGCTTGTACTCTTCATTCTCTAGATCGGTTCCCTTCCTTTGAGGAAATCCGTCTTTGTCTGGAAAACATGCTTCATTCATTACTTTATTCAGGTTTCCATATATCCAGCCACCTGGATAAGCTATGTACTTTCTATCTATTGAGGTCATTAAGGCAAACCATGCTCCACATGAACCATTGTGTGAGAACGGTAGAGGATAGAAGGGCAGAACTCCCTTCGCCTTTTGATAAGGTGGCAGTTGGCCACATACCCAGCAATCAGTCGCATTGCTGGTCTGATGAGAATGGTGTAACATTCGAATAAAAGTATTGTTACGCAATGCAAGTCAATATGACAATTCATGAGGTGGCAGTTCACTAAATGTATGCTCTATAGTGTTATTAAGGGAAGAGTGCATATGTGAGGCAATAGGAGGAAAGAAAACATGTAGTATTAAACTAACACAGATCATAACAATGCACAGAATAAAAAGAATTATCAAAGTAACTATACATCTACTGCGTAATAACTTGCAGTACTTTTCTCTCATTTTGCTCTTCTTACTATTCTCGTATGTGATCTTATACATGTCAGAAATCTAGTCTAACCGATTCACCACCGAGTGGACTTAGACAATTAAACTACGTCTGACCTACTAGATCTTAACTTAGATTTATACTCCTGCTGTGGAGTCTTTTCTAGTAAAGGCGGCGCAGGCGGCGCAAGCGGCGCAAAGTCTGTATTGTCTTTCATGTTTTTATTCTTCTCAAAAGCTCCAGATTGTCCAAAGTATCTCTTGCAGTGATGAGCGTGAAGCCATCCTTTGCGTCCCTCCACTTTTATTGCGGTCCTCGTGGTCAGTAGCACCAACTTCGGCGTCTTCCAACGTGGCTCAAGGGGGCTTGATCGATCAAAGTTCCGGACACAAAAACGAAGTCCCCAGGGACTATGGCGTGTTCCTTGACCTGGGTGTTGTCAGGGAAGGCGGCAGCAACCTGTGAACGACAAGAGAGTAGTGCAGACATCAAGGAAGCCAGGTAATCTGTCAGCATGTTACTGTCAACATCAGTTGTTCTTTTTGGCATAGGCGTACCCCACATATTTGGCGGTCTACCGAAGACTACTTCATACGGGGATAGGCCTGTTCTGGAATGAGCTACCATGCGCATGTAAAAGAGGGCAACCGGTAAAGCTACCATCCAATCCACGCCTTTTTCTGCACATATCTTAGCAAGTTGTGTTTTGATTGTCTGATTATGTCTTTCTACAAGGCCTGCTGCTTCAGGGTGTCGTACACAATGGAACTTCCAATTATATCCTAACAGAAGAGACACTTGTTTCATTAATTCAGAGAAAAATGGCTGACCATTGTCTGAGTAGATGAAAGAATTCGCGCACCAATTGCCTGGCAGAAGTCACAGCAGTATAATCTGGAACTGGATATGCTTCTGTCCATCTAGATAGTGCACACACAACTACCAAGACATACTTGTAACCTCTACATCTGTTCATTTGGATATAATCCATCTGGAAGACCTCAAAAGGGTGGTCAGGAGGATGAAATCCGCCTTGTTCCACCGGAATGCCTTTACCTGGATTGAACTGGCAACAGATCATACATGGTCGTACTTTCTGCTTCGCTGCTGCACGCATGTGTTTGTTAAACCAGATATTCTGTAAACTGTCTATCATTGCCTTTTCTTCCAAGTGTGCTGGACTATGTGCTGTGTTTATGATTACTTGTACCATAGAATCTGGAAGAAACCATGTGCCGTTTCCATTAGTCATCCAACCTTGTTCAGTCTGGACCCCTCCTTGTTCAGTCCATTTCTTTATCTCATCTGCAGTGGCATGTGACTGTATGTCGAGTACATCTTGAGTGGGATCCCTGACTGTCATACATGTTGTCAGTAATGGTACCTCTGTCCTTGTCGTGTCTGTTGGTGTCTGGGCTGTCTGGGCTGTAAGTTTAGCTGTTCGGTCTGCCAGGTCATTACCCTGGGAAATGGTGTCTGTAACGTTGGTGTGAGCTTTGCACTTCAGGATAGAAATGGCTGTAGGTAAATGTATTGCTTCCAACAGGGCTTGAATAAGCGGGCCGTGCTGAATCTTGGTCCCATGGGAGGTCAAGAAACCTCTCTCCCTCCAAAGTACCCCGAAATCATGAACTACGCCAAAGGCATATTGTGAATCGGTATAAATGTTTACTTTCAAGTGCTTAGCTCTTATGCAGGCTTGTGTCAGAGCGATGAGCTCTGCTGCTTGTGCTGATAGTGTGTCTATTTTCTGTGTCTCTATGACTTTAGTAGCAGTGGTCACGGCATATGCTGCTGCTACTAACTCTCCTGCACTTGTACTCATGCATGATCCATCTACATAGAGTGTTAGGTCAGGGTCTGGAAGTGCAATATCTGTCAGGTCTTGTCTTAGTTTTGTCACTATATTCATTACTTCCACACAGTCATGTGGTGGTGCATTTACTGTACTTGAGGGCAAAAGTGTTGCAGGATTCAGAATATTACAACGTCTGATCTCTATGTGTGGTTGAAATAATGTCAGTTTATATCCTGTCAGTCTTGCTACAGTCAAATGTTGTGTCTGTGTCCTGTTTAAGAGAACTTCCACTGCATGTGGTACACTAAAACATGTGGTCGCTAAAACTGGCGCTTGACATAATGCTCTTTTTAATTCCTCAAATGCCAAGGTATGTTCTTGTGTCCAAGGGAGGACAGTTGAAGACGCTGCCTCCTGTGTTGTCAATTGTATGAGTGGTTTGGCTAGATAGGCATACTGGGGAATCCATTGCCTACAGTATGAAGTGAGGCCAATGAATGCACGTACTTCTTTCTGTGTCTTGGGCTGTGAAAGGCTAGAAATTAACTGAATGAAAAGGCTTGTGTTAGCTGTCTACCCTCCTTGGAAAGTAAGTGTCCAAGGTACACCACTTGCTTTTCACAGAATTGCAACTTGTGCCCCTTGTCAGCCAGAAAATGTAAAACTGTCAGTGATGCAATTGCGCATTCTGGTTCTGAACGTGCTGTAATTAGGATGTCATCTACGTACTGTAGTAGGGCAGTGTTGGCAGGCATATAAATACTGTCTGCGTAATGAGACTGAGCGTGTGTGAGACCGCACTACAGGACGCACGGCTTTAACTGAGTGAGCTGCAGAGCGGGGGGGGCGAGACTGATGCACCTCACACAGGGCTCTAACTGAGACTGAGCTCCAGGGCTGAAGGGTGTGTGAGACTGGGCTGCAGGGCCCTGGCTGTGCATCTTCCCAGCTGTGCATCCAAGGGGCAGGTCCCAGCTGTCTTTTTAATGCCTGACTGTAAATACTAGGGCTCATTGCAAGAGCGAAACTCCTGCCAATTATTCTGTTTACACTACGAGGGAAAAACTATTCATTTGCAAGCATGCTCTCACCCACAGGGCTGTTCCTCCACCTTTTCAAAACTCTGAGAGCTAAGAACAGCTGCCAAGTGTCCGCGAAAAAGAATTGGGGTATGGCCAATAATAACAAGACAGGCACTGCTCGGAGCTCCAAGAGGGAAAAGCCCTCCCTTTACAAAATATCTTTCCCTGGGAGGCAGGCCACTTCGAGGCCGAAAAACACATTCTCTGTCATTCAAAACATATCTGTACCCAGGCCAGGGAGCTAACCAACATTCTCTAACTTAACTGAAGCAAATTAAAAACGTGATAAAAAGCATCCTAAAATCAGTAATTAATAAGGACATATTTTTTTTTTGTAACCTAGACACATGCTAGCATTTTAAAATAATTATATCATAAAATATTGTTACTAGCTGCAAAGGAAAAAAAAGGAAACAGAACAACATGGCATGGAAACACATCACATTTTACTTTTTGAAAATAACATGTGAAAACTCCATAATTTTGCATTGCAGAACCAAGATTTTCATAATTAAGTGTGCAAGCTCTTCTATTCTACCTATTAAAAGGGCCAGATTCATCATTTTTCAAAGAACCATGTTTTCTAATAGATGTTAAAAAAAAAACATGTTGTCTAATTGAGTGGATTAACTGTCACACGCTATTCTAAAGGGCAGCTTGCATTGGGAAATAATAATGTATATTTTGTAGAACAAATTTTTATTTAAAAAAAACAACACACGGTTGCATTACACTAATTAAAAGCACATTCTATGATGGGTCTGTTTTATATTTCCTTCTCAACCGTGAAAACATTAAAGCACCCTTCGTGCAAACCCTTATCTCAATCCGACTGGTTTATTTACAGCTTACCGACCTCTGAGTCAAAACACATTAAATCAAGTGTTCCAAGGCAAACCTACACACATACACGGACGCATTTGAAATAGAATGTTAAATGAACACTTCTTTACTCTCCATGCAAGATGTTACCATTCAGTCAGCAAACTGACAAAGCACATAGGAAGACCCATCAACCAATGAAAAAATTAAATTAAACCCTTATTCATCTAAAACACTCACTGACATTTAGTGTCAGCTCACATAACCATGCATGTGAGCTACACAGCCATGAAATCGTGCCAAAACGCACTTCCAAACTACGCCAAAAAGACACCTTCCCCTCCACCAATTTCCTTCAAACTACTTTGCCGCAAAACTAGACACTCCCAAGTTTCAGCCAATCCCGCAGACTCAGTTAAGAACTACTTAGCACACCACGAAATCTCGGCCTAAAAGCATGCACAAATCAAAACAGCTCCATTTCCCAAAAATACACATTAGCCAAACACACCCTTCCGCCCAAGCCAAAAATCCCCAAAATTCAGCACACCTGGCCATCTACCTCCTCTACCGCTGATCCAACCCCCGGGCCCCTAGCGCACCTGGAACACCCCCAAAATAATTTCCCAATTTTCAAAAAAACGCCCATTGGATAACATGGCAAATCGCTCCTCCGCACAAAACATGCTTTTTCCACCACTTCCACAGCTCAGATCCTTTTCAAATTAGGCATCACAGTAGTCCAAGCGATTCCCTAAATCCTCACCAAAAAGCAACCAAATCCATCCACTGGAACGGGTACGACTTTCCGCTCAAAAACACGTCCCCCCCCAAACACCAAAAACGGCCATAAATCGGCCAAATCTCGACCAAAAAACGCCAAAATCCCTCAACACCTTGTTAAACAGCATGTTAAAACAAATACTGCCTTCTCAATATAAGATATTAACTCTTTGGCAGCTGAAGCACAATCATTCCCCAATGACTGCAGTACATGGGAAAGTCATGAACCCATCTCTCCACGTTATCACATAACACGTATATCTCCAAAACGTTTTCTCCAATTACTTGAAAAAGATCCAGCTCTCTCCTGCCTAACGTAATGATAACATGCTCTGCACAAACCATAACCACATGGCGCTATTCACAAGCCATATTCACAAGAAACTCAACAAGTTATAATAATGACATGCTCTTCATAACCCATATTTACAAGGAGCTATTTACAAGGAACTCTGATGCTGTCAGCTTCTTTCTACATACTCTAAAGGGTACAGGTGGTGGTGTTCACGACCTACTGGGTGTTTCTGAGGAGGTCACTCTAGCTAGTTCTTTTTCTTTCGCTTTTTCCGCTGCTTGTTTAGTTCTCTCTACTTTATTAAATTCTTTCTCTATTCTCCTATGTGACTCTTTGCGCCACAATTCGATGGCATTTTTCTGAGTGGGTCTTGACTTCCTTTTCCATAGCGCTTCCTCTACTCTCATAATGCATTCAGAATCCCATGTTCCCGAGATAGGCCATCTATACTTCTCCTCTAAACCCTTGGTGTACTCTACCCATAAGTCTAAAAACAAAATGGCGTCTAGCCCGTGCTTATTATACATATAATGACCAGGTGTGTCTCTAGGCGGGATGTTAACTGACTCTTCTAGTATACCTTTTCTGGTCCCTATCTGACGCAATTTTGAAAACAGTGGCATGTTGAAACCAACACAATGGAGATACAATACACAAAAATAGACTGAAACAATCAACAATCATTCACACTAAAACATCATAACATTAAAACAAACATGATCTAAACCAATACAGAGAACTAAACATGTACTTGAAAAACTATATGCACTGGAATACAGTACAACCATACCGGTCTCAAAAATGAGACACGTCTTGACCGTGCTCGTGGGAACGAACCCGTCTTTACCGTTTTCACGAATAACGTGAACCCGTCTTTACCGTTTTCACGAATAACGTGAACCCGTCTTTACCGTTTCCACGAATAACGTGGACCCGTCTTGACCGTGTTCATATAAAATTAACCCGTCTTGAAACTTTATGCATTCCCCACATTGGTACTCACCGGAAGCAAAACTTGAAACTTGAAGGCCTCGGACTTCTACGCATCTACGTCTACGTCTACGCATGCGCCTCGGAACAGGTGGACCTCTGGAAACCTCGGACCTTGCTCTCTCACGGGGTGGGCTCTGGTTGGGATGATCCGCGATCCTCACCGCCTCGTGTGGACGCCTGGTCGCAGTCCGTCTCCTCCGTGGGCCTGAGGGAGTAAGCAGGAAATCCCGCTGCGTGCACTTCGGAGTCCGTCACGGCTGTAGAAGGGGGCAAAAGCTGGACCTACGTCGCCGGCGCGTGGGGAAAGGGATAGTCCCTGTTCGGGCGCCAAATTAATGTGGTAAATAAAAATATTACCCTGGCATAATTTCTAGGCATTAACAATTAGCATGTATCAAATGAGAGGCAGAGAGTCCGTGGTGTCCAAGTTAAAAGGGCTTTATTCCAATAACTCGAGTTAAGGGAGAATCTGTTCCATCACCACTAAGGTTCAGGAAGGGTCTTCTAAAATTATTTACAGAGAACAACACATATATACATTTTTCCTTGTACATAGGGAGGAGCGCTCCAGGCAGAGCATGAAAGAAAGAGATAAGAGCATGTGGGCGTGCATGAGGGTGTACACTTGATGAGTCACAGGTGGGTGATAGGTGGGTGGCTACATAGAGGAGGAGTTACATGGCAGGCTGGAACTTTGCCCTACTTGTGCACGCAATTTGAGCATGACGTGCAATTGACGTGTAACTGGGAGGAGAGCTGACTTTCAGTCTAGTAGAGAGATCTTTAGTGTCAAGGCGACTAGCACATCTGGTACTAACTGATATCTTAAGTCAGGGGATGTATTATCTGAAGCAAAAGTTGCTCGTCACTAGGAATCAGAAAAAGCATATATTTCTTCGTTCATTTCGTGGGGGCTGTGAGCAAGCACTGTGATTTACTTCAATGGAGACAGAGTGGCTAGGCCCTATCTTCCGCGGACGGGTTCTGTTTACCTTCCTCACTGGGCAGGAATGTGACTCTGTACAGCAGGCAGATAACTGTTATTCATAATACTACCTTGGCAACCCTTGCTGGGTTTCTTTCGGCTGAGCTAGAAGTATGCGAGGTCAGAGATACGTAACTGCAGCTTAATTCAGAAAGTGGCTCAGGCTGAACCACAAAAAGGGTTTGTCGTGATTTATTTTTAAAAGTGCACAATGCAAATACATGGGCCTTCATGTTAGCTTAACGTTTGGGAAACTTGATGACAGGCACCTTAATGCAGGACGTGATTGCAGAGGCCTTGTGATTCAGGCCACTGAGAGAAATATGCATGGGTGACATGCACACATATGTAACATAGGGTACACGTAGGGGGCATCTTGGTCAGGCAAAATTTCATTTTCCTCAATAGAAAGAGTTTTTCCTAACGCTCGCATAGCTTGGTCATGTATGATTTCTCTCAGGACATGGACCACTGGAGTCAGATCCTGGGCTTTGAATGTATCAGTGAGACGCCTCAACAGAGAATAGGCCAGGTTGTCCTCAGGCCCGGGCTGCTTGTGCCACATTCCACACAGACTGATCTCTGGGGACTTGATGTTCCACCATGATGGAGCACATTTGTCGGACATTGGCTCAGATGTTTGGCTCAAAGGGATTTGGCCATTTGTGCAGAACTTGTTTGCCGGTTGGGAGAGTGAAGGACCTGTGGGCCCTGGTCACCCTAGTGGCGGAAAAGAGGCCACAGAACATTGATTTGCAGGGGGGTAACGGGAGGCCAGCACTGAGGGGAGAGACTGTAAGCTCTCCGCAGGGAGAATGGGGACACCGGCTGGGGAGGCAAGGGCGCCAGATCACACAAGCCTCCTTGGCAGCCTGGTAGTAGAGGGGTGGGCCCCCTGGATATGACGGACAAGGATCGTGTGCTGGGGGCTCACCGCTCAAGGACGCAGGTGGGTTGCTCCTTGCGTGGTTCTCAGTTTGGAGGTGTGTGCCAGGAGGCCCCTTGGTGCTGGAGGAAGTAGTCATTGCATAACCGGTAGTTATGAACAGTTAGTATACTTGTACATATTAAAAATGCAAATGTTAATGTTAATGCTGTGGGTTCTCAATAAACCCACAGCAGACCCCACCGACCTCAGGAACTACCGTCCCATCTCGCTCCTCCCGTTCCCGGCCAAAGTCATCGAGAAGACCGTCAACAAACAGCTGGCCGCCTTCCTCGAGACGAATGGATCCCTCGACCCCTCATAGTCTGGCTTCCGAGCGAACCACAGCACCGAGACCGCCCTCATCGCTGCCACCGATGACATACGAACTCTGATGGACAACGGAGAAACAGCGGCCCTCATCCTCCTGGACCTCTCCGCGGCTTTCGACACTGTCTGCCACCGCACCCTAGTACAGCGCCTCTGCAACATCGGAATCCAGGACAAGGCACTGGAATGGATCACCTCCTTCCTCGACGGAAGAACACAGAGAGTCCGCCTACCACCGTACAAGTCAGAGGCCACCAAAGTCATCTGCGGCGTCCCTCAAGGATCCTCACTGAGCCCCACCCTCTTCAACGTCTACATGAGCCCCCTCGCGGCCATCGCACGCCAACACAACCTCAACATAATCTCCTACGCCGACGACACCCAGCTGATCCTCTCCCTGACCAACGACCCCACCACCGCCAGAGCCAACCTGCACGAAGGGATGAGAGATGTAGCCGAATGGATGACGACCAGCCGCCTGAAACTGAACTCAGACAAGACGGAGGTCCTCATCCTGGGCTCCTCGCCCTCCGCCTGGGACGACTCCTGGTGGCCCTGGGCACCGCACCCAAACCGACGGACCACGCACGCAACCTGGGCTTCATCCTGGACTCCTCCCTCTCCATGACCAGACAAGTAAACGCCGTCTCCTCGTCTTGCTTCAACATCCTGCGCATGCTACGTAAGATCTTCCGGTGGATCCCCACCGAGACGAGGAAAACGGTCACCCAGGCCCTCGTCACCAGCCGACTGGACTACGGCAACGCCCTCTACGCCGGAACCACCGCCAAGCTCCAGAAGAGACTCCAGCGGATCCAGAACGCCTCGGCCAGACTCATCCTCGACATCCCCCGACGCAGCCACATCTCTGGACACCTGAGAGATCTGCATTGGCTCCCGGTCAACAAGAGAATCACCTTCCGTCTCCTCACCCACGCGCACAAAGCCCTACACGACCAAGGCCCGAGCTACCTCAACAACCGGATCAACTTCTACACTCCCAAGCGCCTCCTCAGATCAACCAGCCACGCCCTCGCCGCCGTCCCCCGCATCCGAAGAGCGACAACAGGAGGAAGGTCCTTCTCCTACCTGGCCGCCAAGACCTGGAACTCACTCCCGACCGACCTGCGCCTGACCCAAGACCACCTCTCCTTCAGGAAGAAGCTCAAGACCTGGCTGTTCGAGCAGTAACGGCACCCCCCCCCCATCCCAGCGCCTTGAGACCCTACGGGTGAGTAGTGCGCTCTATAAATGACTTGATTGATTGATTGATTGAATTAGTTGAATTCTGAAATGTGAATTTTGAGTTAATTATCTTGTCATGTTTATGAATGTTTTTTGGAAGATTAAACATGGCCGTTTTTACCCACACTTTGGACTGGTTAGTTGTTTGTGGGTTGCACAAGGTTGGGGCGGGGGTCATACTGGGGGGTTCGGGCCCTGTTGGTACTCTACGCGTAAAATTGTAGCAGCCATGTAGGGAAGTGCTGAAACTGCCAAGCAAACATTACAGAAACATTGCTGAAAAGTGCTGTGAAAGTAACATTTTGGCTGTCTGAAACTATTACATTTTACCAGCTCCCTTTGTATTCTTTCTCAGTAGCTTTCTGCTTCATCTCTCTCTTGTTACATGATGATCAGTACCCTAGTCCTATTTTCCCATTTCCAGCACTAAGGAAGCACATAACGTGGCAATGTCTGGTCTGGTGATGGCTTCATGGTGGGCAGGCTGCCCATGACTAACCAGAACAGATACGTAAATCTAGAGAAGCCTGAAGGCCCATCACTGGACTCATACATTATACTATGTTCTCATAGTAAGGATCAACGATAGGGGAAAAAACATGCATAGTATGTTAGCGATGAATTGAGCTTAAAAATGCATATTCCTACCCGAGGAGGAGAAAGCTATAGTAAAGCTAAGCATACAGTTGCGTATGTGTCAAAGTGCAGATGTGGCCTCTGTCTATGCTACTCAAGGGAGCCCTGATCATGACAAAAAATGTACTTCGGATTAATGCCAATGCAGCAGGCCTTATGTGAATATATTTTGTGGGCAGAAGACAGTGATCTGACATGAGTAGCACAATTAAATACGAAGTGTGCCCTGAAAAGTCACATGATGATGGGGCCCTAGGGCTGAGAGACGCCTTTGAAACACTGGATAGAATGATAGATATCTCGTTTACAGTTGCCATAGCAGGGGGGTTGCACTTACACTCGCCCACTGTTGTCGGGTGCTTGAAGAAGCCCCACTGCGGTTTCACAGCCATTCAGATGCGCGGTGATGTAGGAAGGGCCTGCATAGAATGTCCTTGCACCAGCAGGGTGCTGTCATCACGCTTCTCCAAGGTTTCAGGCGTGTTTTAATGGCGGCCTGCAGAGACATCTCCTCTGAACTGCTCCGAGATTCGCGCCACCCGGGGGTTAATTTGTAAGAAACTGTCTTACACAAAGAGAGGGGCAGTCACCCATTTGGCTGCATGTGCTGATAAAAGCACCCATTTGAAGTGGCCGCCAAGTTGAATACAGTGATTTATCCCAGTCACAAGATCTTCGTTGCTGACTTTTTGATGTGTTGCTGGTTATTAAACAATTTGGATGAATAGCTTTCTTTCAATTTATTGTAACGTGTCCCATCCAGAAAGCGTTGTTTCTATCACTTAAACATAGAGATGCAGGAATGACACCGTTATCACAGAATAATCTTTGCGAATCGATCCAGCAAGACAATCTGCGCCCCCTCACCTCTTCTGATCACTCGCTGCCGACAGAGACCCATGGGCGACTTTCACTCGCTGTAATATCTCTGTGCCCTGTGAGATACTGCTATTTAGTAAAAGGCACATCCACACACCGCGTTCCTTCTACAGCGCCTCCCCCAAATGACTTTCTTCGTTGTTGGTCCCTCTTTCCCATCTCTCCTGGAGCCCTTATATTTGCCGAAGCGACTATATTCGGGCATACTGTGCTATACGCACGTAAATGGCGTATGCTGTTAACAACAAAGTAACTTGTTTTTTAACAAAACACTACAAGTACACTAACATAGTTAGCACAAGGAATAGTTGATAAAAAAATCTGCAAAAATAAGTTTCTTTAAAACAATAATCGTCATTTTAAAAAAAATGTTTTCGTACGGTATTGCTCCTGAGAGGTCAAATATGCCCCTGGTGTCACAGCTATAAGACAAAATGAAATCCCAAGGAAAAGCATCGAAAAAAAGAAAAACTTTTTCATAAAAAGTTGTCAATTGTTTTTGTCACTCTCAGCGTGATTTTGTTGAAGAAAACGGTTTAATGAACATTTCATTTTAACGTCATGTTTTATTGTATTTTCAGTTGAACTCACATCTATAAGTATTTCGCAAAATGACCCAACTGTTTGCCTGACCGCAGGATCGTGCTTAGATGCCTTTCTACTGCATGTTTACCTGAAAATGTCTCACGTTTGCAGCGTATCCTCGAGGGCCGTAATGCAGGCTCTTGCAATGCAAGGGGAGGGGGAGGCTGCCTCCAGGGAGCCCCCAAACTTTCAAAAGGAGCTGCATTTAGCCAAAGGCCATTGAATATCTCCCAGATATGAGAAACTCAGGGGCCTCTTATCACATTTTGCTGGGGGTGTGGGGGTGGGGGTATCATTTTGCTTTACACCACTGGCATCCTTGCAAATTGTGGAAAGAAGTACGGAAGTGAATACTGTGATAATATGGCGCGTCTTACGTTTGTGGCAACTACAAAAGCATTGGCCATAGTGCAGTGAGTTCAACGCTCGTTGCTAACATCTAATCACAATGTCAAAAGATCACCACTGTTACTATAAATACATCATAGTTACTGGGACACCTGAGAAGTGATTTATATGGATAACACCACTATTTTGAAATTATGGGGTTTAAAATACAATACCGTCAACACTCAAGGTTCAGAAATTTTGTGATCCACTGGCCGTGGTTTCTTCTCTTCACGAACCAACTCCATCATATGATATGAACATCCGCTCAGTTCATTAAAAATGTCAAAACACCAACATGAAAAAAACTAGAGGTTAAAGTTTAATCCGGACCTCTGCGACTCAGCTCACTTACTCGTGTGTCAAGAGTAAGCCACTAACCCCTGCAAATGCTCAATGTTGATTATTATCGCACTGACCAATCAGATTAATGTAGAATCGGCCCAGCCACTGCTTTGCAAGTGATTACCCAAAGTCAATTACATGACAATTTGGATGCCGTCCTCGACAATTTGGTAAACACACAAACACAGCCCTTTTAAGATTTGACCGGGTTCCACGCACAGGAACTGCAAATGTTATTGGGAAATAGAACCAAGACTATTTTAATTCATAATTAAAATTCAAGCTCTTTACAATCAGGAATATTGCAATTCATAATTTAAGGTCCAACTCTTTACAAATTATACAGAGGCCATATTAAAACAGGCCAAGTTGAAAAGAATCACAAGTAGTTAAGCCCTGCACTCATTAGAGGACTACCATGCCCTATTGTTTTCATTGAGCCTGATGCTTTTGTTCTGTATGACTGTCCATGTTGCTGTGTCTCCTATATTTATACCGACCCGTCTCTTTCGACATAAGAGTGAGTGTTAAATGCTGCTATGATTACGTACGGTAATCCCCATTACTCTTAGTCCTACTCGTCCTCGACCCAGTCATCACTCATGAGGTATTCCACACGACAGGAAACAAAACAGGAAACGCTTTCTGACTCCACCCACCCTCCTGTCAGGTGCTATAATACACCTCACCACCAGAAGCAAATCCTGATGTACCAAGCACCAAAGGCCTGGAAAGGGAGGGCGGGCGGGTCGTATGACTGGGTCGAGGACGAGTAGGACTAAGAGTAATGGGGATTACCGTACGTAATCATAGCATTACCTCTACGTCCCTCGTCCTCGACCCAGTCATCACTCATGAGGCATACCAAAGCAACCCCACAAAGGCCTTTGGCACACCACAAACAGAAACAGAACAGACACCAAGGAGTGCAGCAAGACACAGTTTAATAACAAACAGAAATAAACAGAATCAAACAGATGGGGGGATCCCCACAGCTTGCAACACACCAGAACCAAAAGTAGGGCGGCCAGACAGAGCACAATTCAAGCGATAATGTCGCACAAACGTGGACTCGGACGCCCAGGTACCCGCCCTACAGATCTCCTCAAGGGGAACCCCATGGAAGGCAGCCCAGGAAGCAGACACACCCCTGGTAGACCTCGCCTGAACCCCAGACGGGCAAGGCAAACCAGAGCCCTGGTAAGCCAACAAGATCACAGCCTTGATCCAGCGACCCAAAGTAAGATGAGAGGCAGCCTTACCTCTACCAGCCAAACCAAAGGTCACGAAGAGGGAGTCAGAAGACCGAAACCCAGCAGAACGAGCAACATAAACAGACAACGCCCTCCTCACATCCAAAGAATGTAGCAAGACATCAGAAGGAGAGGAAGGAGAAGGACAGAGAGAAGGAAGAACCAACTCCTGGGAGGAATGGAAACGGGAACGAATTTTTGGCATAAAACCGGGGTCCAAGGAAAGGACCACAGCGTCGTCCAGAAACCTCAAAAAGGGGGGAGAACAACGCAAAGCCGTAAGCTCTCCCAACCTCCGAGCAGATGTAACAGCCACCAAAAAAGCAACTTTGAAAGACAGGAATTTCAACTCCACGGAATCCAAAGGCTCAAAGGGAGGGGACTGCAAGGCACCCAGAACCAAAGAGAGATCCCAAGGAGGAACCGGTGAGCGGACAGAAGGAGCAGAAAGAGAGAAACTCCTAAACAGACGGGAAACCAGCAACCCGTCCGAAGGAAGAAGAGAAGCCGGATCACAAAAGGCCCGAATAGCAGCCCACTGACCCTTCAAAGTGGACAAAGCATAGTGTTTTTGAAAACCATCCAAAAAAAACTGCAGAATAGAAGAAACATCACAAGAGGTAGGAGACAGATCCAGGGCAACACACCAAGAAGAAAAAGAAGCCCAGTGTTTCGAATAGGAGGACAGAGTGGACTTCCGGCGAGACGCCTGCATCACAGTGATGAGGTGGTCGGGCAGGCCCCGGACTCCAAGAGACAACCGTTCAACCTCCAGACTGTCATGTATTCCTATAGGTTCTGAATCGATCCCCCTATTCCTGACCCTATTCTGGTTAAACTAACTATCAAGTTAACTAACAGTCAGCCCATGAGGCAAGAAAAGCCCCCATGATGCAGATACCGTTATCTGACGCAGTCACACTACGGCACAGGAACGTGTTATCTGATTAGGTCATAACGCTTGAGATCTAATTAGACAAGCGACATTCCTCCAGCCCCTGATAAGGCATACGACGTTCTCATAACAAATCAAACCTATGACAACCTGGAAAATCCGTGCGGCCATTGTTTTGATTTCACAGAGAACTTCAGTAAAAGAATGTGCTAACGAGCAAGTCGTATGACATCTTTATTGACGTATCTATGTCCATCCTTACGTCAATCTCGGCACCTTTAAGGTATAAATATTGCCGATCTTGCCCTATGCAAACACACGCGTGGTGACGAGACGGAGCAGCCATACTTGCCGAAGCCCAGAAGCAGAGCAGACCCGCTGGCAGCAGCCCCGCCTTCCTGACGCGCTGAGAGACGCGCTGCTATCTCCTACCGAGAGACCCAGCACCGGCGCTTTCGGGCAGCCCTCGCAGGCAGCCTGGAATATCGAGACCAGAGAAAGAGATACCATTCCTCATTCATCCTAACTTCCAGGTACAGAACTGAATAACCCCTCACAGAGAATTCTTTAGTTATTCACTTGGCAAAAACAAACTTAACTTAAACTGTAACTTTCTATTCCCGCCCACGCATTAGACTTAGGTCAGGTACACGGGGTAGGCGTATTTAGAAACACCAGTTGAGTACGTTTAGTCAAATGTATATGTGTATGTAAATATATTTTAATCATCTTAAACATCATATGGCTCAGAAACCATATCAATGTTTTTACAGTATTATTTTATACTATTGCTTTTAATGTATGCACTTTACTTAACTATAAGTATTGCAATAATATCGATCCATTTCTCTTGTATGAGAAAAGAGACTGATCAATAAATAACACCTTTTTATTGAACACGCCCGTCTCTTCCTTTTCTCTACAATCTGATGAGACTAAGAATGCACGTACTAACTGAGTAAAATAATTGCCTTGTGCTCACACGACTCTGGAGATACACTCTTGATTAGGGGAGAGCAAAGTTGTCATGTTCTATGGTTGTCAGAAACTAAATCCCTTCTTGTCTAATCAGGGGAGTTAATTCTTTCCTGAACATTCGAGAAAGTTTCTAGCGAACACTGAGCTACGCTGGCAAACCCAAAACTTAAGTCTAGTATCGACAGTAGTAGACCTAGTTAACGTCTGGCCCAGGCCTTTACTGCTGTAGGTATTATTCCAATGCGCAGAGCCTATTGGGAAGATAGGAACTACACTACATGGCGCCCAACGCGTTTGGAAAGGGCGATAAAACTAACGTAAGACATTTAGAGTAACTCAGTCGTGCTTTCTCACTCAGACCCCTTTTCCCAAATACTCCAAAGACGTCTGGAGTGGGTGAAAGGTAATATCCTCCAAAACCTCGCAGGAGGGAACTCCTATGTAAGGTTCTTGGTTTAGTCAACGTTGAAGGATAAACAGTTCCAAAATATTGTGCATCTAATCTTTGTTCCATAAGAAACCTGATCTGCAAACAAACATAATACCATCCTGTCGGTAAAATGGGAGACAGTGATGAAGAAAGAGAGTCGGTAAGATTAGCAGCTGAAATAGTAGCAGCTGATACTGCAGCACTAGATGTGGACGGGGATATAATACTCATCCCGGTCGCCAAAAGGAAATCTATAACCTTAAAACTTATAGAAAATGGACTGACACCTAGAGGTGGCACAGTCATATTCGTAATTGAGGCACACGAATATCGGCAGACAGAGGTATACTATACATGGATACATTTTCCAGCAGCAAATGCTGTAACAAAGTACTTCCACTATTACAAAATAGAGGTTCCACCCGACATTTACACTCCTTTCGAGGAGGTGGAAGTACCACTCAAATTCCAAGAGCATTTGCTCTTATTTGATGGCGCCCTAACACATAATAATCACATCACCAGGCTCGGTCCTTTATGGAGACCAGGAGCAACGTGGCCGGTCTTAGCCGGATACACACCACACCCAGACATCGAAGGAATGTCTACAGGAGAGCTGTTAATACAGCTAAAACAATTACTAAAAATTCATAGACAATTAGTCCAGTATGTAATGCGGACTTCAACAATTCAGCCAGCGATTAAACTTCCACAGCTGACCCCTCACCAGGGGAACACAAATAAAATCACACCACAGAACATCCAATCCTGCCTAGGTAAAGTTCAGGCTAAACGGGAACAGATACCATTCTGGTTGGCACAGAAAATCACCCAAATAGAGGCGGTGTTTCCTGACACCACCCCGCTAGAAAAACACAGGATTCTGACTATATGTCTCCCAATGGGAATCGCACCACACATAGAGGACTGTGACACTTGGGGTACAGTCTTTGCTTCAATCTACACAGAAACGCACGGTGTTCCATCCATTTCGGTAATACCAAATGTGCTAAAACAAATTCAAGATGAATACGGTCCAGAACCTGCTTTAACTCTTGGTATGAAATTACTGAAAGACTTCAAGCAGGTCTCGGCTATATTATTAGCCAATATAAAAGGTGAAGCAGCAAACGTGGCGATCCGCCAGAGGTTAAAAGAGACAGATATAGCAGACCAACCAGCTGAAATTGCCAGAATCATAGAAAAATCCTATGAGGAACTAGGTAGAGATAGTTTAGGTGGAATACCAGTAAAACCGCAACTGACTGAAAGTCCAGAAAAAATATTTTTTTAATAATTCACCAAAAAAGAACTGGGATGGAAACAAACAATCCAATCCAAAAGAAAAGAAATTCCAGTCCCGAGGAAGGTCTCCTAGGCGAAGGGAGAAATCTCCGAACCAGAGACACAGGTCACCCCAGAGTGACCCCTCTGGGAAAAGATATAACCTTAGAAATAGGGATAATATTAAAAAACCTGATAGATATCAAGACATTGATACACGTCCCTCTCAATCTTTTCAGACTTCGTCTCAGAAATCGGAAAGAAGAGGACGATCAGAACAAAGAGAAGAGCACGCCAAGTCCAAAGACAAGGAACCTGCTCAACAAAAAAAGAAATTACAATTTCCAAAAAAGAAGGTAGCCAGTATCAAGGTAGTTAACAATGCCGAGAATACTGAGGACACAACTGAAAAATGGAGAGTGGGCTCAGACAATGCTAGACAGCGCAGCAGAAGTGAGCATAGCTCGCAAAGTCCTTATGAATCATCTGGAGACAGTGGACACGAATGAATATCTTCAAGTGGAAACTGCAGACACCAGAGTTAGCAAACCCCACAAGATATACGAGATAACATTACGTATAGAGGGAGATAAGACTAGGAAAATAAGGGGACTATTTTGGGATAACCTCTCCAAGGGTTATGACATCCTTCTAGCTGAAAAAGACTGGCCACCAGAGTTTGTCAGGGAGTGCCCTCATGGCGAAGAAGTAATTATGCCTGCCTTCTCGAATCAAATCCCGATTCATAAAAAATACACACTTGCTAGAAAGTGGGCAGTGGCCTTAGCACCTGCTTTATATAAAAATCATGTAGGATGGGATGAGGACTCTCCTCCTCACAAAATCCAGTTAAAATCACAACCAACTGCACAAAGGCAGTACCCAATTAAGCAAGAAGCTAAAAAACAGGTAAATGAAATACTAGATCAGCTAGAATACCAGGGGGTGATTGAAACTTGCACCTCACAAATGAACAATCCTTTGTTTCCGGTCTCCAAACCAGACAATTCATATCGTCTAGTTTTGGATTACCGACACCTTAACACATGTTGCAAAACCTTTGCAGTGCAAAACTCACACAGAGCTGCACTAATGAATAACATAGTGCGCAAAAAATACAAAACAACCTTGGACATCTCCAATGGATTCTTTTGTCAAAACATAGCACCAGAGAGCAGATATTTAACTGCATTCTCAGTAAATGGCACTCAAAAACAATTCTGTCGGTTAACCCAGGGGTACAAGAACAGCCCGGGGGTATTCTCAGCGAGAGTAACAGAATTACTACAACTATATGATGATGAAGCATTATCTTATGTCGATGACATTTACTTAACAGACGATGACTTGGATACTCACTTGAAAAGAGTGAACACCATAATACTTGGGTTCGCAGCAGAGGGTTACAAATTCAACTTTAAAAAATCCAGAATTGCCCATCTGACAGTCCTATTCTTAGGATATGAGTTATCAAGTGAAGGCAAAAGCCTGGCTGACAATTTCCTAGAGAAATGTGCCGTAATCCAAGCTCCTAAAACACTAAAAAACCTACAGTCAATTCTAGGCTTCCTAAATTTCGGAAGAACATACATTGCAAATTACGCAGAAAGGGTCAAACCCCTTTATGATCTAATTAAACCAGACTTTAAAAGATCCAATTGGACTCAAACACACACAGAAATTTTGAGATCCCTACAAACAGACATGCTAATTAAAACAAAATTAGAAACACGTGATAACACACGCAATCTTGTGATTCGAGTCATCCCAGGGAGATGCGGATTCACATACCTGACCTCTAATGAGGGAGAAAAGGTACCAATTGCATTCAAATCACACTTGTACACAGAAGCTGAACAGAAATTCAGTAATGCAGAAAAAATCATTCGTGCAGTTCAAACCGCAATAGCTAGAGAAAAAGAGATAGCTGACGGTAGACATATCACAGTCAGAACAGCAGAATCAGCCTTTAAGGCACTAACAACACCGTGTAATTTACCAACAACAACATTGAATCCGGAATGGATACAATGGGTGAATTCAATCACAACGGACAAAGTATACTACTACTTTGATCCAGATCTAGAAGAATTAAAAAATCTAAAATATGAAAAGACGTATCCTCTGCCAATCGACATTCTGCCTCTACGACATTACGCCTGTGTAATCTATACAGACGGACATGCTCAACCCTCCGTTTGGGGAGAACATGCATACAACCCCACATGTGAGATTACAAAAGAAGTGTGGCGCGGAGGTAAACTAAGACCTCTATTAACAAAATCACACTCAGTAGAAACTAATTCAGAACTACAAACTGAAATAATAGCATTAAAAATGGCGCTAGATAATGCGGATCGCGAATTCCCGACACTTATAGTGTCAGATTCATAATATTGCGTCAAAGCATATAACAAGGATTTGCAGACATGGATTCAGAACGGTTATAAAGATGACACAGATGCACCAATAAAGCAGAAATTGCTCTGGGAACAAATAGCTCTTTTACAAAAAGAACTACCAAAGACTCACGTGACACACTCACTGAGTCATCAGCGTGATGGCGTTCACGTTGTAGGGAATTCATTGGCTGAAACAGCCGCAGCGGCAGCCACTAAATCGGCTCCCGTAGTTCGAAAAAAGCGTACATTAAAATACATTGACGGTGAAACAGTACTGGCGGTGAAAACGTCATCAAAAGGCGACTGCTCAGCGTTACCGATCAACTATCCACTCAATTATACATACATAATCGATGCAAACTCCGTCCCTTTTGCTCGAATCCCTGGAGTGGGGGATAGAGTGATTCCAAACATGGACAGGAGAAGCTTGTTAATCGCAGACGCACATATGGGCGAGGGTCTCAGACACCTCAAATTAAAAGATTCTCTGGAAGAATAACAATCACGGTACTGGTGGCCAGGCATGAGCCTGCATTACACCATGTTTGTAAAAAACTGCCCAAACTGCAACAGAGATCGCAGTGGGGAGAGAAACAGTTTAATACCTCGTCGTATCAAGGCAGATAATATGACCAATAAAAAGCAGGGCCTGCGATTAACATATACAGGCTAGTTTCCACTTATAATGTAGATCACCGGCACTCGGCTGACGTCCGGACTGTTATACAAAGATTTGCGAGTCTAAATGGCATATACGCTAAGAGCATGCTACGCTCGACCATTGTTTTCACTCAAGCCCACCAGCCTGGGGGGAAACATGGCCGAATGAGCACAGTCCAGCGGGAATCTTCTCACTTCCTTCCTGAGGGTACGGGATGGTGTAAAGAAAAAACCAAGGCAGAAAGCAATCTATAATGGAAAGGATATTAGGTTCGGGAGCTGGGTGAGTCAAACATCTAATAAGTGTCCAACGTAGTCTAAATAACTTGCCAAGAAATTCTCTGAAGGGATTCAGTCCGTACGAATTATTATTTGGAACTAGAATGATTATCTCTGACCTCGACAGTCAGACTTCAGTGGTTAAAGAAAAAAGCTTTGATGTCAAAGACCGTTTGGCTATTTTGCAGGACTTAAACAAAACAAGAAAAGACCTGAGCAACATACAGTTGAAACAACAGCCAACAACCACTGAAGAATCACCACCTGTCCCAGCAAGACCTGTCTGGATTCCAAAAGTCGGGGATCTAGTCAGGGAGAAGATCGCGGTAAAGAAGGAATTTGGGCCTTCTTACAGAAAAGCAGTTCCTGTCTTGTCTGTCAACGGGACAAGATCAGTTGTACTACCGCCACTTGCTGGTAAAAAGGAGAACCGAGTTGTATCCATCGACCTGGTAAAACCATAACATGTGGCCGATAACAAACAGTAGGCCAAGTGGACTCCCAATAAGTAGCAGAACACCAAGGTTTGCTACCAGTACAGAGGTCCTAACGAAGAGGCTCATCACATTCGAAACGCCTACAGAAGAACAACAAGGACTATGCAACAATGCAATAGAACTCAGACCTCTGAAAACCCAAATAAAAACATTTAGCAGAGACACACCAATCTATAATGAAGTACCAGGTGACAATTCAAGAAACAAAAATACTGAACCAATTGGAACAATTGACAGAACTGCATCCGGCTACTTCATCAACTTCGATGATTCCTCTGAAAGCCTCAGTGAATCAAAGACACAGCCATCATCAAAATCCTTTAAAGACAAAGCTAAGGAACTTTTGAACCATCTGAAAGAAACATATCTGATTTCTCCATGGATTGAATTTTGGGTGGGTTTAGGTGCATTTATCCTCATACTTTGGCTCATCATGGTATTAACTTTGGGACGCTTCATTGAGGGAAAATATGCTAAAATGGACACAGCAAGTCAGAACATCAACTTGGTCCTCAAACCACACACATCTTCACACGTCGAGAAAAGAGAACTTTCTTCAGCCAACTTCACAGCCAATCCTATACCTGGTGGGGTAGCCTGGGACAACACTGACTATGAAATTTATGGTCCGGTCGAGATCCTGAAATATCCACACCAAATCAAGATCTCCTTGAGTGACTTTGCAAAACCAAACTCATTTGCTGATGATTGGGACTTCGAAAGCATTAATAACATGATGTCTGACTTAGTAATGTCTGCTAAATTTACAAAACATGATTATTTGCAAGGTTCTACAAATTATGATAGTATGTATTGCTATAACCACTATGGTAACCATTTTTTACATAAATCTGCACAACCTAGAAATGTTTTAAATTATAATCAATGGGAACATTGTGCAACACCTCCAAAAGGGAGCTCAAGAACCGCTTACGACAAATATTCATATTTTTCAGGTTTTAACACAAGTAATGCTGAAACATTTTATTTTAAATTGTCGAACAGGACAGGAAGCAAAACCATGATAACCAACACAAAATTGTTATATTCAGACTCATTTTTTGAACAAATGAATACTTTTGGATTTGATTATTGGGACAAAAATGTTGAATTGAAAATTGTTTGGGGTACAAAAGAATGGCAAGTACAGGGTATAGAAGCTTTGTTTAGAGCCTGCATGATCCCAGAACAAATGATATTTTTAAATGACACTGTTCAACAAACCACCTGTCTTGGCCTAGCCAAAATCAAAGATTTAAATAAACCGTCTATTCCAATGCCAACAATATTTAGCAACACTTCTACAGATGTAGAGATAGACGTAAACCATATATTAAACCTAAACAGAACACATCCTGATTGGAAACAGTGGTTGATCTGGCCAACAGATACTAATAACTGTCAAGACAGATTCCTGAACAAAACACAGGGGTTCAAAATGACCAGGCCAGACCCTAGATATCCCCAAAGACATCACCCAGGGATAATAACCACCTACAGTGTGGGCAAATTATGCCTTCAATGGCTACAGACCTCCACACTGGCAGAAATTAAGCAACACCTAACTTTACTTACTGATGGTGCTGACTTGCGTGATTTCACTTTGGGACCACGCAAACAGCGTCAAAAGCGTTTCATAGCAGCCTCTGTATATGCAGCATATAATGAGGCCTGGAAGGTTACTCAAATTGAAACAGCAGAGAGAATACGGGAAATTGACCGTATTAATTTGGAAAAATCACTTTCTGTACTGTTATTACAACATGGTCAGTCACAATTGCGCTCTATTGTACAGCTTGGCTGGACGTTACAAAATCTGCGTTCAGGCTATGTGCCTTGGCGTTTAATCAACACAACGTCACTATTCCAAATCTTTAACCTTACTGATAGACAAATCGGTATGGCGCAAAAGGGTGCTGATTATACAATCTTGAGCATTGAAAAACTAGAAAGATTACCAATGACAATGTCAGAACGACCTGTCAGTGAATGGATAATACATGGAATCATAAATATTCCAATCTCAACCTTCAGGTTTCAATACTGCCAAAAATATATACAGGCTGGCATGTACGAGAAATTGGGAAAGGGGTACCTTAAAACAACATGGAACCTGCCCTATTCACATGCATGTGTCAGTAATAAAGGACAGAAAGTGTTTCTTAGTGGCAACAATTGTGCGATGTCACTAAGCGGCACACTTCTGTGTAACGGAATTAGTTTGCATGGAGCCTGTGAAGGGAATTCATACAACCTTTCATGTCACCAGCAAGGCGCACCTGCAACAGAAATAGAACCATTCTTTCAAAGACTCTATAATGGGAGTTACATTCTTATTGTAGACCGCAGATGTTGTAGTCTTATGCCCGGGACTCCTTATCTAGTAACTACGACTGCGAAGGTCAAGTGCTGTGGACGCTCATTGTTCCCCAGCTCCTTTCCAGACAGGGAGGCAAGGGCATGGCCCGATTTGAAAATTACTTCTATTCGAATAGATACTTTAAGCAGAATGAAAACAGTCCTTCTTCAGACGCCTACCAGGCTCTCGTCATCAAAAGAAACGTATGATCTACAAGTCGCAAGGACGACTGCAGAGATACATACATTATTATCAACTAATTCCCCCATACATTTCGCGGAAATCCTGAATGAAATCTTAAATATTTCTGATACCAATGGGGTCTCAAAGGTATTTAAGATAGTATTTTCGATGGCATTAACACCATTCAAAGCCATACTGGGTATTTTTCCAGATTTCGTCCATTCGATTTTTGGCGGACTTCCCCTGATCCTGGGACTAATTGCAGGAATCCTATTCTTAGTCCTTATTTTTCGTTATGGCAACCCATGTCACAGACAAAACTCTTGCGACAAGGGAAGAAACAATCCTAGCCATTGGATACCGGGACCGGATATCAAAAATCCTGGGACTCTCCCGGCTTAGAGACCTGAACATGACCTGGTTTCTATCATTTCGACCAATGTGGCAAAGATGTGTTTTACCTGTATTGAGGTGTCTGCTATGCGGAGAAGAATGCGTGTTAGACACCTGTCTGACGCTACAATCGGATGCGCCGATGGATGCAGAAACATTGTTGAGCCCGATCAAGGTTCATGCTTTGTGCTGCCCTCAAAGGCTACCAATCCTGATGACGGCATTCGTGGAAGCTTCACCACTACGATTGATGGGTAGTGAAGTTCAAGATGAAAGCAGCATCGAACAGGTACGACCTTCTGTCAGTAATGCAAATCAGAATGTCAATGGAGACAATCATGCGCAAGAATGCATGATTACACCTATTTCCGAGTTAGTGGAACTTTCCCAGGAAGCTGTTGACAGTTTTTTCGAAAGCCTAAATGATATGATGTTCTCACCCGAACAGAAATAGAGACTTTTGAGCAAGCTCGCACACGGCGTTCCCTGAATTCGGCCTTCAACTTTAAAAATAAAGTCACATGAACATTTTCGCTCCAGTTCACGGACAGCAGTTTTTTCAGCAGCCCCAAATATTTTTGCATATTTTTCGGGACACTATCTTCTGCTTAAAGTAAGAACTATTCTTAGAGAACTAAGGTTTCTAAATTTTAGATAGCTTATAGACATTAGCTGCCCGCTGGCATGTTCATAAAGATATTTTATTCTGTGATGGAATGGTCTCGAAACTTTTTTCTGTCAGACACCATTTCATGTGTAATTCTCATATACCAAATAAGCAATAATGTATACAAATGCAATTACTTTGGCCTTTTTCTACAGCTTGAGTGCATACCATATATATATGTCTGCAATTTTTTTCAGTATATTTGAAAATTTCTAAATGCATTTATGTATTTTGGGGTGGTAAGGTATACACACTGCTCTATAGTATGTTGTACTATGTTATACTATGCCTAGATTAGTAAATATGTCCATAGTTAGCGTGGAGTGGGTGTCATGTATTCCTATCGGTTCTGAATCGATCCCCCTATTCCTGACCCTATTCTAGTTAAACAAACCAACAAGTTAACTAGCAGTCAGCCCATGAGGCAGAAAACCCCCATGATGCAGATACCGTTATCTGACGCAGTCACACTACGGCACAGGAACGTGTTATCTGATTAGGTCATAACGCTTGCGATCTAATTAGACAAGCGATATTCCTCCAGCCCCTGATAAGGCATACGGAGTTCTCATAACAAATCAAACCTATGACAACCTGGGCAAAACCCTGCGGCCATTGTTTTGATTTCACCGAGAACTTTAGTAAAAGAATGTGCTAACGAGCAAATCGTATGACATCTTTATTGACGTATCTATGTCCATCCTTACGTCAATCTCGGCACCTTAAAGGTATAAATATTACCGATCTTGCCATATGCAAACACACGCGTGGTGACGAGACGGAGCAGCCATACTTGCCGAAGCCGAGAGCAGAGCAGACCCCGCTGGCAGCAGCCCCGCCTTCCTGACGCGCTGAGAGACGCGCTGCTTTCTCCTGCCGAGAATCCAGCCCCGGCGTTTCTGGGTAGCCCTCGCAGGCAGCCTGGAATATCGAGACCAGAGAAAGAGATACCATTCCTCATTCATCCTAACTTCCAGGTACAGAACTGAATAACCCCTCACAGAGAATTCTTTAGTTATTCACTTGGCAAAAACAAACTTAACTTAAACTGATCAATAAATAACACCTTTTTATTGAACACGCCCGTCTCTTCCTTTTCTCTACATTCTGATGAGACTAAGCATGCACGTACTGACTGAGTAAAATAATTTGCCTTTTGTTCACACGACTCTCGAGATTGACTCTTGATTAGGGGAGAGCAAAGTTGTCATGTTCTATGGTTGTCAGAAACTAAATCCCTTCTTGTCTAATCAGGGAAGTTAATTCCTCCTTGAACATTCGAGAAAGTTTCTAGCGAACTCTGAGCTACGCTGGCAAACCCAAAACTTAAGTCTAGTATCGACAGTAGTAGACCTAGTTAACGTCTGGCCTAGGCCTTTACTGCTGTAGGTATTATTCCAATGCGCAGAGCCTATTGGGAAGATAGGAACTACACTACAGGGGTGGGTGGCTATGACTCCCAGCAGTGCCCAGACATAGGAGGGGTAGGTGCAGAGGACTCACAGCAGTGTCTAACAGTATGGGGATGGGTGGCTAAAACTCCCAGTAGTGCCCAGACATAGGAGGGGTGGGTGCAGAGGACTCCCAGCAGTGCCCAGACATAGGAGAAGTGGGAGCAGAGGACTCCCAGCAGTGCCCAGACATAGGAGGGGTGGTTGGATATGTCTCCCAGCAGTGCCCAGACATGACAGGGGTGGGTGCAGAGGACCCCCAGCAGTGTCTAACAGTATGGGGGTGGGTGGCTATGACTCCCAGCAGTGCCCGTACATAGGAGGGGTGGGTGCAGAGGACGCCCAGCAGTGCCCAGACATAGGAGGGGTGGGTGGATATGTCTCCCAGCAGTGGCCCCAGACATAGGAGGGCTGGGTGGATATGTCTCCCAGCAGTGCCCAGACATAGGAGGGGTGGGTGCAGAGGACTCACAGCAGTGTCTAACAGTATGGGGGTGGGTGGCTATGACTCCCAGCAGTGCCCAGACATAGGAGGGGTGGGTGCAGAGGACTCCCAGCAGTGTCCAGACATAGGAGGGATGGGTGAATATGACTCTCAGCAGTGCCCAGACATAGGAGGGCTGGGTGGATATGTCTCCCAGCAGTGGCCAAACATAGGAGGGGTGGGTGCAGAGGGCTCCCAGCAGTGCCCAGACATAGGAGGGGTGGGTGGATATGTCTCCCAGCAGTGGCCAGACATAGGAGGGCTCTGTGGATATGTCTCCCAGCAGTGCCCAGACATAGGAGGGGTGGGTGCAGAGGACTCACATCAGTGTATAACAGTATGGGAGTGGGTGGCTATGACTCCCAGCAATGCCCAGACATAGGAGGGGTGGGTGCAGAGGACTCCCAGCAGTGCCCAGACATAGGAGGGGTGGGTGCAAAGGACTCCCAGCAGTGCCCAGCCATAGGAGGGGTGGGTGGATATGTCTCCCAGCAGTGCCCAGACATAGGAGGGCTGGGTGGATATGTCTTCCAGCAGTGCCCAGACATAGGAGGGGTGGGTGCAGAGGACTCACAGCAGTGTCTAACAGTATGAGGGTGGGTGGCTATGACTCCCAGCAGCACCCAGACATAGGAGGGGTGGTTGCAGAGGACTCCCAGCAGTGCTCAGTCACAGGGGTGTGCATTTCCAACATCATACAACAACTACATGTCTGTATGTGTACGTCCCTAACCTGTAACACTCATGATAGTAGTATATCAACACATCACACACAGCAATGGCCTACTCCAGAGAGAATGGTATCCTATCACACACTGGGTGACATTCCACATGTGGTAATTAAGTCATACTACACATGCATAATCACCCATGTACTTTGCTGGCACACATCCCCCCCCCCTCTCCATCTTTACTCAATAGTGTGTAGTCATGTAACAGACCACCAAACAAATGAAGCACAAATGGACCAAAAAAGTGTCATGTACAACCTGGACATGATGTGAATGTCCAGGTGGTGAAACATGTACTTCCTCATGGAAGGAACAGGGTAGAAAACCCCCAAATACAAGGCACCACAGTGTGTATTGTGTGCCCAAAATCATATTTTACAATCAGAATCATGAGGGTAAGGCGGAGAACATTGTCATGCAAAGTGTGAAAAAAATATGATGGACTCTCGGAAGGCATTACTACACACTATAAATCCAAGCACAGTGAGTAGCATGGATGGCACTCACCAATTCTCGGATTTTTCATCTGAGCAGGCATGGCCATTGTCGAAGTGAATGTAACAAACTAGGGTAAATCCATACACAAGTCACCCCAACAATTGTGCAACTGTCTGTAGTGAAGATCTCATGTGTCACTGAGGAAGGGACATTCTTCCGGATAATGTCTGTATGCAAACTGCAGACACAACAATCTAGATAAATTGCTGTAACTTTTGGGATAGCACAGAGAGATACCATGGTCCACCCCATTCCCATCAGAAATATATACAGCTTCCACAATACCAAAACATTAACATTCCACCAACTCGTAGGCACACAATACCTAAAGCAATTCCATGAAATGAAATAGTTCAGAATAAAAAATAAAATGCTTTATTCAGCGCCGTTTCTTCAAAGAAAAAATAAATGAGTCCATGCTCACAGATGGCCAATGGCCAGTCCAAAATAACGTCCATTACTGTGGTGACTCTGTGGAGGTTGTCCCCTCCAAACTTGCCTGCACATGGTGGACTCAGAGGTCTGTGGACACATGGGGGGCATCATCGGAGTCAGTGTCCGGCACCGCAGGGACAGGAGAGGGAAGGGTAGGTGTAGTGGGTGCAGGTGGGGAGGATCCCTCCACAGTTTCAGGTGCAGCGCCAAAGGCTGAAAGATATTCTGTGCTGTACACTGCAGCCAGTTCAGACAGGCTACCACCTGAACCCGGGGAAACAATGGGAGTGGAGGTAGAGGGCTGTGAGTCAGGTGTAGAGTGTATGTGGATGCGTGTTTGATGTCTGTCCCCTGTCCCTGTGGGTGTGTGCACATCCACCTGAGATTGGGTGCCTGGAGGTCTGCGCTTTGACGTGTTGGTGTGCTGGGTGTCTCTGTTGGGGTGTGTGATCTGGTGCGTCTGCGTGTCTGATGGACAGGTATGGGAGAGGGGGATGGGGATGGGGATGGGTCAGAAGGAGTGGGGGGGTTGACGCTGCAGGATGGCAAGTGCTGCCGTCAGTGTTGAGTCTATGGATGACAAACTCCGACGTTGATCAGACATGTCCGCTGACATGCCCTCCAGGAATGACAACAACTGTGTCATGAGATGTGTGTGGCCATGGAGGACAGTCAGCATTGACGTCTGACCAACTTGAAGCTGCCGGAGTAGGTCCAAAGACTCAGCACTGAGGGCAGCTGGGGAGACAGGGGCAGGGGCTGCGGTGCCGGGGACAAAGGAGACACGGGGGCCAGCACGGACCGAAGGGACACTAGCAACTGGGAGGATGAAGATGGGTCTGGAGGAGGAGGTGAGAGACATAGTGGGTGCAGATGCTGTTGCTGCATATTCCCCCTCCTCCTGGGAGTTCAAAGCCGAGCCGTCTTCAATGATATCAGGTGTCGTGCTCATGAGGTCCGGCCGCCTGACTCCCCTCACCCCCTGTGCCACTGCTTCCCTCCAACACCTCGAAGCTGGTAGCACTGTAGCTGGGTCCCTCTGCCTGGTCCGTGCTTGTGTCTCCTCCACTCCCGGGTGATGATGCTGTTGGCAAGGAGAAAGTAAAAATATATATCAGTCACCTGTACACATCAGACATATGATCAACAAATGATTTGTGGACATTTCTAATAATGGCATGCACAAGAGTCACATGCCAGATAACTCTGCACACATTTGAGTCGAGTAATGTGCAATTGTAATAGACACAACGCTCCTTGTATACAAAGATACAAGTAACGGACCAGGCCACAACTTGAATGAGAGTCAATAGGTCAGGTGTTGATCCATCACCGTTCTGTTGCCCACTCTGCCACCCCAGTACAGACATGTGCATGTCAAAATCTGTGTGACCCTGTGCCACATGGGAACAGTCCAGACCAAACTGCCATGTGATGACATCCCTGGACCTGAAACAATCTTTCTATCACCTCTCAGTGGCATCACAGCCATCTACAGCCAGGCTTGCGTGAAACACATATGTGTATGCAAACAAGCATGGCCAAACACGGTTGGAATGCCAGAAAGTGGTCCCAGGTACCTTGTTTCCGGTCCAGGGAAGGCATGGCTTGACATTCCTGGCTGGCTGTTCCCATGAGGCACATGGACAGACAGATTTGCACATAACCATGTTAGAACTTGGGGGGCGGAGTGTGCAACAGAAAGGTGATGGATAAAATCCTGACCTGTGTACTGGGTGTGAGTATATGATTGGTACAGAGTCTCCCTCCATCACCACACACTATTGTGACACTCCTCACAGGGGCATCTATCACCAGACCATACAGTTGCTAGCACATAACACACACTGGCTGTCAATTGAAGTCGCCCACATGTCCTAAATCCTGGAAAGGCCTAAGCTAATGTGCCTGCAATTGTCAATATTAAAGAAAAAATGCATTGTTGGCACACTCTCAACCACATGGGAAATGTGAATACGGTAGTATGTACACCAAGACAAAACAGCGTTGCACCACCAATACATACATGGCGCACAAATCTATGTGGAACAATCATCTCTGTGAGCCAAGAACATAGCCTCTAAATGCAACAATGACAGCATTGTCCAGCATCACAGGGTAAGTGCATAGTGATGAGTTCACATCAGAAATTACATACACAGCTCACCACTGACAAGGCTAAACAGGCAGGCCCATCACACCTCCCCTGCACAAAACCCCAGTCACTGCGTCAATGTGAGTGATACAGCACAAGTAGTGAACAATCTGTAATAGGGCATCAATAACTGTGCTGCTAAATAAATGAACATAAGGTCACCTCGTGTGGCTGCCCATCCATATTAGTCACAAACAAACAGCTACATATTCTTGTGAATATGCACACACGCCCTGCCAAGTGTGAGTATGCATAAGCCAAACATAGTATACATGGACAGTGTGCACATGTAGGTAACACATGAGATATCCAAAGTATACCAGGGACAAAGGTCACTGAGGCAGACCGTAGTGGAACTCCATGTTGAGACTCAGGATCAGTGCCAAAATAATCATGAATCGAAAACACAGTGCAAAGGTTGGGGAACAGGTAAGGTACCAACATGTGTCACAGACCTCCCTCCAACATAATGATGTGCTAAGCAATATGCATGCTGACACATTGCACCCTAGGAGTACATGCGCAAAGATGAAAGACCCAAAGCAGGGGACACATTTGGAGGAGGGGAAGGGATGTAAAAGAGTATCAGCTGAATATGGGGCATTGAAATGACAATGCTTAAATAGCCTGTCTGACCAGACCGCCCCAAATGTGGCAGTGTTACCAGGCTACTGAGCACTGCAGGTAGCATGTGACACACATGACAACAAACAGACAAGTACCTAGCCCCTCCTTGCTGCTGTCCCTCCTGCAACTGCCTATGGAGGTCAGGAAAAATCGCTTCCAGGACCCGGAGCATGTGGGGGGTGAGGTGTCGGCTGCCGCCATGCTTGCGTGGAGGTGACAGCTTCAGCTGTACCCGGGCGATACGGCGGGTCCAGCCCCGGATATCCTACCACCTCTTGCGGATGTTCCTGATCCTCCAGCGAGGGCCCCCCGCACACCTGACAGCCCTGGATATGTCCAGCCAGATCTCCCCCTTCTCATAGACAGTTACCTGTGAGGGAAACAAAGTGGAACAACATCAGTACACCTGCCCCATTTCCCAAAGACACACACTTGCACCACATTGACGATGACAACAGGGCATTAGATGGTGACAGGACTTGCATCATTGTCCATGTGAAAGTGGCATGTGAGCACACAGCAATGCACTACATGCCAAAATATGCCATAAGGGGTGCAAAACACTCTCTGAGCATGGCACACACTGAACAAGCTATGCAACTACAGGCTGGTGGTCAGCACGTGACATGCTGTCACATATCACACTACACCTAAGAATCCTCAGCAGGTCACACATGCACGCCCTGGCACAGATCATTTGCTTGTCAGTGTCAACAGTGTATCCAACCTCACTTTGCACATGTCACACTTTACAAAGATGTGACACAGGCATCATGCTAACTGTCCAAGTCATGCACACGGCACTGTATACTTGTCACATCAGATGGGTACAGCTGTGGCATACGCCATGCATCACACACACAATTAGCCTGGTGACAAATAACATTCACACTCTTCAATGTCCATGACTTCTAAGCATGCATTTGTGAAACATACACACAGGTCACGAAACACATTTGACAACAGTGGGTACATTCATCTGTCACTCTGGAAGGAACACTGTTGCACCTCAATGAATCATGGCAGACAAACATGCAAGGTGTGTCACAGCACAAAGTGTGATCCACATTGTATTGAATGTCACAGTTAGCACAATGCCGGTAAGCAATACATACTATTTAACAACATCATTCACTGCATGGGAGATACAACAATGTACACGCCTGGCACTCACTCAAAACCCCATTGCATCTCTGTTCCATAAATACACGATGGCTGTAGTGACACTCATACATTCATCACTCACCTGCTCTTCTGGTGTCCCATACAGCTTGCAGTAGTTAGGTAGAAGGGCATCCAGCAGGGCCTGGTTCTCCTCCTCACTGAATGCAGGTGCCCTCTCCATGGTCCTTGACATACTGCTCCAGGGAATGCAGTGACAGCAGCAGTGTGGCCCACTCCAATGTTGTGCAGGCAAGTGCCCTCTCACAGCCACATGCAGCCTTAAATCAGTGTTGCAGAGGGGCTGGCAGGCTCAGGAGTACAGTGTGATAGGCCAGATTATTTTGCATCCTATGTTTCATCTAATACCATTCCAGCAGAAGGCCATGAAACACATTTGCATGGTTCAAAAATTGAGCTCTAGCTCCACAACAAAATTCGCAACATTGTATAGTTTTGGCCAACTGAATTTTTATGAACACCTGCAGCACACTCAAATGTCTGTTTCCTTGACAACTAGCCTGCATTCAGGGCATTCTACTCGTCCCTTAGATGTTCCCTATGTATTTTCTGTGATCCCCACACAAGTACGGTGCGTTTAGCGTCGCAAATGCAACTTTTTCAACAGTGAAACGACCTGTACACGCACACGCACTATAGGGGTACGGGCTGCACGTGTATGTCTCAAAAGCAATAGTGAAACGACCCCTACACGCCCACACACTATAGGGGTACGGGACGCATGCGTATGTCTCGAAAGCAATAGTGAAACGACCCCTACACGCACACGCACTATAGGGGTACGGGCCGCATGCGTATGTCTCGAATGCAATAGTGAAATGACCCGTACACGCACACGCACTATAAGGGTACGGGCCGCACGCGTATGTCTCGAATGCAATAGTGAAACGACCCGTACACGCACGCGCACTATAGGGGTACGGGCCGCACGCGTATGTCTCAAATGCAATAGTGAAACGACCCGTTATACGCACACGCAATGGCGGGGTATGGGCCGCTCGCGTATGTCTCGAATGCAATAGTGAGAAGACCCCTACATGCACACGCACTATAGGGGTACGGGCCGCTCGCGTATGTCTCGAATGCAATAGTGAGACGACCCCTACACACACACGCACAATAGGGATACGTGCCGCACACGTATGTCTCGAAAGCAATAGTGAAACGACCCGTACACGCACACGCACTATAGGGGTACGGGCCGCACGCGTATGTCTCGAATGCAATAGTGAGACAAACCCTACACGCACACGCACTACAGGGTTACAGGCTGCACGCGTATGTCTCGAATGCAATAGTGAAACGACCCGTTCACGCACACGCTCTATAGGGGTACGGGCCGCACACGTATGTCTCGAATGCAATAGTGAGACGACCCCTACACGCACAGGCACTATAGGGGTACGGGCCGCACGCGTATGTCTCGAATGCAATAGTGAGACGACCTCTACACGCACAGGTACTATAGGGGTACGGGCCGCACGCGTATGTCTCAAAAGCAATAGTGAAACAACCACTACACGCACACGCACTATAGGGGTACGGGCCGCACGCGTATGTCTCAAATGCAATAGTGAAATGACCCGTACACGCAATGGCGGGTTACGGGCCGCTTGCGTATGTCTCGAATGCAATAGTGAGACGACCCCTACACGCACACGCAATGGCGGGGCACGGGCCGCACGCGTATGTCTCGAATGCAATAGTGAAACGAGCCCTATACGCACACTTCTATTGGGGTACTGGCCGTTTGACAAGCTGTAGTGAATGCATGTGTACGGTGCATTCTCAAACTCACGCATGGCACTATTACAATAGAGATACCAGGAAAAGACATGGCAGGGATCGCGGTGTAAGGTCACAATGAGGATGTCTAGGTATATATTGGCATGGCATCCTTACGTCAGCAGACCCTAGGTGTAGCACACAGTGAATTGCACAGGGCATGTGATCATGTGTCACAGTTGATGTTTGATGAGATGTATAGACATGTCTATTGTGATGGTGAACTATGTGGTTAACATTACCTTTACACTTGTCACATTAATAACATCATTAACATGTTGTGATGCACATCAACACTGGGATGGCACAATATTCAGTATGGGCATCGGTCACATGATGCCAGGGACTGGAGTCACTGTCTCACTTGTCAAAATGACGCACAGCATGACCCTGTGTGACAATGTCATGTGTGTGCCATGTGAAATATTAGCCAGGCTGTTTGTGTCACGTAAACTTAATCTGCTGTTGGTGCATCTATGATCGGTCTGTGCCGTGATTTGAAGGCTTTCACATATACGCACACCATGCCACTGGGGCATTTAAACTACTGATGTGTGTGATGGCATCACAGATCATAAGTTCCCCCACATACAGGTCTGCATTCTGTGAATGGCTGTGGTGTAGTCTTGTCAAATGCACACCCCATTCACAATATCACAGATATGTCCAATAGATGGCACATGTGAAGTGGGTGTGTGCCATGCAGCTGTCTGGATGGGTTGTCAACCTTCTCATGCAGGTCATGTGACATGTGTCACTGATGTGAGACATTGTTCTGATCACTCAGACCAGCCCAGCAGATCAGTTGTGTGCATGTCATGTCCATTTCACAGACAACAGATGTATCAGTTGTCATGGAGGAGTGCCAGCTATCTGCCATATGTGTCCTTGATGTATAGCCCACGCCAGAGTCAATCGTGAATTGATGTGTTGAAGCAGTGTTGTTCATGCGATGTACATTGTAATTGTCCTTGGCTGACAGTTGTACACCTTTCCCCCAAAAAATTGTTGTGCAGGGCACCCCCTCTGCCAAGGCCGTTGCCAGACTTGGATGCCATGAGGGAACGTGATTGCATCCTCCATTACCGATTCCCTCAGAGGTTGATACAGGACTTGACGGACAGGCTGGAAGCACATCTACAATCACGACACAGGTATCCAACTGCGCTGACATCCAAGGTTAAGGTTATGGCAGCCCTACATTTCTTTGACACAGGTACGTTCCAATTTACCATAGCAGATGTGGGTGGGATGTCGTAGACCATGTTCAGCTGTGTCCTCCGTGATGTCTTGGCTGCTATGTTGAGGCACATTGATGAATTCATCAAATTCCCTACTCCAGACCAGTTGACCAATGTCAAGGGTGCTTTCTATGCCCTGGGACACATGCCACATGTAATTTGGTCCATTGATGGAACACATGTTTCTCTGGTGCCACCACATGCTCAGGAGCAGGCTTACCGCAACAGGAAACATTACCACTCTATAAATGCCCTGGTGGGGTGTCTTGCTAACATGATCATTTCCCATGTCTGTGCCCGTTTTCCAGGATCGTGCCACAATGCTTTCATCATGAGGCGTAGCAGGGTACCAGAGATGATGCTGCAGCTGCGCAACCATCGGGCATCTCTTGTTGGTGGGTATAATCTGTTTGTCATGTATGTCTCAATTTCAATCATTTCTCTGACGGCATCACATTCCACACTCATTGCCATGATGTTCAATTGTAGGAGACGCAGGATATCCCGACATGCCATGGCTCATGACTCCACTGCGCAACCCAAGGACAGCTGCAGACTAGCGGTACAATAATGCACATGGGCAGACCAGGAGAGTCATTGAGCGTACGTTTGGACTCCTGAAGAGCCGTTTCAGGTGCCTCGACAAGACTGGCGGATCCCTCCCATACGCCCCGCTCAAGGGGTGTGACATCTTTGTCGAGTGCTGCATGCTGCACAACATGGCAGTGGAGGAGGCAGTCCCACTCATCCTGGATCCTGACGATCTTGAACATCCACCCGTTGAGGATGAAGGCCTTGGGCAGGATGCAAGTGATGTGGAGGAGGAGGATGATATCCGTAGTCTGCTCATACGCAACTTCTTCTCATAATGGTGAGTGGCAGGAATATAGTGTGGGAGCTTGTACCATAGAGTGGCCTGTGTAGCATACTGTGTGTCCAGCTGACTCTATGCAATGTCAATTTGTTGTTTGTTGTGCAGTGTCACACAGGTGCGGATGTAATGCCACACACATATGTGCAAAGTGTGACTTTCGAATGTTAATGTGTACTACATTCTTACTGTATCATACATGACCATGTCTGAAATCATTTATACAGAACGTGACCCCTTGTGTGCCTGTCATTCCCAGGTCGCCCTGCCGGTTGTCCGTCTGGGTCATCTTAGTCCTCCTGCTATTCCTCATGATGCTAGCAACGGCAGCCGAATCAGCGGGACATGCACGGACATGGTGAAATGTCAGTTTGGGTAAGGATTACAAACAGGCTTTTGTGTGCTGGTATGGTTTCAATTGTGTGGTAAATGTTCATGCGCATGTTGGAGCACCATACATACATGTCACATAACAATGTATCAAGATTCATGTTGCCCAACTCCCATGACAGGACTGTCACCCTTCTTGACAGTCATCTGTAGTTGAGTTTTGACTCTGGTGGTTGCATCAATGTGTGTAAACCTTGACCCAGACACATTGCAGATGGCACGGTATGACATCGTGGGGGACATCACAAAAACGGAGTCTGTGGGATATTGCTGCCTCACTGTGTGCAACAGGATGTGTCTGGATCATCTCCTCAACCTTGTGGGCCAGTACAGTTTGATTTACCTAAAACCATGTTGTGTATGTGTGGCCCAGTGTATGTCCCACAAGTTCAGTCAACTGTCCTGTGAGTCTGTTGGCATGGATGCATTGCCCCTTGTGCCAGTATGTCATGTCACTGTCATGTCGTTACCTCAGTGCCGATGGATAAAACTGCTTCGCTAGCCTTCTCTGTGAGTTGATGTTAACTTTCTATTTCAATGATGCAAGGTATGTTGCGCTGATGCCATGACAACATTGGGCTGTAGCAAATGTTAAATCTCCGTGACACCAGTGGAGTGAGGTTATTCACAGGATTATCTAGTGCCGTGCAGCAGCTCATGGTAACGGTAGGGTCTTTTTGTTGCTTTGTTCCTCGTTACTCACTGTTGAGTTTGGTTACACATTTGCTTGTCATGTTTAGCATAGTGAGGCACTGTTGCAAGAGCCAATGAGTGGCTCATGTGGGGCTTCCTTTTGTTTAGGTAATTCCCTTACTCATAGGAGGAGCTGCTTACGGCTCTTGCGGGTGATGTGTACTTTCCCTTCATGGACCATACGGATTCACAGGGCAACCTGCTGTTTGTTGGCTTTGTGTGAGTATCACTGCTAATCATTACATTTCCTGAGATTATGACCCTCAATCATACACTGGTACTTAGTTGTTGGCCGCATGGATCCAATTGAATAATAGCTGCCTTGTGAGCGTTACACATACTTCATGTAAGTGACTAACTGTGCTACCTTTTATGTGTCCGTGTTCAAGCATCTGATCTTGTCTCAATGCAAAGACTGTGATCACACATAGGGTACAGTGGCAGTGCTTACGCTTCACAGGTGTGACTGTTACAGTGTAGCTCCGGATGTATTCTGTGAATCTGTGACAAAAGTATGGAATCCTCATGCTTGTATTCATTTGTTTCAGATCTCCCTCCCTGCTGTTCCCATCCTCGCCTTCCCTCGCATGATCTCCCTTTTGTGTCTGTCATTTGTACTCAGACCAAGGGGCTATTTGGAGATGGAACCCTTTCAGCATCACTCCACTCTGATGATCAAAGGTACGGACAGTCTCTGGCAGTCGTGTGGACATTCTTTCACCAGCATTACAGGTGACCTCATTGCATGACTGTGATTGTCTTCAGAGCAATTCCACTGGGCATGTACATTGGCTAATGCAGCATGGCCTCACAACCAACTGTATCCTTCTGTGGATGAAGTCTGTTTCACACTGTACATTGTGCCTCATACCTGTCACCGCAGTTCTCTTGCCAGTCTGCATGTGTTCTATATGGCAATGTTTCCAATGATTGCTCATATGTGGTTAGATGTACAGTGACAACAAGCATGCTGTTGGTAATGGCAAATGTACCATATTGTGTGTGAGGTACATGGTTGTGTATGCGTTGTTTAGCTTGCTACCCACACCATGCAGGCTACACCTTCTGACGCTGTGTGTCTTGTGCCCCGCTTGGCCTTAGGGTGCCGAATCCTGTGTCCATGATCTTTGGTGGTTGCTCACCAGTTTTGCTCGCAGTGAACTATGGGTAACCAGACACTCCTGCCTTCACATACACATGTCCCTTTGTGACTTGAAAGAATCCTTGGTTTTGTGTGCTTGTTTGGCTTGTTGTCTCACCCCTTCTGCCGTCATGTATTCACTCATTCCTGCTGCTGCATCCCAAGCCACAGCGCAGCACCAAGTGGCCAGATCCTGCACCACACACGCCTTCAAGATACTCCTCCATCCATCCATTCTTGAAACATGCTGCTGCTTGTCTGTGCCACTGTTGCCCAACCTCCATGACAATGGCAGCTCCATCAGCACATGTAACATGCACACTGCAAGACACTCAGCTCATTTCATGACTCATGTGACACCACAGACTCATGCTCCAGCCACCCTCCACACAGTGAACACCAGGTATTCATCCACCTGGTATCACGCAACCCCAAAAACACCCATGACAGCTTCTCAGCCTGTGTGTGCAACTCATACTGCCAACACGAAGCATCCCCACATAACAGTGCGTCTACGTACAACCAGGTAATATTCCTTGTACAGCACATATACAATTTCCAGCAGCACCACATCGTACTGTGTTACCTCCTCAACACAACAGCCCCACACATTGCCTTTATTATTGGAACGTGGTAGTATTCAACCTCAGCACACCACTTCTACATAGCCATCGCAGACCGACAGTCCAAGACACACAGGGACCACACACCAACACCAGGATTATGATTGGTCTAACTTAAAGAGGTGCACCATCAGAGTCACATACAACACAAAGGACACACTCCGCATTGGCAAACATCTGCACATCCGGTATCACACCAACAGCCTGACCACCTTCATTGTAACTATCATCAACAGGTCTCAAATCGCTTACATTGTACTAGGCGGTCAGGTTATTTGTGTGGGTGTTGGTCTAGGGGGGTGTGGGCTTGTTTGTGGCTATGGGGGTAGCAGAGTGGAAGCTGTTGTGGATGTAGAGGAATCTACGGTGTAAGAAGGTGGCCAGTGTGTCACACAGGTCTTGAGATGGTGGTATGTCGTTGGTGTTGTAGGTGGGAGGAGAGAGTTCATTCCAGATGTTGATGTGCTGTTTGCTGTTGTGTGCGTTGCTGTGTAGGCTGTCCTGTTGGTGTTCCTGATGAGTTGGTGGTCTCTGCAGGTGGTGCTCATGTGCGGTGTGGCTGTCTGGTGTTTGGTTGTGGAGCCAGCTCCTCTACAGCTTCCAACATGTGCACTTGGAGGTCCTGAGGTCTTCGGTGTCCCATGCGGCTATCTTGTTGTTGTGACAGGTGGTGGAGGTCTGCAGTGTGGTGAGGGTGTTTGCGCAGTCATTGATCCACTGTTTAAGGTTGATGGCAGCAGTGTCAGGGTAGGTGTGGTTGGCGGGTGGTCCCAGGGTGAGGGGGGCGGTCAGTTAGTCCACAGTGGCCTTGCACCAGCAGCAGCATGGCATCTGCTGTGTGCGGGGGGGTGCTGGGTTTACTGGAGTTGAAGTGGAGGCCTCTGTGGTCTGTCCAGTGGTGTTCGGTGTTGTTGTTGAAGGAGACGTGTGGAGTTGCGGAGAACATGGGGTCCTGTGTGTGTCCAGCGGTGTGGGTGGGTGTGATTAGGATTGTTTAAAATCCGAGGTTGTCTACCAGGGCAGTGGATTTTGCGTCGTTGTTGGTCTCAAGCTGGATGTTTGTGTCCCCAAGGAGGATGTCATCCGTGTAGCCGAGGGCGTGCGTGCTGATGAGGTGAGTGATTGAGTTGATGAATTGTGCTTGGGGTCCAGGTGCTGTGTCGATGAGTGTTCCTCTGAGGGTATTTTTTGCATCAGTTTGGATCTGTAAGTGCATGTGCCAGGTGGTGGGGAGGGTGTCGTTGGTGTTGGTAGTGTCTCGGGGAGTGTTCATGTGGATGATGGCGATTCACACTACCACTCAGTTTGTGCGTTTTCTGCATGAGATCTCATGGCCTTCTGGGATGGCTATGGCGATGTCTGTTGACGAGGTGGTGCTCAGCCTGGTCGCCGTCAACAACACCAGCCAGCCCAAATACAGCAACAACCTCTGCACAGGTAAAGGAACCTGGGTGCATGCACACCACTCATCCTCAACATCCCCTTCTACTGCCAAATGACCGTCCACCAGTACCCCAGACTCTATCATGCAGCTCCAGATTCTGGAATATTATTAATAGTCCGTTATTCTCATCTAAAAAATCTGAAGATCTGGGAACTAATATAACAGAGGAGGAATGGGTGGACCATTTCAGGGCTATCTTTGAATGCACAACATCTGACCCCGTGTTTCACATAAACTCAGAGCATGGAAATGAGATCATATTTACAGCACAAGAGGTGGAAAATATCATTAACAATCTTACCTGTAAAAAGGATCCAGGCCCTGATGGTGCTCCACCTGATCTTTACAAATCCAATTTATCCCTGCGGGTGCCAGTCTTGGTGGCAGTGCTGAATGCAGCAGTAAAGGCTGGATGCCCTGAATCTTGGGGATTGTCTACAATAGTCCCTGTGTTTAAAAAGGGGGACATAAATTGTACAATGAATTATAGACCCATTTCCCTGATCGATTCAGTCGTAAAAGTTGTAGGGGGAATAGTGTTGAACAGAGTGCTTGGGCCGAAGAAAATAACATTATATCAGAAGTGCAGTATGGGTTCTGCTCGGAAAGATTTACCGTGGCCCAATGTGTCAACTTACATCTCATACTGGGAAAATACACCGTAGCCCGAGGGGGAACAAGCTACATGGCATTCATGGACCTATCCTCAGCCTTCGACTGTGTTAATCGGGAGGGGCTGTGGGGGTCCATGGATGCCATGGGGGTTGACGCTAACTTGGTGGATTTCTTGAGAGATCTCCACAAAGAAACCAAGGCAAATGTCAGGTATTCGCAGGATTTAAGGGTCTCGAGGGATTTTAGCATAGAAAGGGGGGTACGTCAGGGCTGTATCCTAGACCCCTTTCTTTTTAACCTTTACATAAATGATTTGGACCGAACCTTGCAGGCAACCGGGGTGGATTATCAGTATGTGGGTGACAGGGGGCTGCCCGTCTTGCTATACGCAGACGACACGGTTCTCCTGGCACGCACCCCTAAAAGCCTACAAGTTCTGCTAAACACATTTCGGGGGGTTATGGCAGAAAGAGATCTGGCCATAAACAATGCAAAATCTTTTATAATGCAGGTAGGGCCTGGATCTAAGCGCCAATACCCATTAATGGTAAATGGAACGAGAGTGCCAACAACCTTCACCTTTTCATACCTGGGCGTCCTCCTAGACGAGAGACAAAAATGGGCCACCTTGACTAAGAAGAAGCGGGGGGAGGTGACCAGGAGCAATGCTGCAATTCTTAACTTTGCGAGCAAGATGGGCAACCGCCCAGTGGCGGCAATGTTGAAAATGTATCAAGCCAGGAGTGTATCCATAGTCACATACGGGAGTGAGTTGTGGGGGTACACCAGAGTGGAAGGGATTCAGGTGGCCGAAAATACCTTCTTAAAACAACTGCTGGGGGTCCCCCAAGGGACATCAAACTTCTCCGTTCATGAAGAAACTGGTGTTCAATACATCAGCGACACCCTTGGCCTGCGCCCTATGCTCTTCTGGCTGAAACGTTGGCTAAACAAAGATCTCGTTCTTAGTGAAGTGAAGGAGTTTTGTAAAGCGCGGCTGCTGCCCGAGGGCGTCCAAGCGCTAAGTAAAGGTAGCAGAGCTTTGGGGGAAGAGGGAAGAGATCCAGGTGGGGAGCTAATTTCTGAAGAGATATGTTTTTAGCTCTTTACGGAAGGGTGAAAGGATAGGGTTGGACCTAAGTGAGAAGGGAAGGGAGTTCCATAATTTAGCAGCGTTGAGCGTGAAGGACCTGCCTCCTGCTCTGGACCTTTTGACTCTGGGAACTGCAGCAAGGAATGCGTTTTCTGAGCGAAGTGACTTACCGGGACAGTAGGGCGTGAGAAGTGTGTGGTTAATCTCAGGTCTGGCTCTGTGGAAGGCTTGGTGCGATATGCACAGGGTCTTAAATTTAATTCTATCCCTAACCGGGAGCCAGTGGAGTGACCTGATCCCTGGCTTAGCTGATTCTCTGCGTGGGATTTGGAGTAGCGTGCGAGCTGCACAGTTCCGTGTGCGCTGAAGTTTCTGCAGCACGTAGTCAGGGGCTCCTAAGTAAAGGGCATTGTTGAAGTCGAGCCGAGATTGGATAAGGCCCTGAATAACAACCTGTTTAGCTTCCAAGGGAAGAATAGGCGGGATTTTTCTCAACATACGGATAATCCCGAAGCAAGTTGCTGCTGTTTTGGTTGCCTGAGTATTAAAGGTGAGGGTTTTGTCCAGCCAGACTCCCAGACTTTTAATGTCTTCCTTCAGGGATGGAGGAGGACCCAGACTGGGAGGCCATAGCTGGTCCATGGGAGTGAGAATAGGGGGGCTAAGGAGCATTATCTCAGTCTTATCGCCATTGAGTTTTAATGAGGATGCTGTCATCCATCTCCTGACGTCCTCCATGCAAGCTGCTAGGTTGATCTGGGGGAGCCTGCTGTTCTTCTGTGCCAGAGAGACCACCAGCTGAGTGTCGTCCGCATACGAGATGATTTTGATACCGTATTGTCGGACGACCTCAGCCAGCGGCCTCCTGTACACATTGAACAGCGTGGGGCTTAGGGAGGAGCCTTGGGGTACCCCGCAGTTTAGAGGTCTGCTGGTGGAGCAGGAGTCGCCATCAAAGACCTGGAAGGTCCTTCCGCTCAAAAAGGAACCCAACCAGTCAAGAGCATTTCCTGAGACCCCCAGATCAACTAGGCGAGACATCAGGGTTTTGTGGCACACCGTATCAAACACGGCGCTTAGATCACGGAGAATCACTGCCACTGACCCCCCCTGATCCAAGATCCTCCTGGATTCCTGCATCATGGCCAGAAGAGCAGTTTCTGTGCCTTGTTTTGGACGGAATCCTGTTTGGGTGGAGTCCAGTAGAAAATTCTCCTCAAGGAAGTTGGTGAGGTGGAGATTAATGTGCTTCTCTAGAATTTTACTTGCCCAGGGCAACAGGGATATTGGACGGTAGTTGTTAGGGTCCATAGGGTTGAGGTTGGGTTTCTTAAGCAGTGCTCTCACCATTGCCTGTTTCCAGGAGGGAGGAACCACTCCTAATTGCATGAAGCTATTAGGTCCATGAGGGTGGGGAAAATGACTTGATTAGCCATGTTGATCATCTGAGGGGGCACTGGGTCAAGGGGGGAGCCTGATTTTACTTGATGTGCAAGGGATTTGAGTGGTTCCAGATCTAATGGTGAAAATGTATTTAGGGAAACTCGTGGAGGATGTTCTGTTTGGGGGTGATGGTTTGACAGTGATGGTCTCTGAGGTGGGGGCTGCGAAGGATAAGTATATTTTATTGATTTTTTGAAAGAAAAATTCAGCCAAGTCGTTACATCGGGCTGTAGGGTTGTCGGTTGAAGCCATGGGGGGGGAGATTTTAGAAAGACTTTTGACTACTTGGTATATTTCTTTTGGCTTAGATCGAGCTGCCATCATTTTTTCTTTGTAGTAGTTAGTTTGAGCTAGGTTTATTTCGCACTTGTACGCCCTAACGGCTTCCCTATACCTTTCTTTTCCGGTGATAGTGTACCCTAGGCGCCACTTCCTTTCCAACTTTCTACACTGTCTTTTTAGCTCCCTGAGCTTCTCCGAATACCAGGGGGCAGTTTCTTGTGCTCTTTTTAGTATGGTTTTCCTGGAAGGGAGGATGGTGTCGATAGAGTCCTCGATCCACTTGTTGAATGTCCTGCTGTCAGGTACAGGGCTCTTGGAAAGAGCGGGTTTGGAGGAGGAGAGGAGGTTCGACCAGTGCTCTAGCGGGAGTCTTGACCAGTTTCTCATCTTTCGTGGGATAGGTGGAGGGGGAGTGACTTTACAAGTGGACCAGTTAAGGGGAATCAGAAAGTGATCAGTCCATGGGAGGTGGGTGATAGTGCCAACCGTGAGGTTGGGGCAGTTGCTAAAGACTGGGTCGAGCAGGTGACCTTTGTTATGAGTAGGGGACCTGACTAGTTGTTCTAATTGAATTGCGGCTAAGCAGGAAGCTAGCTCGTTAGCGATGCTGTCCGTACTGTTATCGAAGTGGATGTTAAAGTCTCCCAACAGCGTAAAGTTGGAGGAAGACATAGCAGATTCGGCCGCCAGCGAGGGTAGTGAAGAGTGGAAGTGATTCAGTGGGCCTGGGGGGCGGTATACAAGTGCCCCTGTGAGCTATCGTTGTGTGTGAGTTTGAGGCAGAAGGACATGCTTTCGCAGTCTGGGATTGGGTCAAGGGTACAGTGGCATTGGTATGTAGATTTATGGATAATGGCAAGGCCTCCACCTTTTCCGCGTGAACGGTCCCTGCGAGCAATTTGGTATCCCGGTGGCAGGGCTTGAATCACATCCGGGTCACAGTCTGGGGTTAGCCAAGTTTCGGTTAGGAAAATGGCGTCAGGAGACCATTCCTCTAGGAGCAGGAAGATTTCTGCGCTGTGTCTTGGTAGACACCTGCAATTCAGGAGCAGTAAGGTGTAGTTTTGCTGGGCCGCCCTGAGTTGAGCGGGTCGGAGGTTAGTGTTGCAGTGTAAACAGTAAGTGGGGAGGTTCAGAGGATGGTGTTGATGAAGGCAACTCTCTTCCGTGGGGGGTTTCAGTGTCAGAAGGGCAGCAGCACTATAGCGAGTCTTAGGAGGGAGGCCAAGGGAATTGGCCCCTGTCCCCGGCCGGATGACGGCGCTACCGCTGCACGCGTCCGCTGCGCGCGTCCGGCCTTGGCACATTTTAGAGAGAGGAGGAGAGGGGGCGTGGCCTCTAGCCAGTGGGCGTGGCCTCGCAGCCCTCGCTGATGGCGGCAAGAAGTTTGTTCAACCTCGCGGCAGCGTTTACATCGGCTGCGCGGTGGTGTCGGCGATTGTGAAGGAGGGGGGAGTGCTCAGGGCTGAGTGAAGCAACAGGTAAAATAACAGTTTTGCAAGATAACCAATTTTTTAAAAAGATTTCGCTAATCTCCCGGCTTCCGCCTCAGGAGCTTCTGTCTGACTTAAACTTACACACAAAATATACAGGGATCTGTTGAATTTGGACCACATGCCTGTAATACCATGGTTCAAATACTTAATGAGATCCTTGGAACGCCTGGATCTTTTCTTAACTCCAGAGTGCATAACAAAGGAAGACGTGGCCTCTGTAAAGGAATCCTATTTAGAGCGTAAGCAAATCAAGCGTGAGGAGCAGGAACTCCAGAAATCTTGAGCATGCAGACATCTAATGCTCAAAACCTCTCCAGGAATGGAGGACTATCTTGCATGGCCTTCATCAATGCACGAAAGATTTCTGCTAGAAAGGTTTAGATTGGACTATTTTCATCTCTTACTGGCAGTACCTAGGGGGAGCCATGAAGGACAGGTGTTAGCACCCTGTGGCTGCGACAACCTGTGTCCACAGGATCTGTTACACTTTGTCCTTTTTTGCGACTTTTATGTGGCCCCCGTAGATTGTTTTTAAAATCCTTTAAAAAAACTAAATTTCTCACAGGCACGCCCAGCTTTGTTTTACCTGCAATTGTTAAAACCTGATTGTATTCCGCTGATTGTAGGGTCTTTCAAATGCTCTCTAAGATACAGGAAAAGCTTGGATTTTAATTGACTAGGATAAAATGTATTACTATGAATTGCCTTTAACTTCACATACTGCCTCTATACTCTTATTCAATGTGTAATGACCCTACTGAACTCATGTAACCTGATTCGTGATGCCCTTTTTAAAACTTGTTTGTTCATTTGTGTAAATGTAACTTTTACGGTTTTCATTTTTTGAAGCCGAATAAAGTTTAATGAAATGAAATGACCGTCCACCTGAGATACGTACAATAGTCCCACAGTCAACTGCAGGTTCCCCTTCATACTAGTCAGCCACACTCAGTAGGCACTCCACAGGCCCAGGCCAATTAAGTAATATGTACGTCTACCATCCAACACCCTGTTGCCCACAGTCCATTTTGCCACTCTTGCCCTGGGCAACATTCATCACATCCACAGTACAACTGCATGTGGCAGATAAATCTCATTCCTCAGAAAAAAGATCCTGGAACTCCCTCCAAGGACACCTACTTATTACCCATTATCTGCACACCTCCAAGTGACTCTTCTATACCTGTTTGTAATTGCGGTATTGCATGCCAAACCCTCCTTTAGCATTTACTAACCTTCACGGGTGTGTATTGCCATCCATGTATGTAGTTGTTGGAATATTGTGACCTATGTGTGTCCACAACCAGACTCAGATCCCAGTGTGTGGATGGCTGCAGTTTGTTAAACACTGGCATTTTATATCTGTCCCCACACATATGTTTTTGACTCTGGGTGCAAAACTTCTCCACCACTGCGTTTTATGTTATTTAGATTTATTTTCAGGTCTTGTGCGGGAAACGTGAGTAGGTGCTGTACCAAAAGGGGGGATCCAAAGTTCACGGCTGGAGATGTGATGCCTTAAAGTTCGAGTCAACAGAGTCCAGGCCACAGTGCTTGGCATCATTGGGCACACTGCGACCAGCAAGTCCGTGTGGGAGAGTCAACAAGGTGATGCTGTTGCACACAAAAGCAAGATGGCAGACCAGGTGACCTGGGAGTTGTGCATGGCCCACTGCCTCTCAACGTCTTAGCCGTGGACGACCCACCTTCCTTTTGGGACCCTCACGTGCAGGCCTTGACGATGCCAGGGACGCTCCATCAGACAATTCCTCCTCCTCCCCCGTCCCTCGCTGTGGCTGGTGTTGGTCTTTTCCTTGATGTTTCTGGCCTGGTGACACAGGGAGGGTGCTGCAAGTTGACAGCAATCTGACGGAGTGATTGGCTTATTTCCCTATGCACCGTCAAGAGCTCATCCCGTCTTGCCTCCATCCGTCCCTGGTGTTGTTGTAGACTGGCATGTTGCTCGACCTGCTTGCTTTTAATATCGTGGAGGGCCACCACTACCTGGCTGAACTCCCTGGTGTCCCGCCGGTATGCCTCCAAGATGTTTCTGAGTTCAGACATACCGGATCCTGCAGCTTCCTGGTCAGATTCTCGCCTCCGCCTTGCCCCACTCCCACCACCCCTGCCCACACGAACCAGGCCTGCGCTTGTGGGCACATCGGATCGACGGGACCCATGAGTGATGGCAGTGGTGGTGTCGTCTGCCTCCTCCTGGGTGCCCGCCGAACCTTGTCCCTCATTTTCAGACTGGCTCTGTTGTGGATTATGAGCAGGGCTCCGAGCTGTCTACTGGGATGTGGCGGGAGTGGGTGTGGCGGTTGGCACAGATGTGTCTGAGCCGGCTGTTACAAGGATTTGGGATCCAGAGGGGCCAGGTTGGTTAGGGTCATCCACAGTGTGTTGAGAGTGGTCGCTGTCGGTTGGGTCTGGGTCCTGCTGAGCCTGGGACTGGGATCCATCATCTCCCTGGTTGGCGGGGGGGTTCCACACATTGCCCTGTGGGTGTGAGAGAGAGACACTGTTAATGCACTATCATGCAACATCCAAATTGGAGATCCATTGTTGTTCACATCGTTCCACCTGATGTAGATTGTTGTCATTGTTTACTTGTGTATGGGTATGTTGTGTGGTCAGATTGACATGTGCTCAGGGGTCATTGACATGTTCGGTACTGTTTACGATGACTGGCAAAGCCACTGTTGTGGCTTGGGTCGGCAGCTCAACACAGATCCAGCTCTGTGTGGGGCTATCTGCACAATGCAGTGACAATCCTTATGCCTGGTTCAAGCATGTACAGGGTTTAAATGCTGCTTGTTAATGTTAGAGACTGAGTGGAATGTTTCAGATTTCAGACATCAACTTTTGAGAGGTGTTGCTGTGCCGTGACAGCCACCCACTGCCAACACCACTGGACCAGTACACCTACTTCTGGCACAGGGCTTTAGAACGTGGCACTTCTCCAAGAAGCATCACCTTGTCAATACCCCGGTCCGTGGTGCTACTTAAGTGCATCCACTGCGTCGAACAGCTGTGGCAACTGCATTGTGTGAGGGCACAATGGACTTGTGATTTAGCACTGTGTATTATTTCCTTGGATGTGTCATCTGATCTGTATTTGTTTGGTTGTGTTACATGACGATTGTGACATTGCTGCACTCCATTGCCTGTACCCAGAGGCTCTGTTTCTGTCAGGGGTGTGTGTGACATCCCATGCTAGTAGTTTGAGTGTGATTTGAAAGTGAGTGTCCCTCGTGTTGTGTCTGTCTCCCCATGAAGCATGCTGCCATGACAGTGGTTGTGAGTTACTGTGTAGGATATCTGACCTTGTCCTGGTGTTGGTGTTTGCACTGGTCACAGGAGGCCCTTGTGCTGCCTACACCAGGGCCCAGTGTCAGCAATCTTGTCAGTACTTTCACACACTCTGTGCATTGAGCATGGTGCATGGGTGTGTACCTGGGCCACATGGGATGAGTGCAGCCTCCTACCCTACACCTTGCACCCTCCCACCCTCCCCCTTGCAGCCTTCTGCCACTCCCCTTGCACCCACCCCCATACTGTTAGACACTGCTGGGAGTCATAGCAACCTACCCCTCATATGTCTGCCCACTGCAGGAAATGATAGCCACCCACCCACATACTGTTAGACACTGCTGGGAGTCATAGCCACCCACCCCCATACTGTTAGACACTGCTGGGAGTCATAGCCACCCACCCACATACTGTTAGACACTGCTGGGAGTCATAGCCACCCACCCCTCTCATGTCTGCCCACTGCTGTAAGTCATAGCCACCCACCCCCATACTGTTAGACACTGCTGGGAGTCATAGCCACCCACCCCCATACTGTTAGACACTGCTGGGAGTCATAGCCCCCCACCCCTCATATGTCTGCCCACTGCTGGGAGTCATAGCCACCCACCCCATACTGTTAGACACTGCTGGGAGTCATAGCCACCCACCCACATACTGGTAGACACTGCTGGGAGTCATAGCCACTCACCCCCATACTCTTAGACTCTGCTGGGAGTCATAGCCACCCACCCCCATACTGTTACACACTGCTGGGAGTCATAGCCACCCACCCACATACTGTTAGACACTTCTGGGAGTCATAGCCACCCACCCCCATGCTGTTAGACACTGCTGGGAGTCATAGCCACCCACCCACATACTGGTAGACACTGCTGGGAGTCATAGCCACCCACCCCTCATATGTCTGCCCACTGCTGGGAGTCATAGCCATTTTGTATCGCGCACTACTCACCCGGGAGGGTCTCAAGGCGCTTGGGGGAGGGGTATGCTACTGCTCGAACAGCCAGGTCACCCACATACTGTTAGACACTGCTGGGAGTCATAGCCACCCACCCACATACTGTTAGACATTGCTGGGAGTCATAGCCACCCACCCCAATACTGCTAGACACTGCTGGGAGTCATAGCCACCCACTCACATACTGTTAGACACTGCTGGGAGTCATAGCCACCTACCCCTCATATGTCTGCCCACTGCTGGGAGTCATAGCCACCCACCCACATATTGTTAGCCACTGCTGGGAGTCATAGCCACCCACCCACACACTGTTAGACACTGCTGGGAGTCATAGCCACCCACCCCCATACTGTTAGACACTGCTGGGAGTCATAGACATCCACCCACATACTGTTAGACACTGCTGGGAGTCATAGCCACTCACCCCCACCCCCATACCCCAGACAATGCTGGGAGTCATAGCCACCCACCCACATACTGTTAGACACTGCTGGGAGTCATAGCCACCCACCCCCATACTGTTAGATACTGCTGGGAGTCATAGCCACCCACCCACATACTGTTAGACACTGCTGGGAGTCATAGCCACCCACCCCTCATATGTCTGTCCACTGCTGGGAGTCATAGCCACCCACCCCCATACTGTTAGACACTGCTGGGAGTCATAGCCACCCACCCCTCATATGTCTGCCCACTGCTGGGAGTCATTGCAACCCACCCCCATACTGTTAGGCACTGCTGGGAGTCATAGCCACACACCCACATACTGTTAGACACTGCTGGGAGTCCCCACATGTCACATCAGTTGTTTGTATACTCACCAGGCTCCACGGCTCCTTCAATTCCGTGGACTCCCACCGGTGGTAGCAGGGCCATGACTTTCTCCTCCCAGGGATGGTATGTTGGAGGTCTGCGGGGACCACCACCTCCAGTGTAGTGGGCATTGGCGTTGTCTTCGGCCATCTTCCTCTTGACCATCCTCCGCAGATCATACCACCTGGCCTGGCAATCCCTCCTGCTGCGCCTGATGGGTGCAACAGCATTAACCTTATCGATGATCCTCGTCCACATGCGTGTTTTCTCTGCTACGCTGGTCTGTCTGACCTATGCACCAAACAGCTGTGGCTCAACTCTGATGACTTCATCTGTAAGGATCTCCATCTCCGGGCTGGTGAACTTTGGATTCTTTGGTGTGGTCATGGTGTGAGGTTTATGTGATTGGGGGGGTGATGGTATGTATGGATGAGGGTGTGTGGGTCTGATTTTGAAGGGTGTGCGTGGGTGTGAATGAGATAGGGTGTATGTGTGAAGGTGTATCTGTGCAGTTGTTGGTGTGCTGTCAGTGTGTTAGCGCTAAAAGGTATGTTGCAAAGGATGATGGGTTGTATGTGTGGGCCCTTTTATTGGTCCATTTTTGGGTGTGACTTATTTTGAATTTTGCTGGGTGTGTGATAAGGGGTGAGTGTGACTTGGGTCCTCTGTTTGGATGTGGCCAGGACATTTTTTTTCAAATGTTGTGCACACAGGAGTCATGTTTTTTGTGTTTGTGTGACTCTTTTGCACCCTCCTAGTGCTGCTTTCGGTGTTCACGTGTGCTATATTAGTGGGGGGGTGCGAATCGTATTTGTTGGTGCTGTCGGCTCATACGGGACGTTTTGGGGTTTTTCGCGCAGGCTTCATTGAGGTGTGCGGTTCATATGTGTTGGTATGGCTTGCTCCTACGGGCTGTTGGGGGTGTGGGGGTTCACGTAGGCTTTATTGAGGGGTGTGCGGCTCGTATGTGTTGGTATGGATCGCTCCTACGGGCCGTTGGGGGTGTGGAGGTTCACGTAGGCACTATTGAGGGGTGTGCATTTCGTATGTGTTGGTACGGCTCGCTCCTACGGGCCGTTGGGGGTGTGGGGGTTCGCGTAGGCTTTATTGAGGGGTGTGCGGTTCGTATGTGTTGGTACGGCTCGCTCCTACGGACCGTTGAGGGTGTGGGGGTTCGCATAGTCATTATTGAGGGGTGTGCGGTTCGTATGTGTTGGTACGGCTCGTTCCTACGGGCCGTTGGGGGTGTGGGGGTTCGTGTAGGCTTTATTGAGGGGTGTGCGGTTAGTATATGTTGGTACGGCTTGCTCCTATGGGCCGTTGGGGGTGTGGGGGTTCACGTAGGCTTTATTGAGGGGTGTGCGGTTCGTATGTGTTGGTACGGCTTGCTCCTACGGGCCGTTGGGGGTCTGGGGGTTCGCGTAGGCATTATTGAGGGGTGTGCGGTTCGTATGTGTTGGTACGGCTCGCTCCTAGGGGCCGTTTGGGGTGTGGGGGTTCGCGTAGGCATTATTGAAGGGTGCCCGGTTCGTATATGTTGGTACGGCTCGCTCCTACGGGCCGTTGGGGGTGTGGGGGTTCGTGTAGGCTTTATTGAGGGGTGTGCGGTTTGTATGTGTTGGTACGGCTCGCTCCTACGGACCGTTGGGGGTGTGGGGGTTCGTGTAGGCTTTATTGAGGGGTGTGCGGTTTGTATGTGTTGGTACGGCTCGCTCCTACGTGCTGTTCGGGGTGTGGGGGTTCGCGTAGGCTTTATTGAGGGGTGTGCGGTTTGTATGTGTTGGTACGGCTCGCTCCTACGGGCTGTTGGGGGTGTGGGGGTTTGCGTACGCTTTATTGAGGGGTGTGCGGTTCATATGTGCTGGTACGGCTCGCTCCTACGGGCCATTGGGGGTGTGGGGGTTCGCGCAGGCTTTATTGAGGGGTGTGCGGTTCGTATGTGCTGGAGCGGCTCGCTTCTTTCGCGATGATTTCCGTACGTATCAGGCGTCAAGCGCAACTACGTTTGCCCGTACAAATTGCGTACTAGTTCACCATTCAGGATCGTACTAGTTTGGCCGTATGGCATATTTACAAATCGTATGGTTTGAATTCCGACGCCATTTCGTACGTTTCTTCAGTTATGGTTCGTACGGGTCGCTTGTATTCGGACATATTTTCGGGATACGGATCGTACTTCGCAGTTCGGAAGATCTTTTGTGAATCGTACTGAAAACGGCTACGAAGACGGGTCGTACGACGGATTTTTTTCCCGGATTGGAATCGACGTCTTAACGTCTGATTAACAAAGCCTAAAAAAATCAACATTTGTAATAGAGTTCTAACTTTTTAAGGTTACTCTGTGCTTTCAAAGAGTACTTGAAGAAATCACTGACAGTCAAGCATTTACTGTAATAGTATCTGCATACATAAAGGTAACACAAATGTGTTCCCTATGGAAATATTTTCCATGCAAAGAAATCCCATCCCCAACACCTGAAATACATTGAGGAATGTTCCTATACACTACAAGAAAAAACACTTATTTCTGCCTTTTACAGGAAGAAATTTGAATGGAATTAAACAGATGCACTACATGCACACGTTTGTGAAAACCCACAAATGTATGAGTTTGTGAATTCTAATAACTTTCAGCTGTGCGCCTCACTGAGAAATACCAACGATCCAACATCTAATTTCAAACTTTCCAATGTAATAATCCTCCTGTAGTAGAGAAGTTCTGAATTCCTAAATCATGATTTCAAAACTAATATTTCAACAGTTCTAATTCTATGAATCACAATTGGAGAATTTAATTTGTAAAGTCTATTTTTTGCACACCCAAGATATTGTTAGTTGCACAAAATGCATTGGGGCATATATACACTACTAGTACTACTTCATCTACTCTTAAATACCTTTGTGCAGTTGCCCCAAAACATATAACATTTTCATAAAAAATTGAATGTTCACACACAAGTAGTAAAAATAGAATGGAATGTGTCATATTGGCACTTTTACTAAGCGGGCTTTGTATAGTTCAAGTCTGAGTCACATTAGTATGTGAATTGGTACTCTTGTAATACTATTCCAAATACTAATAAATGCCTTTGAGGATTGGCCCCTTGGTGAATAGGTTTCTCGTGTATGAACTCTATAGCCACGCTTAACAACATAAGGAAAGATCAACTCAGAACCTCCTTATTTACAGTTGAAAATGGGTTACGATTCTCCCCCATTCTTTGGTAAAGTAGATTTTGTGCAGCTTCTTAATTTTATTCCTATATCCATACTTTTAAAGTATGGCTGTTTCTGTTTAAGCTATTTCCTTACTCAATGTTGTAGTTTCTCTAGAAACAAGTACTTTACATTTATTATTTTGAGTTGCCGTTTTAGGTTCTTTTTTTTTAGTACTTAACAAGTGTTCATTTTAAAAATGTGTTGTTATATCTTCATGTACCATACCTATATATGTGTAGTTATCTAAGCTTTATGCGTCATTAGTTCCCCTATAAATTGAATGCAATGTATTATTTACTTGTGTGTTTTAGCTCTGTAGGTTGCATGTATATCTTTTTATTGTAAACTATATTCAATACAGAAAGCAGTCCAAACTTAGATCACCTCTTTCCCCTGAATCTACAACACTATTTGCTGATTTAATTTGCTGATAAAACAGTGAATATTCTCTGATTACCATAGAGTCGTCCATTGCAAGAAATTGCAGCATACAAATTAAATGAACAGGTTCACTCGTAAAAGACTCATATGTTTTCTAAATAGAAACAGCTATTTTTCTCATCATTAAGGACTCCTACATTTTAGGAAACTGCCCCTATGCAAATTAAAGGAATATGTGATCACCTTCTAGACTCATGTTTCTCCTTTGACTGTAACAGCTCTTTGCCATTGGTCTCTGGAAGTTGAAATTAGCTTCTATATTCGTTTTGCCCAATACACTTTCAATTACATGATTTTTTAAATTGTATCATACTAAAAATGAGTTTTGATATTTACTCTAATACATTCTAAAGTCGAAGTAAAGAATTATGGTCTGTAATTGTCCTCAACTATGATTCTAAATAAATCAAGGATTTCAACACAGTTCAACAGAGATGGATGGCCTTGCATTTTCCCTGCTAATGAACACATTTATAAACAGCTCACGAGAATGTAGCCCATTTCTCAGATTTAACAAATGAGAACTGCATTTCAATATAGAAGGGCATATTTAGGAGCCCCTTCTTTTCCGGTGATAGTGTACCCTAGGCGCCACTTCCTTTCCAACTTTCTACACTGTCTTTTTAGCTCCCTGAGCTTCTCCGAATACCAGGGGGCAGTTTCTCGTGCTCTTTTTAGCATGGTTTTCCTGGAAGGGAGGATGGTGTCGATAGAGTCCTCGATCCACTTGTTGAACGTCCTGCTGTCAGGTACAGGGCTCTTGGAAAGAGCGGGTTTGGAGGAGGAGAGGAGGTTCGACCGCTGCTCTAGCGGGAGTCTTGACCAGTTTCTCATCTTTTGTGGGATAGGTGGAGGGGGAGTGACTTTACAAGTGGACCAGTTAAGGGGAATCAGAAAGTGATCAGTCCATGGGGGGTGGGTGATAGTGCCAACCGTGAGGTTGGGGCAGTTGCTAAAGACTGGGTCGAGCAGGTGACCTTTGTTATGAGTAGGGGACCTGACTAGTTGTTCTAATTGAATTGCGGCTAAGCTGGAAGCTAGCTCGTTAGCGATGCTGTCCGTACTGTTATCGAAGTGGATGTTAAAGTCTCCCAACAGCGTAAAGTTGGAGGAAGACATAGCAGATTCGGCCGCTAGCGAGGGTGGTGAAGAGTGGAAGGGATTCAGTGGGCCTGGGGGGCGGTATACAAGTGCCCCTGTGAGCTATCGTTGGGGGTGAGTTTGAGGCAGAAGGACATGCTTTCGCAGTCTGGGATTGGGTCAAGGGTACAGTGGCATTGGTATGTAGATTTATGGATAATGGCAAGGCCTCCACCTTTTCCGCGTGAACGGTCCCTGCGAGCAATTTGGTATCCCGGTGGCAGGGCTTGAATCACATCCGGGTCACAGTCTGGGGTTAGCCAAGTTTCGGTTAGGAAAATGGCGTCAGGAGACCGTTCCTCTAGGAGCAGGAAGATTTCTGCGCTGTGTCTTGGTAGAGACCTGCAATTCAGGAGCAGTAAGGTGTAGTTTTGCTGGGCCGCCCTGAGTTGAGCGGGTCGGAGGTTAGTGTTGCAGTGTAAACAGTAAGTGGGGAGGTTCAGAGGATGGTGTTGATGAAGGCAACTCTCTTCCGTGGGGGGTTTCAGTGTCAGCAGGGCAGCAGCACTATAGCGAGTCTTAGGCGGGAGACCAAGGGAATTGGCCCCTGTCCCCGGCCGGATGCGGACGGGCGCAGACGGGCTTGCCTTTTGCGCGCCTTTGGCGCGCTGACGGCGCTCCCGCTGCACGCGTCCGCTGCGCGCGTCCAGCCTTGGCACATTTTAGAGAGAGTAGGAGAGGGGGCGTGGCCTCTAGCCAGTGGGCGTGGCCTCGCGGCCCTCACTGATGGCGGCAAGAAGTTTGTTCAACCTCGCAGCAGCGTTTACATCGGCTGCGCGGTGGTGTCGGCGATTGTGAAGGAGGGGGGAGTGCTCAGGGCTGAGTGAAGCAACAGGTAAAATAACAGTTTTGCAAGATAACCAATTTTTTAAAAAGATTTCGCTAATCTCCCGGCTTCCGCCTCAGGAGCTTCTGTCTGACTTAATGCGTGCTTTGGGCTCAGCTCGGCTTAAGTAGTGGGCGGGGGGCGTGGCCTCAGGCCGGTGGGCGTGGCCTCGCGGCCCTCGCTGATGGCGGCAAGAAGTTTGTTCGACCCCGCGGCAGCGTTTACATCGGCTGCGCGGTGGTGTCGGCGATTGTGAAGGAGGGGGGAGTGCTCAGGGCTGAGTGAAGCAACAGGTAAAATAACAGTTTTGCAAGATAACCAATTTTTTAAAAATATTTCGCTAATCTCCCGGCTTCCGCCTCAGGAGCTTCTGTCTGACTTAATGCGTGCTTTGGGCTCAGCGCGGCTTAAGTAGTGGGCGGGGGCATGGCCTCTGGCCGGTGGGTGTGGCCTCGCGGCCCTCGCTGATAGCGGCAAGAAGTTTGTTCGACCCCGCGGCAGCGTTTACATCGGCTGCGCGGTGGTGTCGGCGATTGTGAAGGAGGGGGGAGTGCTCAGGGCTGAGTGAAGCAACAGGTAAAATAACAGTTTTGCAAGATAACCAATTTTTTAAAAAGATTTCGCTAATCTCCCGGCTTCCGCCTCAGGAGCTTCTGTCTGACTTAAACTTACACACAAAATATACAGGGATCTGTTGAATTTGGACCACATGCCTGTAATACCATGGTTCAAATACTTAATGAGATCCTTGGAACGCCTGGATCTTTTCTTAACTCCAGAGTGCATAACAAAGGAAGACGTGGCCTCTGTAAAGGAATCCTATTTAGAGCGTAAGCAAATCAAGCGTGAGGAGCAGGAACTCCAGAAATCTTGAGCATGCAGACATCTAATGCTCAAAACCTCTCCAGGAATGGAGGACTATCTTTCATGGCCTTCATCAATGCACGAAAGATTTCTGCTAGAAAGGTTTATGTTGGACTATTTTCATCTCTTACTGGCAGTACCTAGCGGGAGCCATAAAGGACAGGTGTTAGCACCCTGTGGCTGCGACAACCTGTCTCCACAGGATCTGTTACACTTTGTCCTTTTTTGCGACTTTTATGTGGCCCCCCGTAGATTGTTTTTAAAATCCTTTTAAAAAACTAAATTTCTCACAGGCACGCCCAGCTTTGTTTTACCTGCAATTGTTAAAACCTGATTGTATTCCGCTGATTGTAGGGTCTTTCAAATGCTCTCTAAGATACAGGAAAAGCTTGGATTTTAATTGACTAGGATAAAATTTATTACTATGAATTGCCTTTAACTTCACATACTGCCTCTATACTCTTATTCAATGTGTAATGACCCTACTGAACTCATGTAACCTGATTCGTGATGCCCTTTTGTAAAACTTGTTTGTTCATTTGTGTAAATGTAACTTTCATGGTTTTCATTTTTTGAAGCCGAATAAAGTTTAATGAAATGAAATGACCGTCCACCTGAGATACGTACAATAGTCCCACAGTCAACTGCAGGTTCCCCTTCATACTAGACAGCCACACTCAATAGGCACTCCACAGGCCCAGGCCAATTAAGTAATATGTACGTCTACCATCCAACACCCTGTTGCCCACAGTCCATTTTGCCACTCTTGCCCTGGGCAACATTCATCACATCCACAGTACAACTGCATGTGGCAGATAAATCTCATTCCTCAGAAAAAAGAATCTGGAACTCCCTCCAAGGACACCTACTTATTACCCATTATCTGCACACCTCCAAGTGACTCTTCTATACCTGTTTGTAATTGCGGTATTGCATGCCAAACCCTCCTTTAGCATTTACTAACCTTCACGGGTGTGTATTGCCATCCATGTATGTAGTTGTTGGAATATTGTGACCTATGTGTGTCCACAACCAGACTCAGATCCCAGTGTGTGGATGGCTGCAGTTTGTTAAACACTCTGGCATTTTATATCTGTCCCCACACATATGTTTTTGACTCTGGGTGCAAAACGTCTCCACCACTGCGTTTTATGTTATTTAGATTTATTTTCAGGTCTTGGGCGGGAAACGTGAGTAGGTGCTGTACAAAAAGGGGGGGATCCAAAGTTCACAGCTGGAGATGTGATGCCTTACAGTTTGAGTCAACAGAGTCCAGGCCACAGTGCTTGGCATCATTGGGCACACTGCGACCAGCAAGTCCGTGTGGGAGAGTCAACAAGGTGATGCTGTTGCACACAAAAGCAAGATGGCAGACCAGGTGACCTGGGAGTTGTGCATGGCCCACTGCCTCTCAACGTCTTACCCGTGGACGACCCACCTTCCTTTTGGGACCCTCACGTGCAGGCCTTGACGATGCCTGGGACGCTCCGTCAGACAATTCCTCCTCCTCCTCCTCCCTCGCGGTGGCTGGTGTTGGTCTTTTCCTTGATGTTTCTGGCCTGGTGACACAGGGAGGGTGCTGCATGTTGACAGCAATCTGACGGAGTGATTGGCTTATTTCCCTATGCACCGTCAAGAGCTCATCCCGTCTTGCCTCCATCCGTCCCTGGTGTTGTTGTTGACTGGCATGTTGCTCGACCTGCTTGCTTTTAATATCGTTGAGGGCCACCACTACCTGGCTGAACTCCCTGGTGTCCCGCCGGTATGCCTCCAAGATGTTTCTGAGTTCAGACATACCGGATCCTGCAGCTTCCTGGTCAGATTCTCGCCTCCGCCTTGCCCCACTCCCACCACCCCTGCCCACACGAGCCGGGCCTGCGCTTGTGGGCACATCGGATCGACGGGACCCATGAGTGATGGCAGTGGTGGTGTCGTCTGCCTCCTCCTGGGTGCCCGCCGAACCTTGGCCCTCATTTTCAGACTGGCTCTGTTGTGGATTATGAGCAGGGCTCCGAGCTGTCTGCTGGGATGTGGCGGGAGTGGGTGTGGCGGTTGGCACAGATGTGTCTGAGCCTGCTGTTACAAGGATTTGGGATCCAGAGGGGCCAGGTTGGTTAGGGTCATCCACAGTGTGTTGAGAGTGGTCGCTGTCGGTGGGGTCTGGGTCCTGCTGAGCCTGGGACTGGGATCCATCATCTCCCTGGTTGGGGGGGTTCCACACATTGCCCTGTGGGTGTGAGAGAGAGACACTGTTAATGCACTATCATGCAACATCCAAATTGGAGATCCATTGTTGTTCACACTGTTCCACCTGATGTAGATTGTTGTCATTGTTTACTTGTGTATGGGTATGTTGTGTGGTCAGATTGACATGTGCTCAGGGGTCATTGACATGTTCGGTACTGTTTACGATGACTGGCAAAGCCACTGTTGTGGCTTGGGTCGGCAGCACAACACAGATCCAGCTCTGTGTGGGGCTATCTGCACAATGCAGTGACAATCCTTATGCCTGGTTCAAGCATGTACAGGGTTTAAATGCTGCTTGTTAATGTTAGAGACTGAGTGGAATGTTTCAGATTTCAGACATCAACTTTTGAGAGGTGTTGCTGTGCCGTGACAGCCACCCACTGCCAACACCACTGGACCAGTACACCTACTTCTGGCACAGGGCTTTAGAACGTGGCACTTCTCCAAGAAGCATCACCTTGTCAATACCCCGGTCCGTGGTGCTACTTAAGTGCATCCACTGCGTCGAACAGCTGTGGCAACTGCATTGTGTGGGGGCACAATGGACTTGTGATTTAGCACTGTGTATTATTTCCTTGGATGTGTCATCTGATCTGTATTTGTTTGGTTGTGTTACATGACAATTGTGACATTGCTGCACTCCATTGCCTGTACCCAGAGGCTCTGTTTCTGTGAGGGGTGTGTGTGACAGCCCATGCTAGTAGTTTGAGTGTGATTTGAAAGTGAGTGTCCCTCGTGTTGTGTCTGTCTCCCCATGAAGCATGCTGCCATGACAGTGGTTGTGAGTTACTGTGTAGGATATCTGACCTTGTCCTGGTGTTGGTGTTTGCACTGGTCACAGGAGGCCCTTGTGCTGCCTACACCAGGGCCCAGTGTCAGCAATCTTGTCAGTACTTTCATACTCTCTGTGCATTGAGCATGGTGCATGGGTGTGTACCTGGGCCACATGGGATGAGTGCAGCCTCCTACCCTACACCTTGCACCCTCTCACCCTCCCCCTTGCAGGCTTCTGCCACTCCCCTTGCACCCACCCCCATACTGTTAGACACTGCTGGGAGTCATAGCAACCTACCCCTCATATGTCTGCCCACTGCAGGGAGTGATAGCCACCCACCCACATACTGTTAGACACTGCTGGGAGTCATAGCCACCCACCCCTATACTGTTAGACACTGCTGGGAGTCATAGCCACCCACCCACATACTGTTAGACACTGCTGGGAGTCATAGCCACCCACCCCTCACATGTCTTCCCACTGCTGTAAGTCATAGACACCCACCCCCATACTGTTAGACACTGCTGGGAGTCATAGCCACCCACCCCCATACTGTTAGACACTGCTGGGAGTCATAGCCACCCACCCCTCATATGTCTGCCCACTGCTGGGATTCATAGCCACCCACCCCATACTGTTAGACACTGCTGGGAGTCATAGCCACCCACCCACATACTGGTAGACACTGCTGGGAGTCATAGCCACTCACCCCCATACTCTTAGACTCTGCTGGGAGTCATAGCCACCCACCCCCATACTGTTACACACTGCTGGGAGTCATAGCCACCCACCCACATACTGTTAGACACTGCTGGGAGTCATAGCCACCCACCCCCATGCTGTTAGACACTGCTGGGAGTCATAGCCACCCACCCACATACTGGTAGACACTGCTGGGAGTCATAGCCACCCACCCCTCATATGTCTGCCCACAGCTGGGAGTCATAGCCATTTTGTATCGCGCACTACTCACCCGGGAGGGTCTCAAGGCGCTTGGGGGAGGGGTATGCTACTGCTCGAACAGCCAGGTCACCCACATACTGTTAGACACTGCTGGGAGCCATAGCCACCCACCCCCATACTGTTAGACATTGCTGGGAGTCATAGCCACCCACCCCAATACTGCTAGACTCTGCTGGGAGTCATAGCCACCCACCCACATACTGTTAGACACTGCTGGGAGTCATAGCCACCTACCCCTCATATGTCTGCCCACTGCTGGGAGTCATAGCCACCCACCCACATATTGTTAGACACTGCTGGGAGTCATAGCCACCCACCCACACACTGTTAGACACTGCTGGGAGTCATAGCCACCCACCCCCATACTGTTAGACACTGCTGGGAGTCATAGACACCCACCCACATACTGTTAGACACTGCTGGGAGTCATAGCCACTCACCCCCACCCCCATACACCAGACAATGCTGGGAGCCATAGCCACCCACCCACATACTGTTAGACACTTCTGGGAGTCATAGCCACCCACCCCCATACTGTTAGATACTGCTGGGAGTCATAGCCACCCACCCACATACTGTTAGACACTGCTGGGAGTCATAGCCACCCACCCCTCATATGTCTGTCCACTACTGGGAGTCATAGCCACCCACCCACATACTGTTAGACACTGCTGGGTGTCATAGCCACCCACCCCCATACTGATAGACACTGCTGGGAGTCATAGCCACCCACCCACATACTGTTAAACACTGCTGGGAGTCATAGCCACCCACACCTCATATGTCTGCCCACTGCTGGGAGTCATGGCCACCCACCCCCATACTGTTAGACACTGCTGGGAGTCATAGCCACCCACCCACATACTGTTAGACACTGCTGGGAGTCATAGCCACCCACCCCTCATATGTCTGCCCACTGCTGGGAGTCATGGCCACCCACCCCCATACTGCTAGACACTGCTGGGAGTCATAGCCACCCACCCACATACTGTTAGACACTGCTGGGAGTCATAGCCACCCACCTATCATATGTCTGCCCACTGCTGGGAGTCATAGCCACCCACCCACATACTGTTAGACACTGCTGGGAGTCATAGCCACCTACAACCATACTGTTAGACACTGCTGGGAGTCATAGCCACCCACCCCTCATATGTCTGCCCACTGCTGTGAGTCATAGCCACCCACCCCTCATATGTCTGCCCACTGCTGGGAGTCATTGCAACCCACCCCCATACTGTTAGGCACTGCTGGGAGTCATAGCCACACACCCATATACTGTTAGACACTGCTGGGAGTCCCCACATGTCACATCAGTTGTTTGTATACTCACCAGGCTCCACGGCTCCTTCAATTCCGTGGACTCCCACCGGTGGTAGCAGGGCCATGACTTTCTCCTCCCAGGGATGGTATGTTGGAGGTCTGCGGGGACCACCACCTCCAGTGTAGTGGCCATTGGCGTAGTCTTCGGCCATCTTCCTCTTGACCATCCTCCGCAGATCATACCACCTGGCCTGGCAATCCCTCCTGCTGCGCCTGATGGGTGCAACAGCATTAACCTTATCGATGATCCTCGTCCACATGCGTGTTTTCTCTGCTACGCTGGTCTGTCTGACCAATGCACCAAACAGCTGTGGCTCAACTCTAATGACTACTTCTGTAAGGATCTCCATCTCCGGGCTGGTGAACTTTGGATTCTTTGGTGTGGTCATGGTGTGAGGTTTATGTGATTGGGGGGTGATGGTATGTATGGATGAGGGTGTGTGGGTCTTATTTTGAAGGGTGTGCGTGGGTGTGAATGAGATAGGGTGTATGTGTGAAGGTGTATGGGTACAGTTGTTGGTGTGCTGTCAGTGTGTTAGCGCTAAAAGGTATGTTGCAAAGGATGATGGGTTGTATGTGTGGGCCCTTTTATTGGTCCATTTTTGGGTGTGACTTATTTTGAATTTTGCTGGGTGTGTGATAAGGGGTGAGTGTGACTTGGGTCCTCTGTTCGGATGTGGCCAGGACATTTTTTTCAAATGTTGTGCACACAGGAGTCATGTTTTTTGTGTTTGTGTGACTCTTTTGCACCCTCCTAGTGCTGCTTTCGGTGTTCGCGTGTGCTAAATTAGTGGGGGGGTGCGAATCGTATTTGTTGGTGCTGTCGGCTCATACGGGACGTTTTTGGGTTTTTCACGTAGGCTTCATTGAGGTGTGCGGTTCGTATGTGTTGGTATGGCTCGCTCCTATGGGCTGTTTGGGGTGTGGGGGTTCACGTAGGCTTTATTGAGGGGTGTGCGGCTCGTATGTGTTGGTACGGATCGCTCCTACGGGCCGTTGGGGGTGTGGGGGTTCACGTAGGCACTATTGAGGGGTGTGCAGTTCGTATGTGTTGGTACGGCTCGCTCCTACGGGCTGTTGGGTGTGTGGGGGTTCGCGTAGGCTTTATTGAGGGGTGTGCGGTTCGTATGTGTTGGTACGCCTCGCTCCTACGGGCTGTTGGGGGTATGGGGGTTCGCGTAGGCTTTATTGAGGGGTGTGCATTTCGTATGTGTTGGTACGGCTCGCTCCTACGGGCCATTGGGGGTGTGGGGGTTCGCGTAGGCTTTATTGAGGGGTGTGTGGTTCGTATGTGTTGGTACGGCTCGCTCCTACGGGCCGTTGAGGGTGTGGGGGTTCGCATAGTCATTATTGAGGGGTGTGCGGTTTGTATGTGTTGGTACGGCTCGTTCCTACGGGCCGTTGGGGGTGTGGGGGTTCGCGTAGGCTTTATTGAGGGGTGTGCGGTTCGTATATGTTGGTACGGCTCGCTCCTATGGGCCGTTGGGGGTGTGGGGGTTCACGTAGGCTTTATTGAGGGGTGTGCGGTTCGTATGTGTTGGTAAGGCTTGCTCCTACGGGCCGTTGGGGGTGTGGGGTTCGCGTAGGCATTATTGAGGGGTGTGCGGTTCGTATGTGTTGGTACGGCTCGCTCCTAGGGGCCGTTTGGGGTGTGGGGGTTCGCGTAGGCATTATTGAAGGGTGCCCGGTTCTTATGTGTTGGTACGGCTCGCTCCTACAGGCCGTTGGGGGTGTGGGGGTTCGCGTAGGCTTTATTGAGGGGTGTGCGGTTTGTATGTGTTGGTACGGCTCGCTCCTACGGACCGTTGGGGGTTCGTGTAGGCTTTATTGAGGGGTGTGCGGTTTGTATGTGTTGGTACGGCTCGCTCCTACGGGCTGTTGGGGGTGTGGGGGTTCGCGTAGGCTTTATTGAGGGGTGTGCGGTTTGTATGTGTTGGTACGGCTCGCTCCTACGGGCTGTTGGGGGTGTGGGGGTGTGGGGGTGTGTGTACGCTTTATTGAGGGGTGTGCAGTTCATATGTGCTGGTACGGCTCGCTCCTACGGGCCATTGGGGGTGTGGGGGCTCGCGTATGCTTTATTGAGGGGTGTGTGGTTCGTATGTGCTGGAGCGGCTCGCTTCTTTCGCGATGTTTTCCGTACGTATCAGGCGTCAAGTGCAACTACGTTTGCCCGTACAAATTGCGTACTAGTTCACCGTTCAGGATCGTACTAGTTTGGCCGCACGGCATATTTACAAATCGTATGGTTTGAATTCCGACGCCATTTCGTACGTTTCTTCAGTTATGGTTCGTACGGGTTGCTTGTATTCGGACATATTTTCGGGATATGGATCGTACTTCGCAGTTCGGAAGATCTTTTGTGAATCGTACTGAGATGGCTACGAAGACGGGTCGTACAACGGATTTTTTTCCCGGATTGGAATCGACGTCTTAACGTCTGATTAACAAAGCCTAAAAAAATCAACATTTGTGATAGAGCTCTAACTTTTTAAGGTTACTCTGTGCTTTCAAAGAGTACTTGAAGAAATCACTGACAGTCAAGCATTTACTGTAATAGTATCTGCATACATAAAGGTAACACAAATGTGTTCCCTATGGAAATATTTGCCATGCAAAGAAATCCCATCCCCAACACCTGAAATACATTGAGGAATGTTCCTATACACTACAAGAAAAAACACTTATTTCTGCCTTTTACAGGAAGAAATTTGAATGGAATTAAACAGATGCACTACATGCACACGTTTGTGAAAACCCACAAATGTATGAGTTTGTGAATTCTAATAACTTTCAGCTGTGCGCCTCACTGAGAAATACCAACGATCCAACATCTAATTTCAAACTTTCCAATGTAATAATCCTCCTGTAGTAGAGAAGTTCTGAATTCCTAAATCATGATTTCAAAACTAATATTTCAACAGTTCTAATTCTATGAATCACAATTGGAGAATTTCATTTGTAAAGTCTATTTTTTGCACACCCAAGATATTGTTAGTTGCACAAAATGCATTGGGGCCTATATACACTACTAGTACTACTTCATCTACTCTTAAATACCTTTGTGCAGTAGCCCCAAAACATATAACATTTTCCTAAAAAATTGAATGTTCACACACAAGTAGTAAAAATAGAATGGAATGTGTCATATTGGCACTTTTACTAAGTGGGCTTTGTATAGTTCAAGTCTGAGTCACATTAGTATGTGAATTGGTACTCTTGTAATACTATTCCACATACTAATAAATGCCTTTGAGGATTGGCCCCTTGGTGAATAGGTTTCTCGTGTATGAACTCTATAGCCACGCTTAACAACATAAGGAAAGATCAACTCAGAACCTCCTTATTTACAGTTGAAAATGGGTTACGATTCTCCCCCATTCTTTGGTAAAGTAGATTTTGTGCAGCTTCTTAATTTTATTCCTATATCCATACTTTTAAAGTATGGCTGTTTCTGTTTAAGCTATTTCCTTACTCAATGTTGTAGTTTCTCTAGAAACAAGTACTTTACATTTATTATTTTGAGTTGCCGTTTTAGGTTCTTTTATTTTAGTACTTAACAAGTGTTCATTTTAAAAATGTGTTGTTATATCTTCATGTACCATACCTATATATGTGTAGTTATCTAAGCTTTATGCGTCATTAGTTCCCCTATAAATTGAATGCAATGTATTATTTACTTGTGTGTTTTAGCTCTGTAGGTTGCATGTATATCTTTTTATTGTAAACTATATTCAATACAGAAAGCAGTCCAAACTTAGATCACCTCTTTCCCCTGAAACTACAACACTATTTGCTGATTTAATTTGCTGATAAAACAGTGAATATTCTCTGATTACCATAGAGTCTTCCATTGCAAGAAATTGCAGCATACAAATTAAATGAACAGGTTCGCTCGTAAAAGACTCATATGTTTTCTAAATAGAAACAGCTATTTTTCTCATCATTAAGGACTCCTCCATTGTAGGAAACTGCCCCTATGCAAATTAAAGGAATATGTGATCACCTTCTAGACTCATGTTTCTCCTTTGACTGTAACAGCTCTTTGCCATTGGTCTCTGGAAGTTGAAATTAGCTTCTATATTCGTTTTGCTCAATACACTTTCAATTACATGATTTTTTAAATTGTATCATACTAAAAAGAGTTTTGATATTTACTCTAATACATTCTAAAATCGAAGTAAAGAATTATGGTCTGTAATTGTCCTCAACTGTGATTCTAAATAAATCAAGGATTTCAACACAGTTCAACAGAGATGGATGGCCTTGCATTTTCCCTGCTAATGAACACATTTATAAGCAGCTCACGAGAATGTAGCCCACTTCTCAGATTTAACAAATGAGAACTGCATTTCAATATAGAAGGGCATATTTATGAGGCCCTGTGTCACCTTTCGCCACCGGTGTGTCACTTTTTGTTATGCACCAGCAGCATAAAAAATGCACCATGTTGAGTCATATTTACGAAGTGACTCATCTAGGTAAACTTTGTAAACCCCTGTGCCACATTATACCTGCGCCAGGTATATTGTATGTAGGGTGGACGTTGTGACGCAAGTAAGCCTCGTAGAAGTGATGCAGTGAATTCTATGAGATGTCACTGTGTCACTTCTAGGATGCAAATGCGTCAATATCTTATGCCTGCCTCACAGCAGGTGTAAGACTGAGGCAGGCACATTTGAAATGGGACTTGCCCATGTGAAATGACCCATAGGTGGAGTTGCGTTACTTTTGTGACACACTCCAGCAATGCGTCATTTTTGCACCAACAGATACGTCAGAAATCCTGACATATCTGCAACTCCTTGTGACATGATTCGTCATACTGTGATATGAAGCATCCAGCATGTCGCAAGGAAGGCGCAATGAAAAGTGACACATCGCTTTTTTCACACAGTGATGCGCCACTTTTCATAAATGAGGCCCTGGGAGTTCTGCTACAAAATCACCTAATCTAGTGTCTCTATTCAAATCTTAATCATATAAACGGTAGCACAAATGTCCTTTGAATTTTAATACGCTATTGGTTTCTCTCCTATCGCCTTGTATACCAATCTCATGGGGAACCTTCATGTCTGTAGAAACCACTGCACCAGCATGTTCCCCAAAAGTGGAGTATCTAGAGTGCAAGACCTGCAAGAAGCTCTATACAGACACAAATAAGTGATGTAATATTGTTTACTAAACACATGCAGATGATATTCAAATATAGAGGTGTTAGACAAGGGTGCGTTCTCGCCCCACTTCTATTTATTTTATATATCAACGAACTTCATAATGTTTTGTCTAACCAAACCACCGACGTCCCTATAATTAATGTTAACAAACTGCCCGCCTTACTATATGCAGATGATGCTGTTTTAATGGGTCGAACACCTAATGCTCTGAGAATTATAGTTAGGGGATTTGCAGATTTTATGAACAGTTTGGATCTTTGCACATATTTAAAAAAATCTTTTTTAATGTGCTGTGACCCTCAGAAACGCTCTATTAATACTATTATCTTGGGCCACGATTCCTTGATATGCACCCGCACTTTCCCTTATTTGGGCTTACAATTTTCCGACAACGGGTCCTGGACACCACATTTGGCTTATGGACGGACTAAATTCTTAAGAGCAATAAGTTCAGTATTAAATCTTCCCCAACCAAAAAGAATTGAGGTGGTACTGTCCCCACTTAAAATCTATAGGACACAGTGCGTACCAATCATGACCTACGGGGCTTAAATTTGGGGCCACATAAACTTGAATAGTGTTCAGGTCGAAGAAAACAGATTTTGTAGGAGGCTTTTGGGTCTACCAATTTCATCGTCCACCTTTGTATGCCATAATGAGCTAAGAATGCCTTATTTGGAGGATTACATTAGGTCTCGCACTGTCCTGTTTTGGCTAAAGGTTTGGAAAAATCCAGCAGCCACTTTAACAAGGGAAATTTTGGCTGATTGCCTAAATGTGATGAGGGCGATGACATCCCTAGGTTGGCCCAAGTACGGGCGAATTTGATTGCGGTTAATCTTGACCATATCTTCAATAATCCTAAAGCAATTAGATGGAACTGATGGAAAGACCATCCACAAAATCTTATATAAACACTATGGGGACGCAAGATATGCTCAGGAATCAGCCAAAGTATCCATAAAACAATATATTTTAATGACAGACGAGGGCAGACCTCCTTTGTGCTCACCCATTAGTTACCTCTTAAAAGATATTACACGCTGGGAGCGAAGCCTTCTTTTCCGTCACAGATCAGGATCAATAAAGTATTTGCTGTGCTTCCCTATAGGTTATCAACCTAACATTGAGAATTTGGTTTGCCCATGTGGTAACCTAGGGAAACAGACTATGTTACAGTTTTTGTTCTTTTGTTCTTTTTACCAAAATTACAGTATGAAGCTATTGATACCGTTTTTTAGGGCAAAGGGCATAACAGATTTTATGGTTGCACACAAAATTATTCTCCAGCTTAAAGTTGATGATATAATATATCGAGTGTGCACCTTTCTGAAAATGGCCATCCGCTCACGTTCATCTATGAATTGATGATTGCTGGATTAGGCTGTACCATATGTATTTTTGTATTACTTGTATTTATATCTTGCACTATGCACATTTGCACTTTTATTTAATGCTGCTAATTGCAAGCTATCTGAGATTTAACGACCTGCCCATTCCTAGCTGCTCTTCTGCGAAATATTGCACCTGCACATTGTCACTTTAACATCGTTGACGATATCAAAGATACGGATAATTTAGTGATATTTTTAACTGAATGTTTATGCTGAGTTTTTACTGATGATGGACTATGTATGTGATTATGTGTAATGTTTGTACTTTTATGGATACGCACATCCGAAGAAAGATTAATGAATGAATGATATTCAAATATGTTTCATGTTCAGAGAATTGATCTATCAGCATCAAGTCATTAAAAACACAGTTTCATATGTGTAGTTTGTGATGTGTAGGGCTCTCCATTGTTATTTAGTGAGATTGCTTCAGGGCGTCAGATTTAATATTCAAAATTAAGATGATCAGGAAAATAAGTAAGTTTGGAAGCTGAAGGCATCAAATGTTTCTGGAACAGTATAAGAGAGCTAGTTCCAGCACTTGCTTGCTCATACTGAGTGGATGCTGCTACATTTCTGTAAACCTGTCAGCTTTGTGTGATCTTTAAATGGAAGGTATTCTCAATAGTTTGAATTCTGATTGTCTCAAAAGGTGAGAAGTACTGCAGAATTTGTATTTAGTAGGCAGTAAACTGCCATTTGGAAGAATTTTGAATTATCTGCATAATGTTATGCTAAGTATGAGCCTCAAATTCAAAACTCTATCCATCGCATGAATAGCATACATGGAGTATGCTGCTTCTCTCTCGCTCTTCTCCTTTGCTGCAATAGAATTGACTTCCTATTGATGTCTTATTTAAATTACATAAAAATAATTTAGATGTACCCTGCAAATAGTCATCAAAAACTACAACTCCAACAAAAGTAGTTGGAGTGGAATAGCTGGAGAATTAAACACTGAGACCACATAAATATTGCCCCAAAATCTAAATAAATACCAGTGATACTGTAAATCCTTTACCTATTAAAAAAGTCAGAAAAGGACTCCAGTTTACCTTTGTTTTAAACCTGGCATCCATGGCGTGTTTCCCCTGTGTTTTTGGCTCTACCTCCTATATTTTTGATTGTGTGTTGGACTTTGTTTTTGTTGGTTTGTGTATTCTGGGCGGTAGAGAGACAAAATATCGAAATTAAAATATCAATATGCAATAATATCGATGTTTTAATTTCGATGGTATAGAATATCGATGTGCAATAATATCGATAGACAGAATATCGATATTAAGGTATGTATGTTACTAATATCGAAATTTTGTTTAGTGTTATGTATTTTATTATGTTGTTTATATGTTTGTTAAACATGTTTTTTAATGTATGTTTAGAGATTAGTAATTTTGTTTACATTTTGCGTTTTAGTATCAGAGCGGGTTGTGGGTTTATAGGGGAATAGGGTGGGAAGTGATTTAATTATAATTAATTAACTAATATTTCTTTTAATATGTTTGATTAATAAATATTTATTAATTAATAATGAATTGGTAATTAATTATTATTAATTTGTTAATTAAATTGATTAGAGTTAATGTAGAAATATTTATTATTTTTTGTTATTGTTAATTAATAATTCATTGGTAATTAATTATTAGTAATTAGTCAATTTAATTAATTAGAGTTAATGTAGTAATGTTTATTATTTTTTGTTATTGTTAATTAATAATTAATTGTTAATTAATTATTATTAATTAGTTAATTAAATTAATTAGAGTTACTGTAGTAATATCTTTTATTTTTTGTTATTGTTAATTGATAATTAATTGGTAATTAATTATTATTAAGTGATTAAATGACAATTACATTTTGTATGTGATTTATTTATGTGTAGTGGATTGTGTGTTTATAGGGGAATAGGGTGTGACATAATTAAAGTAAATTAATTAAAGAGATTGTATTTATTTATTGGTATTTATTGTTAATTAATTGTTAATTAATTAATTGGTAATTCGTTTTTTAATTATTTCATAATATTAATTATGAATAATTTATTAAAATATTGTTCATTCCTGTAAATATCTTGTTAATTAATTATTAATTGGTAATTAATTATTAATTGGTAGTAAATATGTGTTAATTAGTTAATTTATAATTTCCTCAATTTAATATTAATTGTTATTAATTGATTAATTGATATTTATATTAATTGTGTTTTTTTGTATGTGTAGTGTGTTGTGTGTTAAAGGGGGAGTATTGTGGGAAGTAATTTTTACCCCCATGCTATCCAACGCTTTCCCTACTGTTGCACCCTCTGGAGTGTGAATAGTAATTTTAACCCCTACGTTATCCAACGCTTTCCCTACTGTTGCACCCTCTGGAGTGGGAATAGTAATTTTTACCCCTACGCTATCCACGGCTTTTCCTACTGTTGCACCCTTTGGAGTGTGAATAGTAATTTTTAGCCCTACGCTATCCAACACTTTCCCTACTGTTGCACCCTCTGGAGTGGGAATAGTAATTTTTTCCCCTATGCTATCCAATGCTTTCCCTACTGTTGCACTCTTTGGAGTGGGAATAGTAAATTTTACCACTACACTATCCAACGCTTTCCCTACTGTTGCACCCTTTGGAGTGGGAATAGTAATTTTTACCCCTACGCTATCCAATGCTTTCCCTACCGTTGCACCCTCTGGAGTGGGAATAGTAATTTTTACCCCTACGCTATCCAACGCTTTCCCTACTGTTGCACCCTTTGGAGTGGGAATAGTAATTTTTACCCCTACGCTATCCAACGCTTTCCCTACTGTTGCACCCTTTGGAGTGGGAATAGTAATATTTACCCCTACGCTATCCAACGCTTTCCCTACTGTTGCACTCTCTGGAGTGGGAATAGTAATTTTTACCCCTACGCTATCCAACGCTTTCCCTACTGTTGCACTCTCTGGAGTGGGAATAGTAATTTTTACCACTACGCTATCCAACGCTTTCCCTACTGTTGCACCCTCTGGAGTGGGAATAGTAATTTTTACTCCTACGCTATCCAACGCTTTTCCTACTGTTGCAATATGTGGAGTAAGTATATATATTAATTTATATGTAGAGTTTTTAATTTATTTTAAATGTATATATATATTAGTTATTATTTTTTAAATATGTTTTAATGTTTATATTTATAATTTGTTAAATTATATGTATTTTTACATTATTTTTACATTAATATTAATACATTTAAAAAAACGATATTTTTTACTTCGATATTTTTGTACCACAATATTTTTTTCTCTATATTTTTGTACTTACCTTTACGTAGATAGAACTCCGATATTTTTGATGTCGATATTTTTGTGTAGATATTTTTGTATGTCTATATTCTGTCTGTCGATATTATGTCATAGATTCATTCTGGGCACTTTACCACTGCTGATCAGTGCTAAAGTGCAAGGGTTCCTCTGTAAATTGTGATTCAGATTGCTTATCTCGGATTGGCATATTACATTCACTGGTTTCTCCCTAGTAAAGTGCACTGTGTGTGCCCAGGGCCAGCAAATCAACTGCTACTAGTACACCTGTAGCACTGGATGTGCCACCTACATGAGTAGTCCTATAAACTTTTCTCTGGCTTGCCATTGCAGTGTCTTTGAGTGCACGTTTAAACTTCCATGTTGACTTGGCAACTGCACCCACTTACCAGGCCTAACTCTTCCACTGGACTACATGTAAGGTATCCCTAGGGTAGGCCCGGGGGCAGGGAACAGTGTATGTGAAAGGTAGGACATGGAGGAGTGTGGCTCAATGGTTAGAGCGGCAGACCCTGATGCAGAGTTCTGGCCCGGTACCAGGGTTCAATTCCCGCCTCGGCGGGTCTTGGGCTCTATTTCCTCAGACCTGACAAGTCTCGCCTCGGTGCCTATTCTAATCATGGGCCCCACGCTGCAACTCTGGGCAATAGCTTGCTTAACCTCCACACCGGCCCCAACAGCGCTAGGATGCCTGGCTTCACCCTGGGGGTGCCCAGGAGTGGACACTTCACAGGGAAAGCCAGGAAGGGTTCCACAGCGGTATGAGTAATAGCGCCAGGAAACCGCTTGGTGACAGTGCGCTCTACAAATACCTTGACATTTACATTTACATTTAGGACATGTACAGGTATGTTTTACATGTCTTGATAGTGAAATACTTAATTTTTTATTACTGCAAGGACTAGCTTTCAAATAGGTTATCATTGGAGCTGCCTTGTAGTATCTTACAAGCGTAACTTTCAATTGGGAAGAGCTAGAGAACTGGAGTTTGGGCTCTTTGAGCTCTAAATTTAAAATCACATGTTAGAATGAAGGTGGTTTTTAAATTGTGTGTTTGAAAATGCCACATTTAGAAAGTGGACATTTTCTTGCACTACCATCCTGTATCTCTACCTGCCTGTGGAATCAACCCCTAGTTTAGACTGACTGCTGGGTTGATTGTGCATTCACTCGAGGCAGTCACACAAAGTGAGCTAAGATGTGACCTGCATAGACTGGCTGCCAATAACCAGGCTTATGGGCCTTCCTGAGCTAGAGTGGTAGGAGGAGTAGTCAATGACACCAGAATAGGGCTGTGCCTGGCCTCTCACAATGCTGTCTCCACCCCTTGTAGCATGTCTGGAGCCAAGGCCGGGCAAGACAGGTTCTTGCCAACAACAAAGGATGTCCTTTGAAGTATACCTACTTCAAAGCCCAAAAGGGGTATAAGTATTGGACCTGTAACCCCACATTTTTAGAACACTTCTGGATCAAGAGGAGACGAAGAGCAGGAATGCTGTCAGGAGTAGTATTGACCCTTTGCTGTGTTGCTTTTCTGGGTTGGCCTGCAGTAGCTGCTTCTGTCTTGGGGAGGACAAAGACTGGACTTTGCTTTGGTATCCTGATTATGTTGGTTCTTCAGAGGCTTTTGTGTGCTTCCTTCCTGTTAAGAAGTCTCAGGGCCATCAAAGGTGTCCTCTGCATCAACCTGCCAAGTGGTGCCAATTCCTGTTCTGGGTCCTTGGAGATAGTTCCTGCTGCAAAAGACTCCGAATTTGACGCATCACCCATCCAGCACCTGTTTTTCCAATGCAACACTGTCACGCAGGAGAAAATTCCATGCGCCACTGCTGTGTGAGTGAAGAAATCCTCGCAGCACCTGCCGCGGCTTAAAGAACCGCTGCTGTCTGAGTCCGGTGCACTGTGTCTCTGATGTTCAAGACTCTTGCACTGACTTTGACGCAGGACCTGCTGGGTGACTGAATCGACGCATAGTTGGTCCACGGCTGAAAGAATTGACGCAGCACCTGTTTTGCCACCGCTGCATCAACCTTCAGCACAGCCGTATATCAACACATCGCACTTGTGCACCCAAGTTTCCAACAAATCGCCCCCAGAATGGAGTCTCCTGTGAAAAACAATGCATTGCTTCTCCCCACAGTCCAGAATCAGCGCAACAATTCCCCTGTGTGCAGCAGAACTGAAACATCCATTCCCCAAGAACTGCAGAACCGACACATTGTTGTGATTTCTGATGCTTTCCACCTTTGCGGCTGTTTTTCGACTTGGATTATGACACATCAAAGGCACTTTGTGCTAAAATAACTGCATCCATAGAGTTCTATGAACAGAATTGCTTAAATGTTTTAAAAGTGATATTTTATGTTCTGTATGTTGGATATTTGTTGTTTTGATCTTGTTTGGTTTAGATAAAGATTGTTTATTGTTCTAAACTGGTGTGATGTTCATTTTTAGTGTTTTCACTGTGTTACTGTTTGTGTTATGTACAAATACTTTACACATTACCTCTGAGATTAGTCTGACTGCTCATGCCGCTACCTGCAAGACCAAACATATAGGGGCAGATTTACAATCTCTGGTGCATCTCTGCAAATCAGCAGGGATGCGTCAGAAAACTTGCGACATGCAAAACTACCCGTGTGCCACCACGGATGTGCAGCGCGCCGTGGTGCACGTATAGGCAGATGCGTGTCGTATCTGCCAGCGTAAGGTTGGTGCAGTGCTAGAGTTGTGTCGCGGGTGCAAAGCAACTCCAGCACTGTTCCTACCCCGCCTATCTCCAACATGCTGTGTCTCGCCTTAAGCCTGCTTCAAGCAGGCCCAAGGCTTTGAGGCAGCGGCGTCGGAAAAGTGACTGAGTTGAATCTTGTAGATTTCACTCAGGCACTTTTCCAAAGCTTACCTGCGACGGCCCGCCCACAATGCGATGGTTCGCCCACATTATACCTGACGCAGGTATAATGTGGTGTAGGGGTTTACGCGTGCCGCATCTCCCTAGATGTGTCACGTTGTAAATCCATCGTCGCATGGCGCTTGCTTTACGCCGCCGCTGTTTCACAGAAGTGACTCAGCGGTGGTGGAAATGCGTCGCAAGTGCCTCGTAAATCTGCCCCTTAGTTCCCAAAAACATAATCCTATACTGGGAAGTAAAGTAATGCTGTCTACACCATTATATTATTTTGCTCCATTGATGAAGAACCTCATGTGAAGCACACTTTGAACCCTAAGCAAATTACTCTATCTCACAAATGTGCTTTTTGATTGCACACTGGTGCCATCTGAAGGTATTATTTCAGAGGTCCTTCCGGTGGAAGTCGAAAGAAATAACCTGCTTTCACAGTGGGCATTTTTGCATCAGTATGATGTTTGATTTGCAGTGTGACCTTTTTTATAAAGCTGAACAATCCGTGAAGGGATTTAGTCTGCCACGATTATTTGCTTTTTTACTGAAGGAAATTGATTTAACCGAGCAGCTGATCCTGGAAAGCAAACAACTCCAGGTGCCAATTGCACCTTATTTGTGTTCTGCTGGCTATATAGAGAAGCACTAAATAGCCTGGAGCTCTGGCCCACGGAGTATAATTGTCTACTACAAATGATGATTTATGAGGTAATCTTGTCACCCCCAAAATGTGTATTGATTGAGGAGTTACCATCTCTTTGATGTAAGAAAGGCTTTAAACGTCGGGATGCATGTTTTGCATTTGACTTCCATGCCATAATATTGTAAATGTTCTGCATTGGAATGACCAAAGGTAGCTGCAATTGGGATCTAAACGCATGACGTGCTACACTCAACATTCTGCAGTTACACAGATGTACGTTTGTACATGCTTTTGAACATTTCGAAGCCGTACGCATGCACGATGATGGGCTGTAAAATCAGCGAATCAATAGTGAAATGGTTGCCATTAACAGCAATGAGGAAAGGTCAAGCAAGAACCAAACAGGTTATCTACTATCCATTTTTAGGGTAACTCCGAATTCTTCTCTGTATTGAATGAAATCACTACTCAGGATTTGTAATCATTGTTTGGCAGCACTAAAATTAAATTCTGCTTGCATTTCATGGAAAATAGCTATGATTTATTTTTAACATAATGCACTTTATCTGAATTCCATTTTTCAAGTAGTATAGTTCTACCTATAGTACTCCTGTGTGGGTATCAATATACTTCTTTGTGCATAAAAATGTATTCATAAGAACAGTGCACATATCGTGTTACCTGAAAGCAGAGGTGTAATTCCATACTGATGGAAAGCTCTTATCAATAAAGTGGAGAAATTATAAAAAGGTTTAATTGCGAAAACGTTCACATATGCCTGGTTGGTTGCTCAGTGGACTAATGCAGTGGTTAATAACCTTGGGACTTCGATGGTCCCCACTTAATCACTACTGGAACCTGGGGACGCTTCAAGAATATCTATAATTTGAACCTTAAAACAATACACAGTTAGGAACAAGTACATAAATATACAATTTATGACATATTTTATTTAATTCACTAACAAATACGAACATCTATAGACTCTACAATATTACTTTGTGTTTTTTAGCTCCTAATGCATGCTCTTTCTTTTTTGGCAGCAGTTACCAGTGCTGCTTTAATTGAGGCCACCAATTGTCCATACTACTTTCCTTTACCTGTACAGGTACTGCTCCCTGAATCGAGATAGGGATGCCAGCGTAATTTTTTGCTTCCAATCCAAACTCATTCTCACTTACATAGTGTTATAAAACTTTCAATGTTGCTTTTCTTATGTGCATGTATGTTATTAATCTGCATATAATATATAATTTCTAAACATTCATGGTTCCACTGAATAGTCCTTGCGCCCCCCCAGGGGGCCAAGGGCACAGGTTAAGAACCACTGACTAATGCATCTACACCAGGAATCTGTGTTTGCCCTATTACTCACCCGTAATCTTCATTACTCCTGGTCCCGTTGTCCTCGTCCCATTCATAAACAAGTAAGATAATCCTATCTCACCAATAGAAAAAAAGAGCGATGGAATGCTGGCACTACCCGGCCCCCTCCCACCGCGAGTGAATAAGCATACTTACCCAGAATTCGCTTTAACCTACTAAGACACAGATGAAGGCTGGCACATTCGGAGGGAGGGAGGGCAGTAATGAATGGGACGAGGACAGCAGGACCATGAGTAATGAAAATTACTGGTAAGTAATAGGGCATTACCCCCCGGTCCCTCCTGTCCTCGTCTAGTTCATAAACAAGTGGGAAATCCCAAGCAACAACCAGCATTCATCAACAACAAAACACCAGGTCACAAGACAGGCAGCAATACCCAGTGATTTACTGGCACAAAAAACAAGAAGTCAGGAGCACACCGACTGAAGCACCCCCAACCCAAAATTAGCATCATCCCCCAGCAAATTCTGCATCCGATAATGCCGCACAAAAGTATTAGAGGACACCCATGTAGCAGTCCTACATATCTCAAACAGGGAAACCCCCGAACCTCAGCCTAGGAGGCTGCCATTACCCGGGTAGAACGCCCCTGCACACCAGCTGGAGGAGGGGAACCAGAAAGGGAGTAGGCCAACACAATGACCTGCTTCAGCCAGCGAACAATGGAAGAAGAAGAGGCCTTCCCTCCACAAGAGGAAACCCCAGAAGACACGAACAGGGAGTTGGACTTCAGAAAATTATGATTCTGATCCAGATATATAGGCAAAGCCTTGCAAACATCAATCAAAGACCAAGGAAGATCATTGCCTGGCACCGGATCTGCGCACAAAACAGACAACACCAACTCTTGGGAATGATGGAACTCAGAAGGCACCTTGGGGACAAAAGAAGAATCCAATCGGAGGACCACGCCATCCTCAGAAAAAGACAGCAAAGCTTCTCAATCCATCTGAGCCCCCAACTCCTGAAGGTGCCTGGCAAAAATAGTGGCCAGGATAAAAATTACTTTACATGTAACAAACTTGATGTCCACCTCAGCCAAAGGCAAAAAGGGAAAAACTACCACAGCTCGCAACACATGGGTAAGGTCCCAACAAGTGAACAATGGCCGCATCACAGGACTGTTGTGTAGTCCTTACAAATGTGTAGGATTTGCACTGTGTTTGGACAATATAAAATAAGGAAGAGGTGTCTGGGCTGATTACGGAGACCCCCACAGGATATGTCAGCCTGTAGACCAGCAAGCTCACAGTGCCACTCTAAGCCCACAACCCTTGTCAAGGAGTGAGTTGTTTCTGGCAACCACTGAACATGACAACTCTCAACCCCCCAGGGATCGTGTAAACAATACAGTACTTTTCGTTCAGTCATTCGTGCTCACTTCTTCTCAAAGAGATATACAGAATAAATGGTGGGGATGCTTTCAATAACAATTTTATGGAACCAGCGTCTTTCTAGTATAAAATACATGTGCTGCAACAACCATTAGACATAAACAGATATATGATTATAAGCACCAACAGAGTATATAAAAGGTAGAATACTACCATGGTGCTACAACAGTGAATATACATGGCAGTAATCATGAATACTCCTAAGATGCAAATCTTAACTAAATGTACCGATCATATATACAGGTGTACAGCTGTACCTAAGAGTACCTATCATATAGGCAAGTATATAGCCAAAAATTCCTCTAGCAAAGAGCCAACCCCATTACCTGGTGCGAGAAAATGAAGGACCCCGTGTTGGTCTTGAGTTGGACACTCTGCAAGGGATGTCAGACCACTGCTTGCTGGAGTGTCTGGGTGCAGGGACCTCAGCATCTCTCGTCACCAAGGAAGCTTGTCCTCTGGTTTGCCCAGTAAAAATGTGGTGCTTATATACCCAAAAGGTGCCTTCAGGCAGCCTACCCAGAATGTTCATGGGTGACAATAGCGGTGACTCTACTACAGAGTTATTATACAGAAGATGATAATCCTGCTGTGATAATAAGAATCCTTCTGCATAATAAATGAGGTTAGTTTTCGGAGACAATCACAAAACATTTACTCAGCACATAACTTGGTAGAAGTTCAGCACCAGAATCGTTATGTAGAACAAGGTAAGACAAATGTAGGTAAAAGATTGTGTATCTACCCAGACCCATATTGGTGTGCATTGGGGCTCATAACAGGACAGGACAAAGAAAAACTCCTCAGCAACCTAGAGACCAAGTCATCCACATCTGACAAATTCCCCCATTGAGCCCGCAAAATAGAAACAGATACATTCTTCTCAAACTCATCCCTGAGAAACTGCAGCACCCCTGGAAGGGAACGATCCAGGCGGGACAACTCCAGAGCATGCCACAACCACTGGAAATTCCCATAATGCCGCCCATAGGATCTTAGAGTTGAAGGTTTCCAAGACTGCTGAGGAACCAAGGTTAAATGCTCAGGGAAAGCCCGTTTCCACCACTCCTGCCTCTCAACCTCCACATCGACAACCTTAGCTGCAGGAGAAACAAAATCGGAGGTGACCGCAGGGGACACAGGAAGCAGGGGATCAACCAAAGGCCTTGAACTGCCAACAACAGCAAAGTGGGGAACCTAGACCAACGAGGCCAAAACAGCACCACCACCACCACCTCCCGAGACTCCTGCACCAGGCAAGACAGAAACCGGTGGATCAGCAAGGGGCAGGAAGGCATACAACAGGGCAATGTCCAAGGAATGGTCAGAGCACCCACCCCCCCTCGTCCCCTCCTGACGGACATGGGAAGAGAACAAAGGCAGCTGAGCATTGTGACAGGAAGCAAAAAAGTTGAGAAAAGGAAGACCAAACTTCCCACACACAAGCCGAAAGGCCTCCGGAGTCAGAGACAACTCCTGGGAGGTGGGGAAATAATGACTGAGGGCATCCACCACCCCTTTGTGCACCCCCGGATATGAACAGGCACTAGAGACAACAGATGCCCCCGCCCAACAAAACAAGGGAATCACCACTGCATTTAGAGAGTTGGACCTGATCCCCCCTTGATGATTCAGGAAGGCCACCGTCACCATGTTGTCGGAATGCACCACCACATTGCATCCCAACAACCGACTGTGGAAACCCATCCCAGCCCTGGCTACTGCAGTCAACTCCTGCCAATTTGAAGAATGCCTCCCTTCTGGAAGGGACCAATGACCCTGAAGTGAGCAGGACTTCAACGTCAGCCTCCAAACGAAAGCACTGGCATCTGTTGTCAGGACCGCCGGAGGAGAGGGCTGCAATGGCAGATCCCAGGAAAGATTGGCCAACACTGTATACCATCGCAGGGATGGGAGGATGGAAGGAGACACCGGAACCAGAAGGGCCAGAACCCAAGACAAAGGATTCCAACAAGCCAACAGAGGCACCCAGAGGGGCCTGAGATGAAATTGCGCTGTGAACACTGCCGCCGCCATGAGACCCAGAAGCCGCAACCAGAGCTGGACCTACAGAAGGTTCAGCAGAAACCCATGAGCCCACAACGCAGAACACACCTATGTCTGATCCATCAGCAACAGAGCCCGAAATGGAGCATGGTCAGCCAATTGGCAAGGAATGGGTAGATGAGGACACCCCAAAGATGGAATGAGTCCACCAAGGGCGCTACCACCTTCTTGAACACCCTCGGGCGGACCGTAGGCCAAAAGGCAAGACCCAAAACTGAAAATGATGGCTCAAAGGCAAACAAAAACATACAGGTAGAATGAGGGTCCTCGGGGAGTTTAAAGACCAAGCACAATTACGTACCCCTGAGTATAACTACTGAAAACACAAAGTAACTGTGGGTCTAAATGAGTTAGAAGTTGTGAGAGTCTGACCACCAACCCAATCTTAACTACAGCATAATCCTACATAGTGAGTGATGCTTCGCGGGTGTGAAAGTACCCATCAGATATCGCTCGGTCCCGCCCTTGTCATCATATGGGACTCCTTACACCAAGGAGGATATTACAGCATCCCACAGTGAAAAAAGCGGATGCCCCAGTGTAACTAAGGGTCTGTAAGGGTAACCTAACAACGATATCTAGAAAGCAGTGTGTTTGGAAAGACAAGAAGTGATAGTGAAAAATTTACAATTGGAGAGTATAGAGGGAAAACAATTTATTAGATACCTCTCATACTTCCAAGACTAAAAACCAGTGCGGGAACATAGTAGTTTTGCTTCATAGGAATACCAGAATATTACGTTTGTTAGTCATCAGCCAGGAGTTGCAATGTGGCTAATGATAATGCAGAATTCACATTGTCCTGGTCATCAGTGGCATAAAGGTCACTTGGCAGAATGCAAATTACATCGACATCCAGGGTATGTCTTCGTTGAGACCTTCTTTATCCGTATTGAGTTTGTATACCCATTTCTGTTCTTTCTTTCGGATGTTGTATTTCCAGATATTTGGAGGACAGCTACAGATCCTTGTCATCCAGGTGACACTTATGGATTACTTTCACTCACACTGGTGATCTTTATTTTATTCACACCCACGCAGTAGCAAAGGTTTGGTCCTGAAGAAAGCAGTGGACACCAGGGCCACATACTGCTGAAACATGTCGACCTTTCCAACTATATAGTAGCTATTTGTTGAAAACTACTATGTTCCTGCATATACACACCGTACAGTCCGTACCCCCCATAATCGCAGGGGTACGCACCGTACCCCTGCGATCATGGGGTGTATGAGCCGTACCCCCATTGTACAATGGGGGTACGGCTCGTATATCGATCGTACAATCGGGGTACGGCTCGTATACCGATCGTACATGGGGTACGGCTCGTACACCGATCGTACATGGGGTACGGCTCATACACCGATCGTACAATGGGGATACGGCTCGTATACCGATCGTACAATGGGGGTACGGCTCGTACACCGATCGTACAATGGGGGTACGGCTCATATACCCCATGATCGCAGGGGTACGGTGCGTACCCCTGCAATCATGGGGGGTACGCACCTTACGAACTCTGCTTTCACGGCTGTTTTCAGCTCCCGTAGAAAAAGGGTCGTACGGTGCGTACCCGACACGTATCGTACTTGCTGGGTCGTAAAAACCATCCGCGAACCGTACAGATGTCGCGTACAGCGGGTTCCGAGGGAGAATTGTACTGAGATTAGAGTGGTATGGTGTCTTGTACGACTCGTACGGAGTACGGATCCTGGTACGAATCGTACTTCGTCGTATGTACGGGACGTTTACAGGTACGATTCGTACGGGGAAAAAACGCTCCGTACGACGATTCGGAACACTTTTTACCGGATCGGAATCGACCCCATAGTGTAAGGGAAAAAAACAATAACAAGAAAATGTAAAAATTATGCATTATGCGTTGTTGTATTTGAGCAAATTTTTGAGCAATCAATTAGAAACAGCACCAAAACAGTTTATTTGCCCATGACCATTTTACATTATGGGGCCCAATACACAAACTGAATATTGAAATAAGTAAAAAAGTACTACAGTAGTACTACCGGTGTACTACAAAATGCTATTCACAAACTTATGGGCGGAGATATCCACCTCCAACTCTCCAATCTTTTCTGTGCAAAGATGTCCGTTGAGGTGGCAGAGAGCTCTAGTAGTAAATGTGGGAGGGATGAAGGGCAGTGGCTGGAAAATAGGAACTACTGCTACATGGGAGGGTTTTTGGGAAGTTTAAAGAGGGGGTTAGGGAGAGACATGCTTTTACAAACACACACCCACAAAAAAGTAATACTAATGCGATCCACAAACTAACTTATAAAGTTATTAAAGTCTTAAAGGGGTCGGTACTAGTGGTGTACAACATTTGCATAATTTGCTTTTGCAATAGTTAAACAAAAATTTGCCACAATTATGTGTAAATATGTGAAAAATAAATCCAGCATTTAGTGCTATATTTTATTGCAAAATGCATCCTCACTTTTTGATGTGAGAACGTATTTCGAACTAAAAATAGTTTTAAAAAAAAGCATCACGTTGTCGTCTTTCTGAAACAATAGGACACACATCTAAACCCAGCCCTCCTGAAAGAATGCAAATTCACTGCTGCACCTTTAAATAACACTCAAAAGATAGGGCGATAAAACAAGACCCAGCACTCTCTTAAGACGAGGCAAGAAAGCAAATTCAGGTGCATTTAAAGTGACACACATAATTATTAATCCAATACTTTGAAAAGGAAGGCAGAATATATTGGTTAATGCAGACTCCCAAATTTCAAGTAACTTAGGCACAAAACCAGAATAACATATAGTATATATGCATGGAGCAGAGAAACTTAGAAATTGTATACACAAAGTAAGTAACACCTCAAGGATCGGTCACTCAACATCCTTGCCAACTCAAGCTGGAGGAGCCCTTCTGACAGCCAGGCAGGATTCTCAGGAGTTCCGTTTCCTTGTGATGACATGTCTGCCCCACAAGCAAGCTCCAGTGTGGGTGCCAAGGTTCCCCTCCCTTAATACCTTTACTCAACTTAAGGCAAAGGTTCTAGAAACCTCGCCCCCTTTCTTCTGAAATACCCAACTGATGGAACAGGTCTGTGTCAAGGTCAATACAGAAGCTGGTGAGGCCCCTGCATTTTGACCAAGAGACAGAGCTGTACATTCCACACATTTCTCTGGCAACAACAATGTTGCCGGAGAAATGTTGGGGGCCAACTACCCCACTTGATCCTTCCAGTGAGTCCCACACAGTGGGATTGCTAAGACGTCTTTGGAGGCCATAGCCCCCTTACACTACCACTCTGCAAATGTGCCTCGTGGCAGACTACGGGATGGGGGATGAAGTCCAATTTAGCTCTTAGGGAATTTGGGGCCAAGAATCCCTCCTGGTACAACCAGTAAGTCCTATGCAGCGTAATTCCTGAGCGATGGTTGGACGCCCAGCACCCTTTCTCCACCACTCTGCAAATGCGACTACTAGTTAAAGTAGCATATTTCTACACCTCTGACTTAGAGGTAGTTTTAATCCCCCTGCCCTATTATGTTCTAGGGCCTTACAGAGGAGGTCATGCTTATCACAGGGTACCCCAACGCATGGTGTTCCCTAGTGTATGTATTCTAAGTGTCTTTTACCATAGCACTGGTTCTAGGCCTGGTTAGTGAGAGTCAGTTACCACCAGTACCAGTCTGAAAAAGTTGTGGGCATAGGATGATTTTGCAACAAGGCCTCTTTCTGCTCCTCTGTACGTTCTTTCTAGCATCTCTTCTTCTTCCTGCACTTTTCTTCGTCTTTCTGGACTTCTGTTGCCTCTTTCTGCATTTGTCTTGCTTTTTTTTGCGCTTTTTCTTCCTCGTTTCTCACATGTCCTACCTTTGTAGGCATAGTTAGAAATTAGCATTTAAGAAACCTTTGCAATTCACTGAAAAAACCATAGGTTTCAGGCACGTTATAATTATAAATTAGGATTTAAAAAACCTTAGAAATTCACTGGAAAAACCATAGGTTTAAGGGATGTTATAGATAGTTGGAGATGACATCAAAGATGACAGCATCCACGTGATCATCTGATGCACCCCCTCATACCCTAATAAAACCTTTCATACACCCACTCTAAAATACAGACCACCAATATCAAAACCATAGGCAGACCAATAGCAGTTAGTACATACCTGCTCATGTATGCATACGTCTATACACACATTCACCCAACACATACAGTCACTCATACACACAGTCATTCATCTATACAGCCACTGATATATCCACTCATAAACCCATATAGACACTCACAGCACTGCCACTCACCCAAAGAGTTACTCATACACCTGGTCACTCATGCAAAGAAACTATCACACACCCACTTCCTTGCTTATACAGTGATACACACACCACCACATGTATTTATACTGATATTAACACATACTTACTCTTGTAAACAATCACTCATAGAAACACACACCCATCCATACAGATACTCTTGCAATCACTCACTCTCACATATAGTCATTTATATATTCCAACACTCACGTATACTGCTTTAAAACATATGTAGTTACTCACAGATGCCCCACTGAGACAGCCATTTACTCAACAACACACCCATACACACACTCACCCACCCATACAGGTGTTTCCATATGCACTTTTGAAGCTCTACACCTAGTGAAACCACTACAATATCTATGCATAGAGTCATACACCCACCCACAATGAAACTCAGACACCGATACAAATACTCAGACAACCAATAAATAACCCATAGAGACACTCATGTAGCTACTCACCAAGTCATGCAGCCGCTTACACACTAACTAACAGACTAATAAAGACATTCACAGAGTTTAGTCTCTAACCCACGCATTCAGTAAGACACATTTACTCACTCACGTATACAGTCAGTCACACACCTACTAAATCATCCATTCAGTCAATCATACACCCACTCATACTTCAATGCACCTTGTCATATATATATAAAACATATTTTATTACTTTATAGAAACACACATTCACTGGATGGTGTCATCAGTGATGTCATCAGTTATGTCATTTGAGATGTCATCAGTGATGTCACTGAGCATGTCATAAGTAATGTAATATGTGACGTCATCAGCAGTGCATTGCGGGGACACAGGTTATAGTTAGGACTACTAACTATAACGGCCAAATTTCTATGGTTTTATACAAGTGAAATCTCCAACTAACTATAATGTTGGTTTTTTCAGTGAATATATATATATATATATACACACACACACATACATATCTATATATGTAATTATTTAATTATTTTAAAATAGTACACATAGTTAAGAATAAATATAACTTTTAAACTATAAAATAACAATTATTTGAATTAATTCAACATATAATATTTAACAAAATGTACTACCTATTAAATCAATATAACAATGTTAATGCTTGATTTCTGTTGAATTATTGTTTAAAATTAGTTATACATTAAATTAATATATTTACATTTATTAATATATTTAATTTTTTTCATCTCACTACCCCCTTATTTCAGGGGATTGAGACATTCAAGTCTACACCTAGGTGGAACTCTATATTTGAAAATAGTGGGGAGAACACAGTGTAGAGTTACACCAAGGTAAATTAAAACATATATATGTGAGTAAATATACATGTGTATATTTACCTCTCAAAATCAGATCCTATGTTTGGAAGTTTCTCTTTTAAAGAATATAGGGCCAGATGTGCAAAGTATTTTGCAGTCGGCAATAAAACTACTTACCTTGTGCTCGCTGCATTACCGAGTTGGTGATGCGGCAAGCGCAAGGTAAATAGTTTTATTTATTTACTTACTTTATTCCTGCCCTTCATATGTCCGAGTCCACTACCCCCCATGCTGCCCCTCCCCGGCCCACCCCACCACATCACTCCCTCTGTGAGCTGCTACTGGTGGTAACCCATTCCAAATTGGAAGGAGACCCCTTTGAGAATGTTAAACAATGAAACAAATGTTTTATTTACTTTTTTTTAATGCATCCTGTTTTTGTTTAATGAACACAGGCTGCATCTGTAATAAAAAAAATAATTCTTTTTTAAAACTGCAGTCACCGACATGGTGGTCTGTTGACCCCAGCAGGCCTCTGCTGGTGGCAATTTCTAATGGCTGCAAATTGTGATGTACCTCATTAATATTGGTGAGGTAGGGCAATTTGCAATGTACTAGCAATTGCTATTTAGGAATACAAATATTCAAACATTAGCAATTCCGATTCCTTAATTAATTGCAATTTGGATATAATCAGGAAATCAGTACTCCTAAAGATTGTACATCAGGCCCATTGTTACATTGCTTTTGCATATGCTAATCACTACGAGAATGCTTCCCAGGATTTCCAAGAACTAATGACCAGATTTACAGTTTGGCAGATAGCTACTCCACTTCTGGTGGTAAAGTATTACTGTTTTGCAACTGGAATTCGGTCGCAAAACAGCAATACACACCATACGCTTTAAATATTTAGAAAGAGATACCCTAAAGACGACCCTTCTAAATGCTGAATGGCAAATGCAATTAATGCAAATTGTGATTTAGTAACAAGTTGCCCAATCGTATTTTGCCTTTTGTACATTTGAAATAAAAATGTTGTGGTCACAAGGAACCCGATTCTGCAAATCAGCCAGTTTGCGACTGCAAGACTAGGTTGTAGTGTATTAGAGGTGGTTCTGACTAGGTCTGGGTGAAATTTAAATTAGACTGGTGTCATTTGTTTATTTTCGGGAATATAACGTTACGCGAAATTCTTGATTTTACACCAGTACTTCACTTTGATTAATTATGTGCCATTCACTGTAAATATGAGAAATTAGCAGTAAAAAGTTACCATGAATGCAAGGGAATAACAAAATGTGAGCAGCTGTTCTACGTGTGTAGCGCTATTAACAATGATATTTTGACAATTGACGCCAGAGCAACCTAATAAAGAGAAACCCCCTGGCACCCAATCTGGAGATGAGCCTGGGCAACCAGGCAATACCTTGGTCCCCAGGCACAGCCACCCTCCCCTCCACACACAAGGGACGTATCATGGAGTACCCTCTAGGCCCATGGACAATTGTAGTAGCGGATGTCCCTATCCCTTCACTAGTGACCGTGGCACCCATGCCCCGGTTATTCTAAAAACCAATAACATCTTGAATCTGCCTGCGCTTAGATCTGTGATGCCCTACGTTGGCAACCTGTTTTATGGTCAAAACATGACTCCTTCAACACCACAGGAATGGTTGGTTCCCTGACCAACCATTACCCTCCCCAGGTGCAAACAACGTAACAATGTGAGAAATGCTGCATTGCGAAGCCAACCACATTTTTCACAAAAAACATGTTACCCTGAGCAGACAAACGGACTCTGTCCTAATGAAAACATGCCTCCCCCACAGCCAATCATGTGAAATTGTCTTTAGCCATGCTGTGGGTAATTGTTTTAACTTGCTGTTCAAATGACTGACTGATTTTTTCAAGCCCTTCACAGACCGTCCAAATTTCCAGACTCTCCTTGGGATTATATGTGACCATGCTATGGCTGCTTTTGGAAATCTCTTAGCCAATCATGTGACTTCCACCGGCAGTGCCTCAAACAGGTCCTTCTGCCCTCTGGAGCCAGAATATTGCCACTAATATGAAGAATGATGAGTGCTGGTGGTGAAAGCCCCCGGTTTGCAACCTCCTAGACGAGCCGGCGTAGGCCATCCAAAGACCGCCCCAACTGACCCAATGAAAGTGAAGACCATCATCCCCTGTCTGTTTGCACAAATGACTCCAGCTAAAACATGACTTTGCACAACGCATAAAGGAATGACCAAGGACCCACACACTGGTGGTAGCCATGTGCCCTAATGCAGTTAAACAGGAGGGATAAAAACATTATTGTTACTTCAACGGTCCAGTGAGGGCCCCTGTGCCTATATCACATTGAGCCACATACAGTGTTTCTAACAACATGACTTCCATCTGCCAAGCCTCTTGACTGTTTTTTCATTAAGCCCCGCTCCTACTGCAAATGTTGTTGCAACTATCCTAAAGGAATGTGCGCTGAAAGTACCCTGGATGTCTGCCGCCACAACGGCTTTGCGCATAATATGAGTAAACTGGTACTTTGTCATTGGAACACCCATATCACGGACCAATGGTAAAGCAGATGCCATCCTAGGACATTTCCGCATTAATGCACATGCCGCCTTGACAGAACACCCCAAAAAACTGCTCTCCTCAGGATCACTGGATCCCCTTTTCACAGTTTGTCTGCTTTAGTGCCTGTTATAGTGACTACCAGAGTGTCCCCTTGCCATGAGATATGACTGAGTAAAATTCCACCATGTTTGTCCTGTTTAGATCTTGTCACAATATCAGAGATACTAAGGGTCGCGTAGAATACGAGAGAAAAGGTCGCTGTAAACAAAGTTACCTCATACCCAATCACGCATACCCTGTCCAAGGCTGTTATGATCTTTTCCAATTTATCAACATCTATAGGGCACCTTTGGACTGGGGTGTACCCTTCCAACATCTACCATCCCTTCAAGTCCTGCTTAATCAAAAATGAATGTGAATGATCCAAGTCTACCCCCGCTTGACATAGAAGGCGACTGTCTCTAAGTGCCACCTAGTTGAGGTTGCAGAACTAACCTGAACCCTCATGTGTTCCAGAACACCCAGCCAGTTAGCTTAACAAAAAAGCTGAGTTTGAGGATTGCATGCGCTGTATACAATGTAGCATCACAAAGCCCTTTTGTAGGCTCCCAGGGTCTTAGGTGCAAGGCTGGCTTTGATTTGATCAGGTATAGTTGTGTTCAATAGATGCCTCTGCCTGTGGATGGTAGCACCAAAAATCCTGCAGCTTGACACATATAATGCATCAGCAGTGTTATTCAAAACACCAGGCATATGTTTTGCTTAAAACAAAGTGTTATTCTTTCGACAAATCAAGACCAACTCTTTCATCAACATGAGCACCTTCATGCATTTTGCATGCTGACAGTTAATGCATTCCACTACAGCCATATTATCAGACCAAAAGGTCACATATTGAGTGCGGTACTGGTCAGTCCAGATGTGCATTGCCACCAAGATTCAAAACAGTTCTAAATAGGTTCCTTACCAATCCCGACTTGAACCAGGCCTAGGTCCAGGCCTGTGCACAACCCTTGTTGCCCCAATAGACCCGAAACCAAAGCTGCCTGCTGCATCTGTGAATAACCCAAGACCATGATTTGACAGCAAATGAGCTGGCCACACACTGGAAACATTGAAACTTGTGAAAAAAGACAACCAGATATTTAAATCCTGTTTTTGGTCTGCTAATGGTGTGTCCTATGATGTTCCCCTTCAAACCAGACATAGCCTGGGCTATGGAACGGAATAGGGATGGCCCATTGGTATTATACGTAAAGTAAAATTGAGCTGTCCCACAGGGACTTGTAACTGGTGTAAGGTGACCTTCTGTGCCCCCAAACAGGACTCAAGTGAATCTCTGAAGGTCTGCACCTTTTCTACTGGCAGTCTATATTCCCCTTTAAAGGAATGGATCTCTATCCCTAGGAAAATTAATGTCAAAGCTGGCACAGCTGTTTTTTCATGAGCTAGGGGTACCCCGAACTCAGACATTAAACCCTTAAAGTTTGCTAGGGACTTGGCACAGTGTTCGGAATAACTTGATCCCAAGAATAGGGAGTCATCCAAATAGTGAATGACAAATGGTGATCCAGATGCCTGAATAAAGACCCATTCCACGAATGGGCTGAATTGTTCAAAATAAGCCCAAGAGACTCAGCAGCCCATGGGCATACACCTGTCATAGTAGAACTTCCCTTGAAACTGAAACCCCAACAAATGGTAGTTATTAGGGTATATTAGGGTATACTGGAAACAAACTAAATGCTGACTCTATCTGCTTTTTAGGTCGAGGGACTGAAGGCTTGGCCGTAGGCCAAGACCGGAAGTCCGGAGATTTATTGTTACTTGTCCACCACCGAGTCTGGGGAGGGAACGGAGCCGTCGCTGGCCGCAGCATGAGGGAGAACCAGCAGAGGGAAGGTGAGCAGCGCGAGAGGCGCCCACCGGCCCCCAAACAAGGCGCTAGCCAGGTAAGCCTGATGCCAGCCCAGATCTATGCCTCTGTAACTGTCTTTAAAAGCCAAATCAAGACAGTGCATAGAAGTAATCCATGTGTGACAGACTCCAGAATTCAAATTAAAAACAGAGGAAAGGACTTGAACTTGGTAAATGTATCGTGTTGTGATGTGTTTAAAGTATTGTATTAATGATTATTTCACTGTATCAAAAGTCTGCACCGAGCACACAGTGTGCTCGGGGCGGACTTTTGATTTGCAGTCTCTCCTAGTGTCCATGGCACCCCATGTCTTAGTCTCCTCTGTATTCCACGTCTCATCAGTGTCCTCCCGAGCCCGTGTCTCACTGCATGCTCGGTGTCCCCCATGTGTCCCTTCGTATATATCTCCCTTGGTCTGTGTTTGCCTCGTCCCAGTCTTCCAGTATCCCTGGTCCCTTTAGTTTACCAGTGTCCATGTCTACATTTGACCTGATAATATGAGGATGAAAATGACCCTAGAGTGCAAACTAGTTTCCTGTAAACACCGGTACTGTGTGGTAACACCTCACCAGCGCTGTGCGGTAACAAGGCGCTAATTACAAGTGAATCCCCGTGGATTGAGAATTAACAGTGCGGACCATGATTTTCCAGGTGAAATTGTGTCAGGCAATCCCTAATCCCATGAGGATTACTGCTCACGTTTACCACTCGCTTGTTACAGGTGGTAACTGGGAGCGGTGGATGTGGTGCAGGGTGGGCTATGCGGACGATGTCCACGGGCACAGCAGGCAGTGGCGGGCGGGCAGGGGGCCACTCCATGCTCCCTCGTCAAGCTATAGGAAGGGGTCAGACGGGACCCGGCTTCCAGGCCTGGCTCATCGTGCATCCAAATCCACGTCATTTTACAAGAGGGATTTTCGAACCAGTAAAATATGTCCGGTGACCCCTCACCTGGAACATCTGGATGTAGAAGCTCAAGGCCTATCGTGATCGGGTGGTGTGTATTTCACCCAGAAATACCGCTACACCTGGCACGTAATCGGGTACTTGGTGGCATCCTGTGTTTCTCTCCAGTGCTTTCATCTCATGACGCCCCCATGTCCTCTCAAAGTATCCCCAGTGCTGTTTTGAGTCTCACTATGTCTGCTAGTGTTGTACTGGGTCTTTCCTGAGGTTCCCCAGAGCGTTCTCTGTCTTGTCAGTGTATCCCCATGTCAGCGTCTCTCTGTGTTATTTGTTTCTCCGTGTTTGTATCTCCCGTGTCTTGGTCTCTCAAAGAAGGTGTCTCCCCTTGTTGATGTTTTGCTGCATCTCAGTGCCTGATTTGTAAAACAATCAGTGCCAGAGCTCTAAGTTTGACTCAGAAGGCCACGGCCAGAGCTACGAATATCAGAGGGGCCGAATACGAAGAAGGCAGACTACATAGTCTCGATTCAACCTCATGCTTTTTTTATTCACCCCCATACACTTGTGCCTTAATATCTCACTCGTGCATGTTCTTTTTTCTCCATTTTCACTGTTTTCCCTCATTCCTTCTGTTGCATGTTTTTGATGTCTCTAATTCCTGGCATTCCCACTGCCTGTGAGAAAGGCAGGCCCGACCCCCTGCCTGGCTTGATTTAAACAGCCCGGTGTGTTTTCTCCCCTTCATCCTCCCGTGAATAAAAGATAACCTGCAATTCCGTCAGGCGGGGCAGCCAAACGACGCCCAGGCAAACCAGCAGCACAGCGAGGAAAAAAGCTATAAAAAGAGAAGCTTTGCACAAAAAAGCTATTCTACTCGCTGAGCAGTCTGTGGATTTCTATTTGTGATTACCATTTTTTTTATTAACAAAAAAATCTTTTTCTGCTCCTTTTGCGTGCGAATGATGGTGGATTTCTTTTAAGACATTTTTTGCAAAGCACACAATCACTCTCTATCTCACTACCTCACAACTTCACTCTCTCTAACTCACTACCTCACTCTCGCTCTATCTCACTACCTCACTCTCTCTCTTTCTATCTCACTAACTCACTTTCACTCTCTTTCACTACCTCACTCTCTCTCTATCTCACTACATCACAACCCCACTCTCTGTTTCTATCTCACTACCTCAGAACATCCCTCTCCCTCACTACCTCACTCTTTCACTACCTCACTCTCTCGGTCTCTCACTACCTCACTCTCTATCTACCTCACTCTCACTACCTCACTCTCTCTCTCTATTTCACTACCTCACTCTCTCTCTCTATCTCACTACCTCACTCTCTGCTAATGCAATAGGTCTCGCATATGCAAGCAATTAAGCTATTGCCAATATAAATGACAATGCCATTTATTTAGGGATACAAAAAAAAAATAATGAGGAATGCCAATAGCTCTACCTATAATATTGCCGAGACCTTTGCATTGTAAATGCTTGTTGCTAACATGGCTTCTGAACCTAGCTGCCTCAACAGTTCAAGAGCTCTTTCAAGGGGTGGGTACTTGACAGAAGACAAGGCAGGGTTGAATGTGTCTTTAATAGAAGCCCCTCTAGTGACTGAAAGATTGTGATTCAGCCTCTGTCAATCTGTTTCTTGCCAATTCCATCAGCTGGACCAAAGACTGTTGGTTCTTGCAACATTTTGGGCCCTGCAGCCCTACCGCGGGAATCCTGAAACCAAAGCGAAAACCAGAGTACAATTGATAGGTATGTTCCTGTTGTAGGTAACTGTTTAACCAACAGTTCATAACCAGTAGTGAGACTGGGAAAGGATTAACAAACACAGGGACAGGACGGTAAACACCCATTATTCCGCAACTTTCTTCCTGCATACCATCACTCCGCATACTTTTATTACGAAAGTACCATGACTCCGCAATGCCATTATAACACATGGCATTACATTTTATATGCTTTTACCATTCATTCATTTACAACAAAATTCGTTGTAAATGCATAAATGGTAAAAGCATGTTTTTTTATATGTTACAATAAGGTAAAGTATGGGTATAGGAGTATATGTTTTGGGGTACTGAGGTATATGTTTTGGGGTGTTTGGTTATTTTAAGGGTTCAGATATAGTTTTGGGATATGGGGTACAGGGGTATTTTTAGGGTTTGGGGATAGGTATGGGTTTTGGGGTACAGGGGTATTTTTGGGGTTCAGGGCTAGGTTTGGGTTTTGGGGTACAGGGGTATTTTTAGGGTTCAGGGATAGGTTTGGGTTTTGGGGTACAGGGGTATTTTAGGGTTCAGGGATAGGTTTGGGTTTTGGGGTACAGCGGTATTTTTAGGGTTCAGGGGTAGGTTTAGGTTTTGGGGTACATGGGTATTTTTAGGGTTCAGGGCTAGGTTTGGGTTTCGGGGTACAGGGGTATTTTTAGGGTTCAGGGGTATGTTTGGGTTTTGGGGTACAGGGGTATTTTAGGGTTCAGGGATAGGTTTGGGTTTTGGGGTACAGGGGTATTTTTAGGGTTCAGGGGTAGGTTTAGGTTTTGGGGTACAGGGGTATTTTTAGGGTTTAGGGGTAGGTTTGGGTTTTGGGTATAGGGGTATTTTTAGGGTTCAGGGGAAGGTTTGGGTTTTGGGGTACAGGTGTATTTTAGGGTTCAGTGGTAGGTTTGGGTTTTGGGGTACAGGGGTATTTTTAGGGTTCAGGGCTAGATTTTGGTTTTGGGGTACAGGGGTATTTTTAGGGTACAGGGTTATGTTTGGGTTTTGGGGTACAGGGGTATTTTTAGAGTTCAGGGCTAGGTTTGGGTTTTGGGGTACAGGGGTATTTTAGGGTTCAGGGGTAGGTGTGGGTTTTGGGGTACAGGGGTATTTTTAGGGTTCATGGCTAGGTCTGGGTTTTGGGGTACAGGGGTATTTTTAGGGTTCAGGGGTAGGTTTGGGTTTTGGGGTACAGGGAAATTTTTAGGGTTCAGGGGTAGGTTTGGGTTTTGGGGTACAGGGGTATTTTTAGGGTTCAGGGCTAGGTTTTGGTTTTGGGGTACAGGGGTATTTTTAGGGTTATGGGGTAGGTTTGGGTTTGGGGTACAGGGGTGGTAAAGTTATATGCGTGGTAAAAGATTGCGGAGTGATGGTACTGCGGAGTAATTGCACATGCGTTGTAATAAATGCGGAGTCATGGTATGCGGCATAAACGTTTTCGGGATAACGTCACATATTCGGACAGGACTCCTTCATTTCTGACCACCTTTCTCCTTGGATTTCTTAAAGCATTTACGGCCATATGTATCAAGGAACCATTTTGCGATTCTGTAATAGCGATTTTTAAGAAATCGCTATTTCAGAATCGCAAAATCGTATGTATCAAGAAAAACGCAATTTTTTTGCGATTTCTTGATGTTCCTTAATAGCGAATTCGCAATTAAGGAATACTTTCCCATTCATTTCTATGGGCCAGGAGGCCCATAGGAAGGCATGGGAATTTTCTCCCAATTTGCGATTCGCAATTTGCTAATCGCAAATTGAGAATAATTTCAATAAGCATAGGTGCACATGTGGTGCACATACATGCCCTAAGGGCATGTATGTGCCTCACATGGCACTTTGAAAAATGCAAAAATGTGCATTTTTCAAGGAATTCGCAACTTACCACCAACTAGAAGTTGGTGGTAATTTGCGATTCCTTAAGGCCATTTAGCAAATTTTTTTGCCTTCTTATATTGCATTTAAGGAATCGCAAAATTTGCGATTCCTTAAATGCAATTGCAAAATAAGGAATCGCAAATTTTGATATTCCTTATTTTGCATCGGGATTTCCTTCATACATACCATTTTGCGAATTCGCATTTGCAAAGGCCGAAATTCGCAGAATTTCGACCTTTGCGAATGCGAATTTCAATGATACATATGGCCCTTAAACTCTGGGTGCCCTGTCACCCCACAAAAGGAGCAATTGTGCTTACATTTGAAAGACCCCTGTGCCATTGAAAATGCTTTCTTATCATATGCCCAACATGCCCCTTTCTGCACTCCCCCTCCTGGCAAAAGGGCATCTGGCCACTGCCCTCTCTCTTCTTCAACATCATACAACGCAACCATGCATTCTGTTTGATCCCAAAACATTCCTGGTTTTGTGGCTTCCTTCAACCTGAATGCCTTATCATATGCCTTCCAGCAGGATCCCCCCAAAGTCCTCATTAGGACCCACTATTTTGTTCATATACAATGAGGTCTGTGGTCCTCACTCAAGGTATTTCTCAAGAAGAACTGACCGATAAATAATAAAACCCTTAATCCATTTCATGATTGTCTTCGCAACTTTTGGCTTCTTCAATTTATGTGAACAGTCTATGGATTCCTTGATGTCCTCATCTGGAGGTTTGACCACAGTGAGCTGAAACATATTAACATATGCACCTTTCTTTATTTGAGCTTTCAGGTCCTCTGATAAGTACAAACCTAACTTATCCCTAGGAGAAAGGAGTTGATCATGGGCCCTACTGGCGGTAGTTGTCCCCTCACCTTTCATCTCAGCCGCAGACCATACAATCACAGTGGATGCCCGGGGCAACAGTGTGGGAGGTGCCCCCATTGAATATCCACTGGCCCCAGTTGCTGGGTAGAAGCACTGGGGAGACTCTGGGTGCCAGCTCTGCCCCCAGGTGGAACATATGTGTTTCCTTCCACTAGGCTTTTTGTGGCTGCCAATGCCACCCCCTTCCTCTCCGTGATCACTGAGACTTGATTGCCTAATTGTGAAAGCCGTGGTAGCATCCTGGCTAAACTACTTACAAGGTCACTTACGGAACTAGCTAAGCTCATCCCAGCCAACCCCCTTTCTATCACTGTCTCTTCCCTTAGAACTATGACCTCACTTGAAGACTGACTAGTGGGTGTGGGAACCCTTGCGTGTGTCTGGTCTGCCCCTGTTGTCACCCCCCTTCGCTTTTCCCTTCTTTGCTCGCTTTTTAACTGGTGGGAAGGCTGCTTTTGGGGGACCCCTGCCCACCTAACAACTGAGTGTAAATCAGTCCCACTTACCCAAACAAGTCTGCAGCATTAGCTGAGCATCAAACTAGATCACAGCACGAGAATTTGAAAAACTACGTCGCCTTACAAAACTGAAAGATTGTCCGATTTCACCTAAGAACAAAAAACAGCATCTCATTAATGTGTGTGTGTGCACAGTGATCCAGCGGCCTATAGAAAATATATCATAAACAACGCTACCCAATTTTATAACCTATAAACAAAATTCTATACTAAATATGGACCCATTTATAAACCTGACATATTTTGGGCCTACTGAATCAGGTGGTCAGATTAAATCTATATACACATTATCTACAAACTATATACAATTTTATACATCTGCGGAAAGAATATTGTCATTAGAATAAAACTTGACCATTTAAACGACCACCATTGGCGACGTGATCTAGCTAATAGTAACCTACACTTCTGAATAACCAAGACCAGCTTGTTTGTCAAAAGTAAGATTTTATTTACTAAATTATGGTATATAAGTTGATAGTTTTATAAATGAATTTTATTAGCAATAAAGCAAACATGATTGTAAAGAAATATGAGAAAAATACAATTTAAGCAAGTAAATCAAATTTAAAGTGAATATATAAAGTTTAGCATTTCTAAAACCTAATTCCCTAACTGAACTAAATAGATAGAAATTAAAGAAAAGTTCTTTGAGGATTCTTACGTGCTCCACACAAAGTCCAACAGCACATCACCCTCATCGGAAAGTCAGAAAGCAGCAGCCAGCCCATCCCTAAGGGCTTGACTTTTTATACCTTTCTACGCTAACTAAACTAGCAAAGGAAAGTTTTCAGAAATCTTCGACGTCCCATTGGCTAAGAGTGACAAGTGACATGTCACCCACTTTTCAAAACTTCCATTAAATCACATTTCTTAGAGACCATTGTCTCTTCCACGTGAAACCAGAAGCTTCCTGAGTTTGCAACAAATGTATAAAGTCATTCTCGCAGCGTCCATTGACTTTCAATTGACTTCCGCGGATGCCAAGTTAAGGACTGACAAAATGTTCTTTTTCGACCTTGGCCATGTCCGACAGAATGATGACAGCACATTAGTTTTTGCTTTGTGAACGCAGCTTTTGACGAATAATTTATTTCAGAATGGGCGTCTCGTGACTTTTGCAGAATTACAAGTCAGCTCTTTTCTGCGACTCAAGTGACTAGGCCCAAAAGCAGGCAACTTATGATTTCTAGTATAAAACAAACACAAGAAAAGTATTAATGTAAGAAATAATGTAGATTCTGTATCCACCCCAGGATTTACTAATTAATTAACCCACCCGATTAATCAAAATGTTACCTAGCCATTGCAAACAAATAAAGCAGCGTTTATATCTACCAGTCTCCGTTGTTCCATGAGACTTAAATGCACCTAGAATAGTAGAAATGACATCACACAGACAAGGAAAAGCAAAACAAGCACATGCTTCTTTTAAGTTTGCAGCAGTTAGTAATGACAAAAACGAAAACAATAAATTATTTTATTATTTTGCACGAACAAAAAGATGCAACAATTATGCACGTTTATGAGCACACATGTTAGTCCCCCCATGTGTAAAGTTTAATCTAAGTTGTATTAGCACGACATATCACAAATCATTAATATTATTATTCATGTTATGGAAATATGACTTCGCGAGTTTAAACAAAATTTTGTTTTCTATCTCGCTCCATCAACTCCCTCATCTGGTGATTAACAAATCACCACACCAGCACTCAAAATTTTGATATTTTAAATTTCTAAGAAATCGATTCAAATTCATTTGTATCAGTAAACCTAAAAGTCTGTTTCTGCATAATCTTTGGAATTAGCATAACGCTCTCTATGTAACTCCTGTAATTCGATCTCTCTTTCTTCTTCTTTTCTGAGTTTATAGATTCTTTTCTTTTCTTTCAACTGTTTCTTTCTTTTATGTAACAAACAACCTATTTTGGTCAAAATAAAAATGAATACTATTATAATCAAAGGTGCCAGAATCTTGCCAAGAATTGAACTTCCGATATTATGAAACCAGTTTTTAATTGCTTGAAACCTTTTTGAAAGTTTCCCTGTAAAATCATCTTCTTCTAAAGGAATTATCTCTGAATGCATTTGTGTAATATTCTTAATATACATTTCAATATTCTTACTTTCATCAGGTATATATGTACAACAATGTTGTACATGTAAAATGCCACAGACTCCTCCCTCTTTTGCTAGGAGTATGTCTAAAGCAAGGCGGTCTTGAATTACCATGGATCTAATTGCAATAACTTCAACATTTACTAATTGAAATCCATCAGCAGTGTCAGTTGATAATCTATCAACTATAGTGGACAATTTTCTGATTCTCCCTGCATTTAGGGTTATACCAACAAAAGGTATTACAGCTTGAAAAATATCTCCCAGAACTTCAGTAAAAGTTTCTCTTTTAGCTCTATTTACATAATTATGAATTTTAAACAATCCTTCTGAATCTCTGTCAACATGAAACACTTTAGGAAAAACAATTCCCACATAACAAGTTCCATACCAGTGGTCTGGAAGGTTGTAGTAGGCTTTGTCACCACAAACAAAATAAATCCCAGGAAAGATAGGATCCTTTCCATCTTTAAATCCCCAACCTCCCAAAATCTGATAAGTATCTTCACAGTTACTTGCACCTACAAAATAATTATCAAAAAGTGTATTGTCTCTTCTAATGCAAAGCTTTCCACTAACTGGTTTGTCTATGTGAATTGCAATATTTTCAAGCATTTTGCCATTTAATTTCTCATCCTCTTTTTGCCAGAAAGCTGACTTAGTCTGCTTGACTAATTCATTCCTCTTATAAATTGCTCTTCTCTCTTCAACCATATTCAAAAATTTCTTTCCTTCAGCACTTAGTTTACATGTTAGATTATTCTTATAAGCATACTCGTAAGTGAGTTCATTAGTAACAAGGAAAAATTCTCTCATTTGTTTTGCTTTCTTATGCTTGTTTAAAACATTATCAATCTTAATATTTGCAAAAATTTCATCATAATTTGAATAGTAATATTCTAAACGTCCAGTTTGATAAAATAAACTAGTTAATACACTACATGTTACAGCATAAGTGAGAGGAAGCATATTATATGTTACTCCCTCAGAAACAGAAGCAGGTAACTTAACACAGACATAACAGTCTTTTGCATCCATTACCTTAACATATTCACTCAATAGCTTTGTGAATGTATTACTTGAAAAATCACCAATTGATTTATCTTGATGAATGTTAGGCTGATGATCAATAACTTTTGTAGACGCACTATGTTTAGTTTGACTAACCAGAGCTTTGCTTGTTATGTTAACTTTGTGTAATTCTCTATTCATCTCCAAAGGGATAATCACAGCTAGAATCAACCAGAGCAGAACTAAAATGAGCAGACATACCAGAGTCATCTTACAGCATCTTTTAAAAACAGAACACTTTGAAGTGCTCTCCTTAACATAAGGCATTCTTCGTTAATTTTAGCCTCAAAAATAAAAATAAATTTTAAAATTTATATACACCCCCCTTTTAAAAAATTTTTTTTTTTTTTTTTTTTTTTTTTTTGTAACCCTAAACAAGATTTCTCCGACCTTATGTCATACATAAGTTTTCTTCAACTAAACAGTTTTTCTTCGACCTTGTGTCAACTAACAAATTTTCTTCAGCCTTTTGCCAATTTAATATTTCTGTACTTCAATCATTGTCACTAATTTCTTGGATTTCGTTTTCTTCTTCACTACTATCATATATGTCAATAACAGGTGGAATTACTAAGTAAGTCCACTCAGGAGACTTGTATTTTTGGTTTGGTCTTATTATTCTCTTTCCTTTTCTCGATATCACTTCAATTTTTCTTCCAACTCCAACTTCTTTTCCAGGACTCTTTTGACTACTGATTTCTTCAACTTGTTCTCTTGGCTTTTTGATCAATCTGACTCTCAATCTTCCACCTGGCCAGTAGTCTGCTTTTCTCACGTACTTCTTCTTTGGTTCAGAATTATTTGATTCTGACTTCCAAGTCCTTTTCTTTCTGTTTTCACTTTCACCTTCCACGTCACTTTCTTCAGTTTCGTAGTCTGAAATTTCAATTGACTCAGGAACTTCTCTATTCGGCAATTTCACTCCTTCAGGAATTTCACTTTGTCTTCCATCACTGGTACTCGGTAATTCGTTTTCCTCCTCTTCCTCAATTACCTCCAACTTCCCAGATTTCGGATATTTGTTCCTTACTTCAGAGTTTGTTCTCTGCCTTTCGATACTCTCCTGGTCTGAAACTTCTTTTTGTTCAGCTTCTTTGTCTTCAATGGAGACAACCGAATCCTCAGTTATCTTTCCTTTTAACAGATTCTCTTCACCTTCAGAATCTATTTCAATTATTTCCAAGTCTTTTCTTGTCAGATTTCCATTCACTGGCACAGTTTCCAGATGTCGACTTTCTTGTCGATCTTCAGAATCTGGAATTATTTCACCTTCTGTTTTGCCTTCTGCTTCAGAATCAGAATCCTCTGTAGTATCACTTTCAACATCAGAACTCTCAGGAGTTGGTACTGGAATAGTATGACTAGGATGTATCCAACGTTTCAATCCTCTGCACTTTACAGCATTAGTAGTGATCAAGATTATCTGCCTAGGTTTCTGCCATCTAGGAGCTAGACAATTCCTTCTCCGATGCACTTTTGTTCTGACCCAATCGCCAGGTCTCAGATCATGTGTCAAAACCTTTTCATTTGATTGAGCTTCAGTTCCCACCTGATTAGACACAGAAGTTACCATATCAGATAACCTTTTACAGTAATCCAAAATCGCACTGTCATTTATGCTCAACAGTTTACCTACAGGTACAAAAGCTTGCCTCATAACTCTTCCCATTAATATTTCATGAGGACTCAAACCTGTCTTTTTATCTGGTGTACTTCTTAATGACATCAAAACAAGTGGAAGAGCATCAGTCCATTTTATACCTGTTTCAAGACACATTTTTCCAATTCTGTTTTTAATTGTTCCATTTATTTGTTCAACTACTCCTGATGCCTCTGGTCTGTATGCACAGTGTATTTTCTGCTCAATGCTCAAAGCTTCGCAAATTAATTTCATCAGTTTGTTATCAAAATGGCTTCCTCCATCACTCTCAATAGTGACTGGAAAACCGTACCTTGGGATGATTTCTCTGAGCATTAGTTTTGCCACTGTAATTGAATCACAATGTCGTGTAGGGAAAGCCTCTACCCATCTTGAAAACAAGCATACAATTACAAGTACATATTTCAAACAATTGTGTAAGGGCATTTCAATGAAATCCATTTGTAACCTGGTAAAGGGACCACCTTCTCGACCAATTATTCCTGTCCCCACCACTGATTTTCTGTTTGGATTCATTTGTTGGCATGACAAACACCTTTGACAAAAAGATTCAGCAATAGTTCTAAACTTGGTATTGAACCATGTTTCTCTGAAAAGTCTAACCATAGAATCTCTTCCTAGATGTGCTGGACCATGATATAATCTGGCCATGTCAGCAATCAAACAATTTGGTAAGACTACTCTGCCATCTTTTAAACCCACACTCCATCTTCTTCACGTGGTCTACAATCTGATCTTAACCATAAGTCTTTTTCATCATCTTCTGCTTCATTTTGTAAATCTCTAATCTCATGCCATGTTTCTACAACAGTTGTTAGCATTAATGAATTTGAATCAGTTTCTTTACTCCTTTCCCGATTGTATGAATAATTTTTCCTTGCGCAGTATTTAGCTGTTTCATCTGCGAAGGCATTTCCCTTGGAAATATAATCAGTTCCTCTAGTGTGCGCTGCACATTTAACAATGGCGATTTCTTTTGGCAATTGTATTGCTTCAATTAATCTCCTAATGAAAACTGCATTTTTAATTGGTGATCCTGCTGATGTCATGTATCCTCTCTGTGACCAGAGTTGTCCATAATCATGCACAACTCCGTACCCATACTGACTATCAGTAATGATGGTAACTCTTATATCCTTTGATATTTCACATGCACGAATTAAAGCAATCAATTCAGCCACTTGTGCTGAACAAACTCCTTCAAGACATGATGCTTCTTCAATATCTACGACTGTACAAACTGAATATGAAGCTTTTAAGACACCTCCTTCGGATCTTAAGCATGACCCATCTACAAAGTAGACAAAATCCGATTCAGACAAAGGTCTGTCTTTGATGTCTTTTCTTGGTTTAGTGCAGAATTCCATGACATCTAAACATTCATGTTCTGTTTCAATGTCATCAACAATTTCAGAATCAGGCAGTAATGTAGAAGGATTCAGATTTAAACATCTTGAAATCGAAACATTATCTGCTCCTAGTATGATTTTCTCATACTTTGTCAATCTGCTACTTGTTAGATGTTGAGTCTTACCTCTTGTCAGTAATATTTCAACTGAATGAGGCACAAAAACTTTTACAGGAAATCCCATAATGATCCCCTCACTTTGTTCGAGGCTGATACTTGTAGCTGCAACTGCTTTCAAACAACCTGGTAATGCTTTTGCAATTGGATCAAGAACTGCAGAGAAGTATGCAATAGGTTTCTTTAAATTTCCGTGTCTCTGAATTAACACAGATAATGCACATCCTTCTCTCTCACTGCAATACAGTTCAAAATCTTTTTCATAATTTGGCATACCTAAAGCAGGAGCTTGACACAAGCTCTTTTTCAGATTCTCAAAAGAATCCATCTCAGCATCATTGAGAATAATTGGATCTTTTACATCTGACTTTGTTAGTCTTTGTAGTGGTTTTGCAATTACTGAAAATCCATTTATCCATTGTCGACAGTAACCAACCATTCCCAAGAACATTCTGACCTGTCTTTGTGTTCTTGGTGGTAACATTGCTTGAATCATTTTTATTCTCTCTATTGTTACTTGTCTTTTTCCCTTTGCAATTCTGTGACCAAGATATTTTACTTCTTGTTTGCAAAACTGTAGTTTTGCTGGGGACACTTTATGTCCTTCTTCTGCAAGGCGATTTAACAGAATTATTGTGTCTGTTACACAGTTTTCTCTTGTCTTTGCAGCTATTAACAAATCATCAATATACTGCACTAGCGTAGACCTACCAGGTAAGTCTAGGTCTTCTAATGATCTTTTTAACAGTTCGTTAAAGATTGAAGGACTTTCTGTATAGCCCTGAGGGATTCTTGACCATCCGAGGGTCTTACCTTGGAATCTGAAAGCAAATATTTCATAATTGTCTGGATGTAAGGGAACAGTAAAGAATGCATTGCAAAGGTCAATAACTGTATACCATTCAGCATCATGTGGAATTTGAAATAGAATTACTGCTGGATTTGGAACCACAGGACAACATGGAACGACAATTTGATTAACCTTTCTCAAATCTTGTACGATTCTAAATGTTCCGTTAGACTTTTTAACTCCCATAATCGGTGAATAACAAGAGCTACTCTCCATTTCTTTTAATACACCTTGCTTAATTAATTTTTCAATTATAGGTGTAATACCTTCAATTGTTTCTGTTTTCATTTTATATTGTGGAGTGTTTGGAAATTCTATTCCCTGTTTCAATGTAATTTTTACTGGATCTACGTTTTTCATCAGACCCATCTCATTTCCAGTAAAATCCCATATTTCAGATTTCACTGTTCCTTTGAGTTCTTCAGGTAAATCTTTTTCTTCAAATGCAGGAAACAATTTTGTTTCTTCTGCTTCCATCATCATCATTGTCATTCTGTATAAACCATCTTCCTCCATTGTTTGTAATTCAACTCCATCAGGAGAACAATATATTCTACAATTCATTTTACATAGGATGTCTCTGCCTAATAGATTTACTGGACTACTATTACAAACCACAAATCTGTGTTTATCTCTGTAGTTTCCAATTTCAACTGGTACTGGATCAGTTAAGTCAGTTTTAATTTGCTGATTACTTACTCCGACAACTTGGATGGTATCCCCAGAGAGAGGTAGGTTTTCAATTTCCACTGATCTAACAGTAGAACGGGTAGCACCAGTGTCCACTAGAAAAGTGATGTCTACATCATTAACTTTCCCGTTTACAAAAGGACCAGACTGGTCAACCTCAAGAGTGGCTCCAACGACACACTCTTCCTCCTCTCTCGGGCACCGTCAGCAATAATCATCAGAATCGCTGTCTTGACTTTCTGTTAATAAGAATTGTTGTGAAGCATTTTGCATTTGAACCCTTTGCTGCTTTTGCTGTTTTTGTGGTTTTATTACCTGTTCACTTCCCTGAAATCCCACGTTTGGATTATATTTTTGAACTCCCCCACAATTCGGAAAAGGTGGTTGTGGCAATTGGTCTTGACGATTATTCACCTGTTGTTGTTGCTGTTGCTGTAACTGTCGCTGAATATTAAATTCGTTTAACCCCTGTTGCATCTGTAGCTGTCGCTGCAGGTCAACACCATTCTGCATCTGTGGATTTAATAAGGGATTCTTTAAGTTTTTAGGAGGATGAGGACACTCGTCTCTCCAATGTCCAATTTCGCCACAATTAAAACAAGGTAATCTTTGCTTCAACTCCTCAATCTTTGGGCTAAATTTCTTTGGGAAATTATTATTTTTAAACTTTCCTTGTATCTGGTTTGTATTTCCAGTTTGAACAAAATTAGTGTTCTTATTACCCATGCTGGCAATCTGTTGCTCAGCCACTTTCACCTGAGCCCACATGGCTTTCTCCTTCAGCTTCTTCTGTTTTACTTCTATTTCATCGCTGCAATACTTTGCTTTTCTTAGAATATCATCTACAGATAGTGATTGCCATCCGACAATACTATTTCTGATCATTTCTCCAATTTCAGGTTTTAGTCCATAAACAAATCTATAGACAAAATGGCTCATGTCTTTTTCATCTAATTTTTCATAACCACTGTATTGTTTAAAGATTAACAGTAGTCTTTCATAAAAAGAATGAACTGATTCTTTTGTTTCCTGTTCTGTCCTTTCTATTTTAACCCAATCAACTTCTTTGGGTGGAATTTTGTTTTTCATCCAAACAATTACTTTTTCATAAAAATCCATTACAAGTGGATTAGGAGCACCTGTTTCTTTGATTCGCTCAGGTTCTGTTTTTGGCCAACTAATCGATATTTTGCATTCTGTCCAAAGATCAGATGGAACGACAATGTCAAAAAATCCATCTAAATCAATCCACAGAACTTTTGACACTTTGATAAATCTATCGACTTGCCTGTACCACTCAACTGGTTTTTCCCTCAATTTTGGAAAGTCATTTGTAAATAACAGAATGTCCTGTCTCGACCAAGGGACATGAACATATCCTCCACCTGCAATTTCTCTCATTGGAAATTGTTTTGACAATTTTTCCAATCTTTCATCTTCCTTCTTTTTCGTCCATTTTACTCTCCATTTGTTCAGTTCTCCTAGCTTTTTGATATAGACAATCAAATCTTTAATGTGAACTATTCTTCCCATTGAGTTTAAACTCTCAATGTCACTTTCTGAAAAGTCTAATCTGTAATGCTTTGCAAAATTCTTTTGTTTACTCACATCGATTTCAAGTTCTGCTGCTAGATCCTCTAGTTGATCATATTTGTTTTTCGTTTTCCACTGTATGCTTTTACAAATGAACAGTAGTTCATCATCTCGATAGTAATTTAAACTATCTGGACCAATTGTTCCAATTATTAATTCTTCGATATTCGCTTTTAATTTGGCCACATCAAGTTTTGGTGTGGTTACCCTGGCTTCAGGACTCCCTATATCTGATATAGCACCCATTGGTGTTTTTGGAGATAAATCCTCATTGAAGGTTAAATCAGGCATTCTCGATTTAGAAGAGTTTATTTCAGATAAATCTGAATAAAATTTTTCAGCAGCCTTTTGAATTTCTGTATTTAAAGGAATAGTTAATCCAGTTTTGTTTGTCTCCTTTTGATCAAATACGGGCTGAACAGGACCAATTGTTACTGGAACTGTCACAGCTTCCATGCCTTTTGTCATTCTTTTTATTAATTCTTCTTTTGATCTTAAATATTCATTATAATCAACATCTTCAACATTTCTTGCCTCTCTTGAATAATCTTTTGGAGGTTCTCTTGCTCTTGGAGCCATTGTAAAATGTCTACCTTCATTTCGAGCATTCTCGAATTCTGGTCTTCTAGGAGTTTCAATGATTTCACAATTATTTGGATAAAGTTTAGGAGCTTCATTAATTGGAGGTGCACTCGGTGAAGTTTCAGTAGAAACCACCGGAGTAGACCATGATCTAGGAGGTCTCAAAGGCTGATTCTTTCTAGCAGTTGTATATATTTCTTCCATAACTGCATCCTCAGATTCACTTTCCATTGATTTCCCTGTAGGAGAACCCATTACCATTTCATGAATTAAATACAATCCTTCACTCATGTTTCCCTGTCTCCACATTCGCAATCTATCTTCATGAGTTTCTCTTTTCCAAGATGGATTTTTAGAAGGTCTTTTAATTCCACTAGCTTCTCTTTGTAACTGATACATCTCGTCTTCCCACTCAACTAAAGCTTCAAATTGAGTTGGTCTCGGTTTTGGAACAAGAGCATTCATTTTCTCTCGTAAATTTCTTAAAACCTTTACATTAAATGAACCATCATCAGGCCAAGTTAAAACACCGTCGTTTTTAGTATAGCGTTTCCAATTGTCGAACCATAAGACAGTATGATATCCATATTCACCTTCCATATACGCTGCAGGTGTTTTATACTTATGAAGTAGTTTACCACCTCGCGTTTCGATTTTCTTGTCAGGTGAAAATAAATTCTTAAACTTCTGAAATAATGTTGGCTTTTTCTTAACATGTTTAAAATGATAACTCATTTTTAAGAGTTAAATCTAATTCACAAAATCGTTCGTAAAATATTTCCGGGATGTTCCGTAAAACAACCAATCCGTGCGCGAAACACACCAACAAGCCAATGACAGTTGAGCTACGTCACTTTTCTGCTCAACCAATAAATTTAGAGTTTTTCTGAAGGACCAATCAGCTCACAGGCCGTCAGAGACTCAAGAGCCAATCAGAATATAGCTTGTGACGTAGGTCACCCAATCCCAGCGCGGCTCTGTGACGTACACAGCAGCTGCGGTTTCTCGTTTCTCACTCCTGGCGCTTACCCCTCCTTCACAAAATCTTTTCACAGCGCCATTTTAAGAACACTTTTCAGTGTAAATTAATTCTTAACAATGACTATAAAGACAACATCTGTTCGTTTCACTATTTAGGATAGTTTACATACATTCAAGTATCCACACTTCGGAATAGACGGCGCTATTCACACTAAGGATAATATTCAATTGTCAGTAGAGTAACCTTACCCCACCCTTCTAACACGTATAATTATGAACTCGCTTTGCCCTGAACCCACCGCGAAGTGAAAGTTCTAAGAGTTCCACTTGAACATAAAATACAATTCAAACTCGCACTTTCACACTGAAATTTCCCTAATTTCAAACATACATGAAATCCGTACAGGACTCTCACCTGTTTATAGAAATCATGCACCGTTAGCAAAATAACGACGTTATCCGTACAGGGCTCTCACCTGTTTATAGATATGAAACATGTACCCGTACAGGACTCTAACCTGTTTATAGATAATCATGCACCGACGCTAATTTACCCTTCACTCAAGCTCGGATATAACTAATACTTTTATCACAGTGAGTTTTATGGAAGGCGCTTTGTCCCTATTCTCATGCTGCTTTAATTTCTTAGAAAATCCTCACTTTACAAGATTCAGACCTAGCCCTAAAACTGTGCTGCTCGGCGACAACACTATGGTACACGGCGATACCTCTTGTGATACTCGGCGATATCACTACAAACAGAACAGATGGCTTGCGTGACTAATTTCTCGCCACACAATCTATACCGGTATAGCTTACAGATAGCACGAAAAACGAACTTAACATGTGTTAAAACATCGATCCTATTTCCATACCATAACACTTTAGTAACCCTTAGCAACCAACATATTACCTTGGTTACCCTTAGCAACCATCAATTTCTGCTACCAGAGAATTGATCCAGCGGCCTATAGAAAATATATCATAAACAACGCTACCCAATTTTATAACCTATAAACAAAATTCTATACTAAATATGGACCCATTTATAAACCTGACATATTTTGGGCCTACTGAATCAGGTGGTCAGATTAAATCTATATACACATTATCTACAAACTATATACAATTTTATACATCTGCGGAAAGAATATTGTCATTAGAATAAAACTTGACCATTTAAACGACCACCATTGGCGACGTGATCTAGCTAATAGTAACCTACACTTCTGAATAACCAAGACCAGCTTGTTTGTCAAAAGTAAGATTTTATTTACTAAATTATGGTATATAAGTTGATAGTTTTATAAATGAATTTTATTAGCAATAAAGCAAACATGATTGTAAAGAAATATGAGAAAAATACAATTTAAGCAAGTAAATCAAATTTAAAGTGAATATATAAAGTTTAGCATTTCTAAAACCTAATTCCCTAACTGAACTAAATAGATAGAAATTAAAGAAAAGTTCTTTGAGGATTCTTACGTGCTCCACGCAAAGTCCAACAGCACATCACCCTCATCGGAAAGTCAGAAAGCAGCAGCCAGCCCATCCCTAAGGGCTTGACTTTTTATACCTTTCTACGCTAACTAAACTAGCAAAGGAAAGTTTTCAGAAATCTTCGACGTCCCATTGGCTAAGAGTGACAAGTGACATGTCACCCACTTTTCAAAACTTCCATTAAATCACATTTCTTAGAGACCATTGTCTCTTCCACGTGAAACCAGAAGCTTCCTGAGTTTGCAACAAATGTATAAAGTCATTCTCGCAGCGTCCATTGACTTTCAATTGACTTCCGCGGATGCCAAGTTAAGGACTGACAAAATGTTCTTTTTCGACCTTGGCCATGTCCGACAGAATGATGACAGCACATTAGTTTTTGCTTTGTGAACGCAGCTTTTGACGAATAATTTATTTCAGAATGGGCGTCTCGTGACTTTTGCAGAATTACAAGTCAGCTCTTTTCTGCGACTCAAGTGACTAGGCCCAAAAGCAGGCAACTTATGATTTCTAGTATAAAACAAACACAAGAAAAGTATTAATGTAAGAAATAATGTAGATTCTGTATCCACCCCAGGATTTACTAATTAATTAACCCACCCGATTAATCAAAATGTTACCTAGCCATTGCAAACAAATAAAGCAGCGTTTATATCTACCAGTCTCCGTTGTTCCATGAGACTTAAATGCACCTAGAATAGTAGAAATGACATCACACAGACAAGGAAAAGCAAAACAAGCACATGCTTCTTTTAAGTTTGCAGCAGTTAGTAATGACAAAAACGAAAACAATAAATTATTTTATTATTTTTCACGAACAAAAAGATGCAACAATTATGCACGTTTATGAGCACACATGTTAGTCCCCCCATGTGTAAAGTTTAATCTAAGTTGTATTAGCACGACATATCACAAATCATTAATATTATTATTCATGTTATGGAAATATGACTTCGCGAGTTTAAACAAAATTTTGTTTTCTATCTCGCTCCATCAACAGTCATCTACTGCCCAAATATGGTTACCTCCTCCGACAATACAAAAGATTTTTGCAATTATTAAAGCCCCGGTGTGTCGATCTACGTGTGTTCTCTCAAGGTGCAGAACTAGGCGTGTATTAAGAAAATCACGTGATCCGCCCAGGGATGGATGGCAGCTCTCTTAAAGTTTGAAATCAAGCAGAATCAATGACATGCGAATGCTGAGTTAAAAATGGTGCAAACTGGCAGGCAGCGAAAGGAAATATTTGAAAGAAAACAGGGTAACTAAAAAATGTCAACAATTCATGTACAGTTGTGGAAATAAAACAACAACAATACAATATCGCCTCGGGTCTAGGTTTAGCACAATAAACTTATCTTAGCAAGGACGTGTGATCAATGTCCGAACTCTTTCATAGTTATAATATAACCAAAAAAGGGGAAAAATATCCCTTTAGGACTCCTTAAAGGAGGAACCCATATGATGAAGCATGTCACCCTCGGGTGAGTGAGGGTTCTCGTCCTAAAGGGATATTTTGTTGTTACAATAAAACAACAACTACATATCGCACAGCTAAAAAGGCCCCAACAGGTCTTATTTTATTTCACACAACCTGTGTATATTGTCAACGTATTACAATAAACAAGATAAACTCTCATGTTTATGTTTTACCCTGGGTGTCATCGGAGTATAGCATCAAAATATAATAACCCCAAATAGTCATACCTTTTTACATATGTGCTTAAACAAATACCCAACAGTCACACCTTTTTACATATGTGCTTAAACAAATACCCAACAGTCACACCTTATTACATATGTGCTTAAACAAATACCCAACAGTCACACCTTATTACATATGTGCCTAAACAAATACCCAATGTCTTGGATAAAAGCACCTCCCCACATACAATGCCAAAATGTGGTCTGAAGATATAAGTCCAAAAGAAAATTCTCAGATGACTAATGGGAATAACACTGCAATTGGGCAGAGGTTTGCTGTGAAGAGAGCACTAAATGAGTGGCAAGGTAGGGGGCTCAAAATACTTTGCGGCCGCCTAGAAGGAACATAAGGGGTAAATCTAGAGGTAGATGAGCAGAAGTATTTCCTATCTACCATCCCCAGAGTGGAAAGGGGAGGAAGGTGGAGCCTAAGGCTATTTGTTTCTGAAAATTAAATTATGGATCACATTTCATCAGCATCATTGAGGCCCCATTTTGCTGTGCCATACTTCTCAATTAGTGTAGCTTTTGTTCTATTAGGAACAGATTCAATGGTGCTGCCGCTTTGGTTTCTCTGTACTATATAGAGTACTGACGATTGAGTGTCACCATATGGGTAAGGTTTTTGTAATGTTCTGTGAGGGGATCGCCAGACACTGCACATACAGTGTACCACATTTTTGGTGTTGCAGTTGGAGAATTTAATTTGATGGTGTATTTTGCCATTTATTGTGATAGATGTAGTATTATTAGTGAATTGGCACTCAATGCAGTTGTTGCATTTATAGTGACCGCTAATAGGATGCAAGCCAATGGCTGCATGTAGATCAGTTTTCTTTTTTTTTCTGTAGGGCGTGCAGCTCTGACTAGATGATAAGGACTCATGGATGTCATTTATTTACTAACCTGTTCTAAGTGTTAGGTAGGGAATATTTCTTAGGAGGAGACCAGCACTCAATGTTTATGGTTATCACCTCCAACCTACTTAAAACCTATTCCTTATGAGGCATATTTAACAAATATTCATGCAACGCTATTGCGTTGTGTGAATGGCAGGGAGCTGAGAAGCACCATTTCTACTAAGATATTGAGCTCTTCAGCTCTATTTTAGTGCAGGACCACTTGTGGCTGTCTAGCGCCAATGAAGGCACCCTTGCACCATGCTGCAAAGATGCCTGCTACTTCCTATTTCTATGCGTGATGCATTCTGCATCAAACATAGAAACACATAAGAAAGAGGAGATTGCCTTACTAGATCTCCTTGTTATGCCTTACTGGGCATTGTACCATTTTCATGCATTCTCAGTTTTACCAGCTTTAATAAATCTGAGAATGGGTCAAAATTCATGGGTGGATGCACAGGAACGGCCATGCTCCACCTATGGAACGACTCTCAGAAGTGTACCCCAACACAATGCAAGGGTCTGCATTTAGTTACATTTTCCTTATCAAGCCACTCAAAGTGGCCCTTGCATGGCTTTGCAAATACCAGCTAACATTTTGCACCATGGCTGCGCTAAAAAGGTATGTTATTTGTTTATGTAGTGATGGTGCAGCGGGATATATATTAATGTTTAAATAAGCTACTTCTTCATGCCAAGGGATGATTGTTGCAGGGAGTGGATCCCCAGCTGATCCTCAATAGTGTTATTGGTTTTATTATAATAGTATATACCGCAGTTCCTGGGTATGCAGTCTGAGCTGGGAAGTGCAGACTGTGGGGAATATCCGCTGATCTGTTCATCAGAACTTCGTTCACAGAATCTGATCCTCAATTCCAGTATTGATTATCTTGACCTTATTGAAAAGATCAATAATAACAAACTGTACAATATCTTTTTTTTAAAACCACTGTGCGGAACTACTTACCACAACAGTGTATCCAAAAACCTAGGGCTCTCCCCTTTGAGCAATTTCTCAAATGTTATACAATTTGTAAACCTGAAGATGAACATTTCATGGAAGAATACTTTAATTGACATGATGAGGTACTCTATGAAAGGGGTGTGACACTTTCTGATTGAGAATCTTCTGACCTCCAAAATCAAACAACTCCTGGTCAGCTGTACAATTGTTACCGTCCCTTCAGTAATAGGTTCAATATGATCATCAAACAAATACTCTGGAATGTATTGCTTTCTAGCAATCTTGCACTCAAGGCGGGAGCTAGGCATTGGCTGTGGGGGTAGCTGCCTATGACCTCGCTCCAGCTCACAACCACGGGGGCTGCACCAGTGGAACACCTTAAAAAAGACTATTGTGTTGCGAGGCCAGGGGGCAGCAGTGCAGGTCCCCTGCTGCAAGGCCCAAGGGGCCCGTCCCCTGGGCTTCGCTGTCACGGGCTGAAAGGGCTTCAAAATCAATTCACTGCACAACTACCACATTTAGATGGGTATTTTAAGTGTCCTTAGATGAGATCCTTGCCCTGGCTTGAATAAAAAGTACAACAAGAGTGTTCATATCATTGGCGTTATCAAGAAAGAGTTAAATGGCAACTACTAGACATCAATTCGTCTAATTCTTCTTAGCTGAGTTTTTATTTGTATACATTGCATGAATTTTATATGTATGTTATGAGATGTTATATATCACAATTTTTGTGTTAATGTATCATGTCATTTGTAAATGTTTCACATTTGTGTTGTGTACATCTGATATTTATTGTCTATTGTGAATGTACTCATAATAATAATAATATTAGATGTGTTATGGACTTTTTAAAAACTTTTTTTCTTAGTTCCTTTTTTTCATATTTATTGTTCTTGCTGTTCAGAATATTGATGATCAGAGAACCTTTAATGATTTAATATGTAATTTATTTATATAGTAAATGAAATAGTAATAATAATCATCATCAAATAAATCATAAAAAATGAAAAAATATCACAGATTTCATGTTCATATATGGCCTTTATTGTGTAGTTACATGAGAATCGTTGCAGTTGCCAAGGGGTTCTTTATTACATTGCAAACATTGTCCATGTTCATAGCGGTGGTTTACAATATGCATAGACTCCAGGGAGATCTCGATTCACAGGATACTGAGTCAAAGCCAGGATTCAAGGCTGGCACCTCATGATGCATGATGGACAGCTGTAGCATCTAGGCCACATCACCTACCGTGAAAGTACATGGCAGAACCAGCAAAAGCAGAGAAGAGGCAGGAGAGAGATGAACTATGAAGAGTACAGCAAGAAGGATAGATGTGGATGTGAGAGGGGCGGGGACAGCCTGAAGAGGCTGGGGAAAAGTTGATGTGAAGGGAGCAGAATCAGCCTATAAGGGTGAGACTGGAGGGAAGGATGAAAGCCGAAAAGTAGTGCATGGATAGAAGAGGTAGATATAAGAGGCAGAACCATTAGGAGAACTTAAATGGCATGGCGAGGGAATGATGAGAGGCGGATGTAAGAGGATAGGACCACAAAGAGAAGGTAAGAGACAGGGGGAGGTATATGTTAGAGGAGTAGAACGAGCAAGAGAAAGAAGCTGAGGAGAGATGAGAAGTAATAAGTACATCATGGAGGTGGGAGATGGTTGTAATAGGGGCAGAATCAATGGGAAGTGTAAGAGACCGAGGGAGAGATGAATTATTATGCAGAGCATGGAAGGGAGAGATGAATGTAAAAAAAGAAAGAAACAGGTGGTTAAGTTAGGAAGCTGGAGGGAGTGATGAGAGGTAAAAAGTAGTAGATGGATGGGAGATGTAAAAGTGTCATAACCAGCAGAGTTGAAAGAGAGGTAAACTGAGAGGTGGATGTAGAAGGACAGACTCCATGAGAAAGGTAAGAAGTAGGGAGGAAAGCGGTGAAGTATAGAGAATGGAGGAGAGAAATATAAGAGGAACAGAGAGATAAGTGACAAAGCTAGGTGAGAGATGGATGTAAGAAGGGCAAAATATGCAAGATAAGTTTAGAGGCTGGCGAGAGAAGAGGAGAAGAAAATGGAGGGGTTAGATGGGTGTAAAAGGGAAACAATCAGTGAGAAAAGATAAGAGGCTTTGAAAGGATGGAAATGAAGAGTTAGATGTAATTGGGGCATAACCAGTGAAAACGTTTAGAGGCTGGGGGAGGGTTGAGAGGTGAAGGTGGTGCATGGATATGAGGTATGGATAAAAGAGGGGCTGGTTTGTCATAAACACAGTGGTGAGATGTGGATGTAAGAGAGTAGAACCATCAAGAGATTTTAGGCAGTTGTCTGGTAAAGGTGGATCTTAGATGGGCAGATCTAGCAAGCTCAAAGTAAAATGCTTGGTGGGAGATTAAGAATAGATCAGGAATGAAGAGGTCAATCTAAGAGGGACAGACTCAGCAAGAGAAGGTAAGAGGAGAGAGGGAAGGAAAAAGGGAATAGGTCTATGTAATAGGGTTAGACCAGAGAGAAAAGATTAAATGAAACATGGAATTAGGATGGCAGAACCAGCAGAGAAGAAAAAAGGCTGGGTGGAGAGTTTAGAGGTGAAGAGTAGGGCCAACACAATTAGATGTGCATGCAAGGGGGCAAGAATAACAACAGAATGTGAGAAGTTAGGTTTAAAGATGACATTTGGAGAGCATTGATGGGAAAGATGGGTGTAAGAGTGGCAGAAACAGAGAGAAGAGAAGATGCTTGAGGAGAAATTACAAGTGAAGAGGAGATAATGAAGAGGGTGAAGTAGCTAGAAGAGGGACAGATACAACAAGAGTAGGTAAAACCTGGGCAAGAGATGAGATGAAAAGAAGAGCATGGAGGTGAGAAGTTGATGTAAGTCGCCAGAGTCTGACAAGAGGTAACAATGTCATTAAACCAGTGTGTGTCGTTGAGCCCCCGACTGCAGTTTGCAATTCATTATTTCTTTATTTTCCAAAAATGTAAAATATTTGTCCTAGTTTTGAGATCCATGTTTCATCCTTCATCAAGGGTTGTGATCTTGAACCATCCTCGATCTGTGTGCTGAATTTCAGCCTATTCTGTTTGTACTATATTGCTCATTTTGACTTTTCAATTAAATCTCACTCCCAGTGGAACCCTTTTCTGCTCATGTCCTGATCATAGATCTAGAAATCAAAGCTCCTAACCTGGCCTCCTTTTGCAATATCATGCTTGCCTCATAATCAGTTCCTACCAATGTGAAAAACGCTCTAGTTGTTCCTCTGCTCCAAAAACCTTCATCAGGCCCAAACCCTTTCAGCATCTTATGACATCTCTTTACTGCCTTTTTTATCGAACATCTCAAAGTCTTTTTATGCAATATAAGAAAGGCAGAAGTATATTGCGAGAACTGTACTTTTGGTCAGGGGCAATAGGTGAATAATTGGCAGCATCTGTGGTGGTTACTGCTGTTTACAAGAGTTATTCCTTTTACAAACTTGTCTTTGCAAAGATCAACGCTTACTCTATGAAGTTATAATGGCATTGGACCTCAAATACTGTCAGGTCTTGTTCCTCAGAAGTGATGCACTCAAATGCCCTCCTTCTCACTGCACAGACTCTGAGTTTTATATATTTTCCCACAATATCGATATGGCCAAATGGGGGGAAGAGAAGTTAGGGTGGGTACTAAGGGAAGAAGACCTGGAAGGATAAAGGTTAGTCACCAGTTATTAGTTCTACTTTTGTGAAGAACTGTTTTTACACTTCACACAAGAAAACCCTTGTTGCTTTCACTAAGGGGACAAAGTCCAGAATTACACTTTCTTATGTTAAATAAATCAAAGTTCTTAATATTCCTGAATCAAAAGCTCTAACAGTTATTTTCAAGGTTCATTGCTAGGTCCCAAAACAAGCCTATACATCTAAAGTCAAATCTCTACTGAGGGGGAAATAAGCGTTAGTTCCCAATGTGTCTCTCATGCTATGGTTGGTTGATATCCATTCACCAACCACTAGTGCAGACATAAACGTGCCCCTCCCCTAATTCACCACCTTACTGGTTTGCAGTTTTTCCCAAGTTCACCAGAAGAATTTCTGATCAAGGCCCAGAAGGTGGTACCTCACCCGACCATCTGAAGAAGGTGAGTGGGGACTGAAAGCACAGTTAGAGAGCTGAGTGTCAGAAAACACATGCATCCTTGATCTATAGGAAGTCCATAACAGCTTTCTGTAATCAAGAACACCACTTGGGTGTTTGATGTAGCATCTCCTTACAAAACGAAACATAAATACCAAGCGCAGCTCAAAAGATACAACCTCTTTAAATAGAGGAAAAGGGGGCCAAGGGGAAAGGGAAGAAGGGTGGGCTGAGGAGTGATAATGACATTCCGTAGAGTATATTAATGCAAATGGAGGGATCTGTAAATCATTGAGACTATCTGAGTAGGTAGCCAGAAGGTTCAAGGAAGCAGATCTTACATTGGAGGTTGGAAGACCAAAACTGTTTGGTTAGGTCACCTGGGGAGTGACCAGAGTGACTTGTTGATGATATTGCAAGAATTCTGCACTCCATTATTTCTTTAACTAAGATCCAATGGATTTCTTAGCCTACATATGAGTCAAGGTGCATGGTTCTGGTCCCTTTCCAATTTGACAAGCATCTTCTCAGATATTAAGAACATGTGACTCAAACGTCTATAAACTTAAAATCTCTTAGATTACTTTAGCATTATTTTCTAAATAAAGCAATACCTCCCCCAACTCACCTATTCCATGTTGCTACATTTCCTTTCTATATGGGTGTAAACTGCAGTAATCTACTGTAGTACATCCCTCATTTTGTTGCTTTAATATACTACTATATAACTGGCTCCCAGTGTAGCATTTCCCTGACCATACCTGTTTAAAACCTTTTTAATAATTTCTTCTGTATATGTTTAAGGTATTCAACTCTCTGCATATCTTACATATAGAGCTTGAGCATAATTGCTGTATTTATGGGCTTCAGGTGCAGATGTGGTCCAGCTTATGGTGCTTTTGCCTGCCGATATATTAGCCACCTCATCTGTGCATGACATTTATGTTGTCTCCTCTTTTTATATTTTGAAATCTGTGTGTCTGGTATTGGCTTCATCAATTGCAGTTCACTCACCCGATATACCATGTATTTTTTTTTGTTGACCACCCACGCCTGCTTTAAACCAAATGCCTTATCTTGAGCTTCACTGACATAAAGGGAGTGCCGTGGAGTCAATTTAAGACTCACTATATAGCTCTGGGACAATCTGCCTTGAAATTTAAATCTTGCACTAATGTGGGAACAAGTAGTGAACATCAGAGTAATCATATCACTTTTGGAGAGACAAATGCCCGGCTTTTTCACCCAGATTGATTAATATTAAGTATTTGTACTTAATACAGCTTTGAAATACATGTTCCTTATTTTAATAAGGTAATTATTGATATTTTAGCCATTTTAGTGTTTCCCACACTGGGTAAGTAGTTTCTTTCAAAGCTGCTTCAACAATGCCAGAAAATTAATGTTCCACTGATGTCACTCCGTGTGATGGCGCTTCCTGTGTTTTTACTTCTTGGAGGGGCCTTGCATGTTCCTATTCTGCCCGTGGCCCCACAAACCCTCAAACCGTCCCTTCTTGCACTGGACTTACCACGTTTTTCATTAACTACTTTGTAACTTTAAGGATCACATTTTGAGGGTCTGTGAGCTTCAACCAAGTAACAATAGTATTACTTATTTGAGGGAGTTACCACCTTTACCTGGATATTACAAATGTGAGACCTATGTAACCTGTAACTACTCTTCCAATACCAAATATTTTCACTGCAACCACATTTCTAATTGTAATTCCACTAATGTGTTATATTGCATTAGGTACCCATGCAACCTGGTGTACATAGGTCAAACTTCATAAATGGTCACATGTCAGATCAGCCAACAAAGAAGTACGATCAGGTGCAAGGTTGAAAATACTTTCGTCACATACCATTATGTTTCCACCAACCATAGGAAAAGCAAAATCATGTGGCAGGTGATTGAAGCTACAAGGATGCAATCAAGAGGAAGAAATCCTGAGGTGATTTTAGCTAGACCGAAATTCAAGGGTTCCAATGTTACCTCATCACTATTGGACTGAAATTCACAGAAAAATGGAATGGAGTTCTCTACCCATCAGCTACAGTACTTAATATATTTTTAATTTGCACCAACCTCTTACATGCAGTCTGCCTTAAGCACGGCATCTGCCTCTGTATCCAAAGACATTATTTACATTATGCGTAACAGTTTTCTTTGTCAGAAATTTGTATCATAATGGTATATATTAATTGCATTTAACTTGATTGATTGTTTCTAAGGTGGCCATTGTATACCTCGTAATATCATTCATCTAACCCTTAGTTAGGTGGCTGCTGTATGCCTCAACAATATTTAATCTTTCCTTTTCTGAGTAGATAAATATTCTCAATATCTGGCAAATAATATTTTGTGTACTGATTACTTACTGTAGCAACCGTATGTTACTACCAAATCAGTAATTATTCTACCCCACTCATATTGAGGGCTGAGGGAGCTTCTTCTCCCTTTGGCCTTTTCAGTACCATGGGACAAATAGTACGGAACAATCAGATTTGCTGGCCACAACGTAGAGGAAAATGCTGGAGCCACCATTACATGACACAGAGACACGGTCCCTATGTCCTGAAGTTGTTCAAATGATATAATATAAGGGGCCAGAGAAGGGATGTGGAGGAGGGTCCAATGGGACTCCCCTGTGGAAACAAAGGATAACAAAATTGGTATGCCGTGGGTACTGCTGTACCGTGGTCTCCTGGGAGGTACTGTGAGTCTCTCACTGGAGACGTACCACAGGACTGGTCAAACTATATTGGATGATGCTTGCCTGGCCCCCTGCACCATGAATGTGAAGCTTGGGCGTTGGTACCACAAGATTTCTGCAGTACTATGAAAGATGAATACAAAAAAATAACATGTTAAATGTGGAGAGGGGTCAGTGGTGGTTCAGGAGGAAGTTAACTGGAGGTAGATGGCCTATGTGGAGGTTGGTTCAAGGCCTGGCCCATGCAATGTGAGGGCTGGCCATCTGCAGGAATTAGTTTAGTGGGTAGGCCCTGCGGCCAAATCCCTGCTGTGCACAGCATGGCTTGCCTACCAAGGCGGTATTGACCCCCCTGTGCTGTGCAGGCCAACCAATCTCTCCACTGTTCATGGCAAAAGGCTATTGGCCACCCTCAGGGTGGCCACCTGATGAGATTTGGGTGCAGGACATCAAGCTTCAGGCCAAGCAGTGTGGTCAACACCCTGTTGCACACAGCCCAAGGCTGTATGTAGTAGAAGGGCATAATGTCTATGGAGGGATAGGCGCTTGGCCTGGCTGCAGGCCTGTGTTCATGTTTTTGCGTCATCCCTTCTGCCCTGCATAGTTTGCTCTACTGCCACTGCTGCCTGCATTCCTGATTAGCGTGTTGTACCTTCCCCTGCACACCTAAACTCTGTTCCTCATGTATGCATTCATAACGCACAAAACACAGGGGGTCTACCAGCTAAATTCTAGAGCTGCACTGTCACCGAGTCCACAGGATCTCGTAATGTACATAACAACTAAAGACAGCGTATTTCAGGAGAAAGAGAGAAAAGGGTGAACACTAAGTGCACAGAATAGACCAGCACATCATGGGTTATTCATACATGGCTGACTAATCCAAAGCAATTTGAAGAAGGTTTCCCATCAAAATTGACTCAATGATCAGTCATATCATTTGGCCAAACCCGGGTGCATAATCGGCCTGTCCCCTGATCATTGGGACATCAAACACCGCACCTTATTGCTGTTTTAGGATTTGGTCCTGCAAAAGAACACGAACCGTCCATGATGACTGATCTTTTGATGATAAAGGTAACAAGTGCAACAGAAAAAATTAGTGACTTAAAATAGGATGGAATGTCCTCCTTCTAACAACTTTATTCTGCGGACAAGACACGCCTCCTAATTAAAAAACCAGAACAGTGCAAGAGAGACAGTAACAAATATCTGCCTATAAATGGGCCAACACGTTTCTGCCTAACGGGTATTGAATCCCATGGCATTCATCAGGGCCTCTGCTCTTCTAGTAGTTGCACTCCAAGTAGTGGAACAAAACAATCACCACCATCACCAAAGAAATAAAGTATAATAAAACTAGTTGAATACGGTACAACCTGTAACAACCATGGACATTACCCCTCCATATCACGTTAGCTACCGTAAATTCTGTGGAGGAAAATGTTACATCATTAACGCTGTGTTAGATGTGTCAGTCACATATGCAAAGTGTAACACCCAAATACAATTTTATATGAAAAGGTAAATAAATAGATTGCTCACCCTTACTGGTAGGGGAAATGACCTCACCTCACCTGGACCATGCTCAGGTATAAAAGAGGCCCCGCACTACAAAGACATAATGAGGAAAACAGAAATGTAGCACATTAAAGCAACAGATTATGAGCTTTTAGTAATGCCCAAATATCATTCCTGTAAAAGAGTTTCCCTACATCTAGAGGCAAACATGTGAGGAAGGTCAACCTCAGACTAAATGGGCTAGACCTCAAAACAACTCAGAAAATTGACTCTGACACCAAACTGTTGGATGTACAGAATGTCCTATGCCACCCAGTTTAGAACAACTTGAAAAAACGCCAAAGCTAACAAATTAGTATCTAAATAGTACTCATACTATACACATTCTTGTTAACTCACCTTTCCGTCGGTACCTCGAGCTACCTTCTGAGGCTTGGGGGAGGCACCGACTTCTAGGTGATCTCCTATTTTATAGTCCTGTGGGGGTTTGTTGGACTAGTAACCCTCCGTTTAATTAGTCTATGTTGCCACCTAGCAATACTGTATCAATATGTCTTAAATCATCCCACTCCTTGTCTTGTGAGAAAAGGAAGGGGGTATCCAAGCAGCAGCTTTCAAATGTACTTAGAAAATGTATTTTGATAGAGGAGCAAAGCGCACTACTTTGCGCTCGAAAAAACGCGAAATCCCGCGTTGAAAACTACTCAATGATGTAATCGCGGCCATTTTAGTAGTTCGAAGAGCTCTGTAGTGTTACTTCACCTGGCACCACACTACGCTGGTCTTATAAGTGATTCAAAAGGGGGTGGTGATGGACAGAGTATCTGAATTAAGCAGAACACTCCTACCCAGTCAAAGGATCAGGGCTTGATCCATCACCGTTTTTTAGCTCACTGCACCATCCCAGTTCAGAACCTGGCTACATGCAAATTAGTCTGACCCTGGCCCAGTGCATCATGGGAACAGGGCAGACCAAACTACCAAGCCAATTCTTTACTGGAGAAGACGGCTGTAATGCCAGAAACCGGTCCCCGGAAGCTTGTTTCCTTTCCAGTGAAGAATTGGCTTGGTAGTTTGGTCTGCCCTGTTCCCATGATGCACTGGGCCAGGGACAGACTAATTTGCATATAGCCAGGTTCTGAACTGGGATGGTGCAGTGAGCTAAAAAATGGTGATGGATCAAGCCCTGATCTGTTGACTGGGTAGGAGTGTTCTGATTAACTCAGATACTCTGTCCATCACCACCCCCTTTTTGTAATTATTTTGGCCACCATGAGTGCGGAAGGGTATGCTCAGACATGAGTCCCTTGCTCATTGCACCATCAGGATTCAAGCAAGCCGGGCCGAAGATGGCTGTAATGCCAGAAACCGGTCCCCGGAAGCTTGTTTCCTTTCCAGTGAAGAATTGGCTTGGTAGTTTGGTCTGCCCTGTTCCCATGATGCACTAGGCCAGGGACAGACTAATTTGCATATAGCCAGGTTCTGAACTGGGATGGTGCAGTGAGCTGAAAAACGGTGATGGATCAAGCCCTGATCTGTTGACTGGGTAGGAGTGTTCTGATTAACTCAGATACTCTGTCCATCACCACCCCCTTTTTGTAATTATTTTGGCCACCATGAGTGTGGAAGGGTATGCTCAGACATGAGTCCCTTGCTCATTGCACCATCAGGATTCAAGCAAGCCGGGCCGAAGACGGCTGTAATGCCAGAAACTGGTCCCCGGAAGCCTGTTTCCTTTCCAGTGAAGAATTGGCTTGGTAGTTTGGTCTGCCCTGTTCCCATGATGCACTGGGCCAGGGACAGACTAATTTGCATATATCCAGGTTCTGAACTGGGGTGGTGCAGTGAGCTAAAAAACAGTGATGGATCAAGCCCTGATCTGTTGACTGGGTAGGGGTGTTCTGATTAACTCAGATACTCTGTCCATCACCACCCCCTTTTTGTAATTATTTTGGCCACCATGAGTGTGGAAGGGTATGCTCAGACATGAGTCCCTTGCTCATTGCACCATCAGGATTCAAGCAAGCTGGGCCGAAGACGGCTGTAATGCCAGAAACCGGTCCCCGGAAGCTTGTTTCCTTTCCAGTGAAGAATTGGCTTGGTAGTTTGGTCTGCCCTGTTCCAATGATGCACTGGGCCAGGGACAGACTAATTTGCATATAGCCAGGTTCTGAACTGGGATGGTGCAGTGAGCTAAAAAACGGTGATGGATCAAGCCCTGATCTGTTGACTGGGTAGGAGTGTTCTGATTAACTCAGATACTCTGTCCATCACCACCCCCTTTTGGTCTTATAAGTGAGGCACAGGTTATTTGTAGAGTATCACACAGGTCAGTCTTGCAAACCTATCCTAGGTAATAACGGTACTAATCCGGGCGTGTTGCTCCGCGCTCGAAATAGCGCGAGACCAGGTATCTAAAAACTACCGTGTGAGGTCCTATCGGCCATGTTAGTAGTTCGGTCATCGGTCTCTTTCCAATGAAGCCCAAAGAACTGCTTGTCATTATCTTATTGAGGAAGACAGACGTTTTATAAAAAGATATCTCTTGGGTATTATTGGTGTTATGGGGTATCGCGAGAAACACGCATTGCAAGATACATTAAGAGCGTGCTCAGAGATAACGCTCAAAATAGCGCGAGACCACGATTTCAAAACTACCCAATGAGATCATATCGGCCATATAGGGGGATTAAATGATAATATTCCCTGGACCCTTCTATAGCGATCTGGTTAGGAATTTAACAGATGAAAGTACCATCACAGCCTTACCCCACATGGTCACCTTAGTCGTGAGTGGAGATATAATCACTGGTCTATGCTATTATCTAATACCAAGCACTGAGGATGCTCCATTAAGACTTTCCCTACTGTATACCAACTGTGACTAGGGATGTGCTTATAAATTGTCGCTATCTATTTCACTTACTGAACACGCGAGGCTTTGGATTATGATATGACATAGTAAATAACCAATGTCATGGTGTTGTTCCCATAAGATTTGTGAACTATAGCCAGTGTGAACTATGTTAATTCGACCTATAGTATATATGTATGGGTCCTTCTGTCAATCAGAGAGTATTTTTCAATGTATTTTTCAATGCGCATTTTTCAATGCATGTTTCTCGCGCTGTCCCAGAACGCGAGCAATACTTAAGACATATCTTTTTTATAAAAACCTCTGTCTTTTTCAAAAGGATAATTGTATAGAGTTCCCTGGGCTATATTAGATACAGACCAATGGCTGAACTACCGATATGGCCGATATGATCTCATTGGGTAGTTTTGAAATCGTGGTCTCGCGCTATTTTGAGCGTTATCTCTGAGCACGCTCTTAATGTATCTTGCAATGCGTGTTTCTCGCGATACCCCATAACACTAATAATACCCAAGAGATATCTTTTTATAAAACGTCTGTCTTCCTCAATAAGTTAATGACAAGCAGTTCTTTGGGCTTTATTGGAAAGAGACCGATGACCGAACTACTAACATGGCCGATAGGACCTCACACGGTAGTTTTTAGATACCTGGTCTTGCGCTATTTCGAGCGCGATTTAGAGCGCGGAGCAACACGCCCGGATTAGTACCGTTATTACCTAGGATAGGTTTGCAAGACTGACCTGTGTGATACTCTACAAATAACCTGTGCCTCACTTATAAGACCAGCGTAGTGTGGTGCCAGGTGCAGTAACAATACAGAGCTCTTCGAACTACTAAAATGGCCGCGATTACATCATTGAGTAGTTTTCAACGCGGGATTTCGCGTTTTTTCGAGCGCAAAGTAGTGCGCTTTGCTCCTCTATCAAAATACATTTTCTAAGTACATTTGAAAGCTGCTGCTTCGATACCCCCTTCCTTTTCTCACAAGACAAGGAGTGGGATGATTTAAGACATATTGATACAGTATTGCTAGGTGGCAACATAGACTAATTAAGCGGAGGGTTACTAGTCCAACAAACCCCCACAGGACTATAAAATAGGAGATCACCTAGACGTCGGTGCCTCCCCTAAGCCTCAGAAGGTAGCTCGAGGTACCGACGGAAAGGTGAGTTAACAAGAATGTGTATAGTATGAGTACTATTTAGATACTAATTTGTTAGCCTTGGCGCTTTTTTCAAGTTGTTCTAAACTGGGTGGCATAGGACATTCTGTACCTCCAACAGTTTGGTGTCAGAGTCAATTTTCTGAGTTGTTTTGAGGTCTAGGCCATTTAGTCTGAGGTTGACCTTCCTCACATGTTTGCCTCTAGATGTAGGGAAACTCTTTTACAGGAATGATATTTGGGCATTACTAAAAGCTCATAATCTGTTGCTTTAATGTGCTACATTTCTGTTTTCCTCCTTATGTCTTTGTAGTGCGGGGCCTCTTTTATACCTGAGCATGGTCCAGGTGAGGTGAGGTCCTTTCCCCTACCAGTAAGGGTGAGCAATCTATTTATTTACCTTTTCATATAAAATTGTATTTGGGTGTTACACTTTGCATATGTGACTGACACATCTAACACAGCGTTAATGATGTAACATTTTCCTCCACAGAATTCACGGTAGCTAACGTGATATGGAGGGGTAATGTCCATGGTTGTTACAGGTTGTACCGTATTCAACTATTTTTATTATACTTTATTTCTTTGTTGATGGTGGTGATTGTTTTGTTCCACTACTAGGAGTGCAACTACTAGAAGAGCAGAGGCCCTGATGAATGCCATGGGATTCAATACCCGTTAGGCAGAAACATGTTGGCCCATTTATAGGCAGATATTTGTTACTGTCTCTCTTGCACTGTTCTGGTTTTTTAATTAGGAGGCATGTCTTGTCCGCAGAATAAAGTTGTTAAAAGGAGGACATTCCATCCTATTTTAAGTCACTAATTTTTTCTGTTGCACTTGTTACCTTTACCATCAAAAGATCAGTCATCATGGACGGTTCGTGTACTTTTGCTGGACCAAATCCTAAAACAGCAATAAGGTGCGGTGTTTGATGTCCCAATGATCAGGGGACCGGCCGATTATGCACCCGGGTTTGGCCAAATGATATGACTGATCATTGAGTCAATTTTGATGGGAAACCTTCTTCAAATTGCTTTGGATTAGTCAGCCATGTATGAATAACCCATGATGTGCCGGTCTATTCTGTGCACTTGGGGGCAGATTTATGAGGCCCTTGCGCCTCCTTGCGCCGCAATTGCGTCATTTAATGTGACGCAACGGCGGCGCAAACAATGCACCCTATTTACAACGTGATGCACCTAGGAGATGCGTCACGTTGGAAAGCCCTGCGCCATAAGGAGGCGTTCCTGCGCGGGCGGGGGGGCGTTCCTGCGCAGGAACGCCTCCTAAAAGTGGCTGAGTGAAATCTATGAGATTTCACTCAGTCACTTTCTACGTCAATTCCATACGCCTGCTTGAAGCAGGCGTAAGGGTGATGCACCATGCATTGAAGAGGTGGCCCCTGTGCATTGCAGGAGTCATGTCGCACTTGCGACATGACTTCTGCAATGCGCCGCCCGTACGCCGAGAGATGCGTCACGCATCTTCACTGCCTTGCACCATGGTGCGCCGCATTGTAAATGCGGCGTACCATGGGTGGCGGAGCAGTGGTGCACATTAACTGGCACATCCCTGGGGATGCGCCAGTTAACATAAATCGGCCCCTTGGTGTTCACCCTTTTCTCTCTTTCTCCTGAAATACGCTGTCTTTAGTTGTTATGTACACTACGAGATCCTGTGGACTCGGTGACAGTGCAGCTCTAGAATTTAGCTGGTAGACCCCCTGTGTTTTGTGCGTTATGAATTAAGCAGTTGCTGGGGTTAAAATCAGGTGCGGGTCTCTAAACCATATATCCCTTGGACCCTCTCGTTAACTGTTGTTTTGTTCCTCATGTATGCATACCTGCCCACTCTCAACTGTCCTTGTGGTATTTTCTGCTGGTTATGTCCATTGCGCTTTCAATCTCTGGTCTCTTTGCTGACCCCTGTCCTTTGTTCTAAATATGTAGGAACCCTTCCTGCTCCCACTTGCCCTCTTTTGTCAGGTTGCTGGTCGTATCTGTGGTCTCCTGCTCTTCATGGTCATCTTGGAGACTCTACCTCCTTACCCACCCTCCTGACTTATGTGGTCCCTTTTGCTACTCCTGTCCATGTTGGCCTGCCCTGTTTGGTCAGCTTTCTGCCTCTGCCCCCGCCCCTCATTGTTGCTCTGTGTGCCTCTGCACACAAAATTCACAAATAAGCTATGAATCCAATCTTGTCCAAACACAACAACAGATTTTTGATAGACTGCTTGAAGGTCATGCACAGCAGGGTTAGCCACCTGTTACAGGCTGATGTATGGCTTGCCCATAAGCCAAGTCCTGTGGCCAACCCCCTACGGCGGATGGCTGAAGTTCCGTGTACAGCTGAGAGTTGACTGAATATGATGAAAAAAAAACTGAAAGTCACAGAAAATATCAGAGGGCTATGTTATAGTTGGCACTGAAAAATCGCCTCACTTTACATAAAAAAACAGAAATTAACTGAAAAACAAAGATTAAAGTTAAGTGACAAAGATGCACATAACGTAACTTTTAAAACCCAAACAGCACTTAAATTTGCCTGTTATAGTTCATTAAGCTTACTATAACCTGGGCCCTCAGCATGCACCGCTTAATCTGTCAGGTATTACATCACTCATGACATGTTAAGTGACATCATTGATTACATTACTGATGGCATATCAAATGCACTGGGGTCGTTACTGAGTCTGATTTCACACAAAACCGACAGCTGAAGGGTATGGGTGAGTACTAGTCCTTAGTTTAACTAAAAATCACTGAAATTTACCATGTATAGTTAACTGAAGTAATTATTTTTGCTCCACCTGCCATGCCTTGTTATCAATGATGCCATAGAATATACCATGAGTACCGCAGTGTGTGAGATCATAAGCAGTGCAAGTGTATCTCATCCACCCTGCATTAAAGTGCATTATATCAAAAACTAACAAAAGAGTGAAAGACAAACGCAGATCATTTAAAAAGGCTCTGTCTTACAAAGTACAAATAACATCATGTTGCATATAGTTTTACATAAATGTTGTGGAAACACATACCTAGAATAGTACCTTATTGTGCAGATCATATCCAACATTCATACAACTGACAGCTTCATTTGCATATGTATCACATTCTGCCCAATAGTCATATACCACACTGTTTGCACCCTCAGAATTCGTACCAGCGGTGTAAACAGAGAAAGAAGACTGAGTTCACGAAGTGGAAGCCATCTTGTAATATGCACATGCCATCTTGTTGTATATGGAAGTAGATATGCATATGACTTAAATGTAAATTATTAACTAAGTGACACATTAAGTTGTACCTTAAGTCCCAATATGCTCATTAACAATTCTATGATGAATGAATGAAAGAGTGTCAACTGCCCACCCCCTAAACCAGTGCACAAACAACAAACATCAATCTGTGGATCAAAAAATGAAGTCTATTATTCCTTCTACAGTTATTATACTGACTACTGAAGTATTATAGGAAAACAGGAGTCAAATACAGTGAAAATGGACATGCAAGTGTCTCGAAGTCTGTATTAATATTTGAAATTAAATGCATTCACACAAAAGCTTTCAAAAATAGCACAATACAAAGCATGTATTGAATACACTGAATCAAATATGCCATACAGTTGAACAAAGAACACCCTCAGGCCCAAATAGACCTGATAAACAACTCCTCATCTTAGCAGACATAACTGTACAACTCAAGAAAGCAAATGTAAAAAATTATGATCAGAGTAAAACTAAACATAAAGAATGAAACACAGCATATACTACCAACCCCCCCCCCACAAAATATACATAATATGCTTAGCTTCAACAGACCAAAGGTTCCAGACTTGGTCTCTCTTCATGCACACCTATGTGAATAAAATAACATGAAGCTAACAAGCATTTGCAATGCAATAGGTCTCGCATTGACAGGAGTTTGAGCTGTTGACATTGCAAATAACAATGCCCTTTTTATGTTTTCTTTTTAAAAACATAAATAAAAGGCATTGTTTTACAATGCCTACACCTTAAACTCTCCTAACTGCGAGACCTATTGCATTGCAAATGCCAATTGGCTATGTTTTACTATTAGTAGCTATCATCCTACTTCTGCTTATGTGCAGCCTCTGGGAAATTCTAAGATTACATTAGAAGCTTTTTGTTTTTGGATATCGACCTTCATGGTTTTATATGCCAAGCTGTTGATAAAGGTAACGCCTTTCATTTATTTATCATAATCCAGATGACCTTCCACTCGATGGTTAAAGCAGCTTTTGTCACAGAAAATCAATATTTAACTGCAGTTTCTAATTATTTTTTTTCAATTAAAAAGGGGATCTGCTTTTTATAGTCGCTTGGTCCTAGTTCAAAAGATCGGATGCATTACATTGGCAACACATTCACTGCATGAGTTTATTCTAGCTGGTATTTACTATAGAGCGATAATTAGCGGTGCAGTTATCGCATGGGGCCTTTATGTGTACAAAAGACTGAAGCACGGGGAGGGCCCATCGCAAACTCTGGAGCAAGTAAACTTGCACCCACATTTTGCGGTGGGCCGGATGCCTCACTTCCGCCTTGCACACCACCCAGAGTCCTGGCTATAGAAACTTTACTTCATTTCCACACATCGGTGACCTGTTGATTTGGGGGGAAATGCATACATTGTAGACAGTTATATCAAAAATAGGGCAACCAAATATTCGCCAAGGAACTGGGTATCATCAATAACAATTAAACAATGTTCCTTAAGGATTCATTTACATGTTAGATCAAATATTCAACTTTGTCACAAAAGTGAACAGATTAATCACCAGTCAGGGTAATTTTCAACAAAGGTATATAATATCACTTTTTATATTGTCAATTAAACACAATAGACATACAAAAGATCCCTTAAAAACATGCTAATACAGTAGAGTATAGTAGAGTTGCGACACCCTTTTGTTAAATGCTTTGTATAGTTTGTACATCACTGGAACTATACATTAACAGTAATTAGGCATTTGCATAAGTTGTTAAGATCGTCAAATCGCTCAATATATAACAAACAGGGTGTTGGCGTCGACGTTTCGGTCTTTCAACGGCCACAAGGGTCCATTAGACCATCTTCAGGACGGTGTGTTGCACCAAAAATCTAATAGGAATAAAAAGATACTTAAACATAACCTAATTTACTATTTACATGTCAAATTCAGGAAAGTGCCATTAACAGAGGTAAGTGCCAACAAATACAGCATGCCAATACGGACTATTGGTTTTAATTTACAATATAAAAAGTGATATTATATACCTTTGTTGAAAATTACCCTGACTGGTGTTTAATCTGTTCACTTTTGTGACAAAGTTGAATATTGGATCTAACATATAAATGAATCCTTAAGGAACATTGTTACATTGTAGACAGTAGCACGTTATTTAAAGCACCGCACGTGAAGTATGCCCTGCATGAAAGACAGAAAACACTGCACTTTAACCAAGGATTCCCCAAAATATTGGAGAATGGAATTGTTTACATGCATTGGGGGAGTGAATGAAAGGGATGATGAAAAGATACCCTACCACGAACAGCAAGTTCCAATAAAAAAAAGAAGGGTTACAGAAACCAGACAACATGTTGTGAAAATGAAAGCAAATGTAGCTTCCCGAACGCTTAGTAGCCATCATAGACAAGTTGAGAATTTAAAACATAAAATTAATTCTGATGTCAGTTCAAGACAGCTCTTACTTATTCTGGTAAGATAGTAAACCTACAAAAGAACCATGCAGTATTACCTTTTGACTTACACTCAATGTGTATATGATGTTATACTTTAAAAATTAGGTTCCGATAAACTGGTTACATACATTGAAACTCCTTTTAACTGATGATCAAAAGGAATATTAACTTTGATAAGATATTATAACAGTAATTGAAAAAAACACCCCTCAGGCACACTATGGATCCGAAATACACTACAAAGAAACGTAACGTGTGCAGTAATACATTATACTCATGCAACCTTACTCGCTGTTGTGAGCATGCACGCATGTCGGAAATTGCATCTCCATAATGTATCCTAGAAGATCAAATTCAATGTGCACCCCATATTGTAGTGACACAAAAAAGTGTTACCTACTACTTCATTCTGTATAATAATACGTATAACAGAAAAGCGTGAACCAAGCTTGTCTAATCGGCTGGTTACGTGAACAAACAAATGCCTAAAGTAAGCCACGTCCTCGCGCCATGTATATTAATCCCACCCTCTTAAAGATGTATTCCTGGCAGGTGACGTGTACGTCAAAACGAATCTGTTAACATCATAATCAGTGACATATGAGAGCTTCTGTGAAATATTGCTTTCACAACCAGGATTAAAATCTGCAAATGAACCAAACAGTATCATAGATGCATATAGCTCCTAAATATATCATAATCGCTTTTTAACTAATCAATACCTAAACACAACAAGAAAGAACCGAGATGAGGCAGAGGTGCCATTTTAGTGTTGTACGGCGCGCTGAAAGTTAAAAGAGTGGTGGTGCGCACGCGCCACAGCGAGACATCTGGTTTCAATTATCGCGCCTGTGTCTGGGCACGATAATTGAAACCACGCGGGTACCCGACACCAATAGGCCATGGGCGGAGCAATGCACCCGCCTTTGGCAAATTGTGTGCTGTCTTTGTTAAAAAGGCTTACCCAAAGGCCAATAGCGTGGGCCAAAACAAAAAGCACACGCATGAGCGTGTGCGATTCTTAGGTTAGTTTTCGAAAGCCCCTACATGAAGTCTTCGCCAGAACAGCGCATGCGCGCTGTTACAGGCTCGACCTAATAAAAACCAGTAAAACATTACAAAACACTATATAAACCCAATACTAAATGCAAAAGAGAAACTATCTATAAGCGCCACACTACATAGCTATTACCCAAAGTGTATGCTAAGCTTTTCTTCTGTATTCAGATCCATAGGAGTCTTGGGGGGTTATTTACAAGGAGCTTGTACCGTTGTTGCATCCTTTTGTTTTTACGCATCGGCTGAATATTGCCCCTTATTTACAATGCATCCGTTTTTGTAGGCCTACCTCAAAAAAATACCTGCTCTGGAACCGGCTGCACCACACAGTTTATAATGTATGCAGGGTAGGCGTTCCCTCGTAAAAACCCACTTAGAACTGACGCAGTGATATTTACAAGTTTCTCAATGTCTGACGCATCTTTGAGATGCATCGTCCTAAGCCTGGAATGCATGAAAATTTCTATGCCTTTTCAACCCAGGTTTAGGAAATGATGCAGTGACTTTTCAATAGGAATCTTACCAGCTAGAGTCACTTTACACAATGGAATCAGTTATTAAATCACATTCCCTCTACTAGTAGTAGGTCTACACATGTGACAATTATGTTGTAGAACCCTTTAACCAACCAGGGACCATGGTTGCTATGATATCAAGATCCACAGCAGCAAGGCATTGTGATGTTGTGTACTCCATGTAAGGGACAGGCCAGGATTGTCAGTACACACCTAAATGAGGTAACACATGATTTGGCACTTGAAATTATAATATTTACTTGTATCCACTCACATTCAAGTGTCTCTCACTAAGTCACACACACTTAGGCTTCTACATACACATAAATAGACTATGCCCACAGTAATGTGACACATAGCCATACTTCATACTTGTCTGCAGTACATCCAGGACCAATGCTGTGCAAGGTGTCTATTCCACCATTTTACAGTCCATTACCCTGTTCCCTACCCATTAGGCTACTTGTATCAGTTAGAACTGATTCATCGCCTCTATTTTTTGATACAGTGCAAAAGCTGGGCTTTTCGTAAGCCCAAATTCAGCTGTGCGTTACTTTGGGGGCAGATGCGTTGCCCCATCCTTCCCACAGATGAGTCCAAATTTCTACAGCACCTTTGGTCCTTATGCCACGTATTGTAAATAGGATACATCCATGGCATCATAATCTCTTTTATCACAGCGCGTTATTTTTATGCATCGCTGCCTTAGCACAGCAATACATAATTCCTTGTAAATGAAGCCCATGATTTCTAATTCCGTATTATACTAAGGTACAGATTTATGCAGAACAACAATTAAAGTTGGTGTGCTGCACTCCATGAATGGGAGAGAGCAGAATTGGGCTATAACTACTGAGAAGTGATATAGTTCTTTTCTGTCTCTGTGTTGGCACACTTCTGGGAGCCATTCGTCAACACGGGCATCTTTGTGCCAAAGTGCAAGGGTTTTTGCATTGTGGTCAGCATCATTTTGTGAAAGAAGGATTCCCTTTTTGGACAAAAATTCTGCTTTATGCCAGTTTCCTCAATATATGTGTGCTGCAAAATGCAAAAATATGTATGCAACCTCAAAGGAGTGCAGGATTGTGATGCAAATACATGTCAACAATTATTTCTAGATTCACATTACATTTAATAGTTACCCCAGAATAGTAGCATAGGACGCTGCGATAACTGCAGACTGCATAAATACAAGAATATCCTGTGCCACAAATAGGCCTTTTCTAATAAACTATATTTCATAGCATCTTTGAAGTTCTTTCAATTGGGCATATTTCTGTGTATTAAAACGTCAGTATTATTACCACAAAGTAACAAAAGAAAACCACCATTCATATTTGCTGAGCATTTGATAAACAATGCTTTCAGGACATGTCAAGATAAGGGATTCATCAATATTCGGTTGTGCGTGGACTTTCTGAATATTTTCCCATGCCACATGCTGTCACTTTAATTCATTTGGTATGTGTTTTATGTTTGCTCCCAAGTTATCAGCTTAAAATATTAAACACTTCACCGCAGGCTTCTCTGACCTTCATGCACTAATAGAGTTGCTTCAATGTTAAAAGAAAATACAGTTCCACACAAAATGCTGGGTGATGTAGATCAGAGCAACCGAGGGCAGCAGGAGATGGAAACCATACAGTCACCCTTAACCTTTGGCATTGTTCAACCGAGTCCCTTCTATTACATCAGAGGCAGGGACATTTATCTACACAAGTGAATTTTCCACATCCATGTCAACCATTAACAACCATCTGCATTTGTTTTGGTTTTGACTTATTGCTTTCTCTATTCATTTGCACATTCCTTTTGGCAGGAGAATTGTACTAGTATGTTAATTTCTGGCTTTTCTGATTGTACTTGGGGGTGCTGGTTATGGTGAGGCAGGGCAGGTCGTAGGACTTTTGGGGCCCCGGGCAAAAAAGGAAAGTGTGATCCCCCTAATGTGCATACAAAGTGAAATCACAGAAAATGACATCATAGAAAGTATAAGAAGCAAAAGGATAAAGTGGTTGTAGTGTATTTTTACCGCACAATGTAAAGTTCCCACAGAATAAGGTGCTCACTCCTAGGGCCAACCCGTCTACAATTTTTTTGTTTTTTGCAGAGTTTTATATAGCGCGAACTAGAACCGAACCGAATCAGTTATCAGAGCGCTTTACATAGCACCAGTTACGTTACATGAGGACACACTTTCATTTTAGGCACGGGGAGATTAAGTGATTTGCCCAGAATCACAGGGGGTTTTTGGCGTCGTTACCGAGACTCGAACCCAGATCCCCAGGTCCGAGGTCGAGCGCCTTAGCCGTTAGGCCAACCCCTCTTCCCCTACAATGTCTATATATGCAACGTTAGCGATTTGAAACTGAGTTCCGGCTTGTGAATCATCAGAATGGGGGCCATCGTCTTTTCTCTTACTTCTGTAATTTGTTGTGCATACGAGGGTGCCAGTGGCAAGGCTTAGTTATATTTCACCGCACGATGGAGTATTGTTACATGGTATTGAAAGCATCTACGTGCAACGCTAACAGTCATTTATTATGGGCTTGTTTTCTGTGTTAAATATTCAAGGCTTCTATGGGAGTGGAGGATATTCCATCTCCTCTTATGGCTGATGGTTTGAAGAGCATTTTCCCATTACAATTACCATGACTTGCTTGGGTGTGGGCCTACATCACATTGGCACTGGCTGTGTTCCTTAAATCTGTGGAGATTGAGTGCTACTGAGACACGCCTCCAGATCTATTTATTGACTGCAATATCTTTATTGACATGGGGGTAAGGTGAAAGCTGCTCTATAAATAAAGAACAATAAAACAATTTCTCCCAAAAGTTTTACTGGGTTATGCAGTGCACATTACTGAATGCAACAAGGCGCCAGTGAAAAGGATCGTGGTCAAGTGAGGTAACAGTCACACCCTCACCTTGACTCACTTACCCTCCAGTACTCACGACATCCGCATTGCAATGCCCTACCACTCCACCTTTCACTAACTCCCTCACTGTGCCACACTCCTACTCAAGAACTTACTACAACCACCACTGCAACACCCTCCCACTCCAGCACTCACCAAAACCCTCACTAAAAACAGAAACTCCCACTCCAGAACGCCCAACATCCTCACAACATTACTCACTAAATCACTCACTGCAACACCTTTCAACTCCACCATTCACTAAACCCTCACTTCAACACCCTTCCACTCCATCACTCACTAAACCCTCACTGCAACACACTTACCCAACTGCACTCACTAAATAACTCACTGCACCACACTCCCACTCAGACATTCACTACAACCCTCACAGCAAAACGCTCCCACTCCACCACTCAGATAACCCCTCACTGTGATACCTGCCACTACAGCAGTCACTGCAGCACTCACTGCAACACACTCACTCTCCAGCACATACTAAACCCCTCACTACAACACACTTACCTCCAAAACTCACCGAATTCTTCACTGCAATCTCTAGACAAATCTCTGCACAGGACCAAATCAGTTCTAAGCACACCTGCTTCAGTCCTCTCTGTTCCTCTCCGACCCTTATTGACCCTCCTAGCTCTCACTCTACCTGAGGCGATAGTCCTACTGAAACTCACTGCACACTCCTTCCTTGTTAACACATGTTATACAGTGTTTAAGTGACATGGTAACTGCCTGTGATTTGATTGATTCGTTATATGCTTGTTGATTCTTGACTTCTCAAATAATAAAATAGGAGGCATGTTTGAACACAGCCAATGTTCAGCTCGCTATGGTTAAAACTGCTATATCAAAATATAGAATTATATACACTCATTGGTGGGGAATGGTCTTTGTTTCATTATGGAGAACGATCTAAAGATGTTTCCCATTCTCTGAAGGAATAATAAATATTGACTGACTGGCATTGTTTACTAAAATATTTTTTATGCTAAAACATTCTCACGAGCAATGATGACATGGGACAGCTAACCTGTATGTTTTAGGGAACCGCCAGATCTTTATTTAATTATTTTATTTCTCGGTGACTGCTAATTATCTATTTTTCCGTAGGTTGAGCCAAATCTTCTAATTCTGTGTAGCATACCTAGATGTTTAATGTGAAACACAGCACCAAACAATTCCATACCACACAATTCACAGCCACACAATAGAACATCATCCAATACTATGATCTTACTGGTACTGTGTACATTGCCTGTCATTCTCTATTATTGGATCCGTCCGGACTTGTTATTAAATGCTCTGAATCGTGCCAATATAATTATCTTGTCTTGAACCTTATTGTAATGTTTTTTCTTGTCCCACTTTTGTATCCTACTTACCCCAACTGTGAAGCGCTATGATACCCTCCTGGGTCTTGTTCGCGCTATACAAAACGTAATAAATAAATAACATAATTACACTCCACATAATACCAGTCTATGCAATATGATTTAACTCCACATAATTGCACTCGACTCGATACATAAACATAAACCCCACCTAAAATCACTCTGTCACATAGCAATAATCCATAATTGTGCATTCCAAAGGAGGGCCAGCACTCCAGGTCATGCCATATAAATCCTATCGGCCTCATTCCATTCAATGAAACATAGGTTCACACCACACACTTCATCTCCACATATTTCCATTCCAAACCACATCATTTAACACAAGACAATTACACAATATACCACACGCATCCAATCCACACCAAAATTCCACATCCACTACATACCACTCCACAACTCAAAACACCATTCCCCTAATCACAGTCCATGACATCCAATCCCAATCCACATAATTCCAGTACACTAAGTACCACATAATTACAATCCACATAATTCCACTGCACACCATGCCACATAATACCACTACACAAATCCACAGCACACCACACAATTCCACGCTACACAATTACACAACTAACAATTCCAATTCAAACAACATAATTCCACTTCACATAACATACACTCCATAACACATGGTTAAAAGACATATTCTATTTAAAATGCAAATAGCTCTAACTCTTGCAAAAGCGAGACCCATTGGCTTTGCCAATACTTGTTTTATATACTTTAGTGAGTTGTCCTAAACGGAATGGGTGTATACACGTGTGGGTTCTGTGCACACTTTGGGCTAGATGTAGGTAAATGATATTTACCGATTCATAAATACCGAATTTTACCGATTCGGTATTTATGAATCGGTAAATATGAAGGGGGGAGATGTAGGTATTTCCAGATGTGGAAATACCGAATCATTAAAAATCGGTATTTACCGATTCGGTAAATACCGAATCGGTATTTCCTATTGATTCCTATGGGCTGTGTAAATACCGATTCCAGCAAGGGTGCAGGAGGTGTCACTTTGACACCCTCTGGCACCCCAAAAATAGGCATGTGCGCCATGTGGCACACAGACAGGCCCTAATGGCATGTCTGTCTGTCACATGGCTAGGTGTGCATGCACACATGTGCATGCACACCTGGATTAGGTATTTTAGGTATTTTAACACCCAATTGGATTGAGTGGTAAAATACCGAATTTGTAGGGCCTTTGGGACTCAGAAGAGTCCCACCTACATCTGAAATTTACCGAATCGGTAAAAATACCGATTCGGTATTTTACAGAATCGGTAAATTTACCGATTCGGTAAATTTAACGATTCTGAAAAAGTATGCCCCTACATGCCGATTCTTAAATACCGGTCGGTAACGGCCGAAATCGGCCGTTACCGACCGGTATTTAGGCTCCTACATCTGGCCATTTGTCACTGGAGCCGAGCTATACCTCACTGATGAGCCCTAACTAGTGCAACACCTGTCCTAGGTTGCTTGTGTTCTGGGCCAAGGAGGACCTAGCCTGGTAGTTTGGCCTGACCTTTCCCATTGGAGCAGGAACAAGACTGATTTGCATATGGCCAAACTGAAGTGGCATGCTGTGCAAACTAACAATTGAGTGGGAGGCAGTCTAAATAATTACCAGATGCTGGGATTAATTAAAGCATTTAATCCATCACTTTTTGTATAATTTTTTTGTGAACATTAAAATACAGTCATAATTTGGGAACATTTGACCCATATCCCCATGAGGCCACAGTCTCACCACGCTTGCTGCACTATTTAATAGCTATGCCCTTCAGAGGGGCCTCTTGCCCTGGGCTGGCAGCTATGGACCAGTGCTGCAAGGCCCAAAACAGCGAACTTCCTCCTGTGGGCCTTTCAGCACTGGACCACGGCTAGTAGGTCAAGGGGAGGATTGACCTTTCCTGACCTTCACAGCTCTGGTTTATTTCTGTGTGGTGCATGGTAGAAAGAACCAGTGGCACAATAATGTAGCAATGGGCCCTTTTGCAAGAAAATGATGCCAAGCAATAAAATACAACATCTATCTGGGTGCATTGGGTCCAGAACATCCATGCGCCCTGGTTCCACTGCCTCTGCTGCACTAATGATAGCCACACCTGCGAGAGAGTACCACTCAATGAGCTTCACAGCCATATTTCTGCTCTGCGAAGCTCATGGACTAACTCCTCCTCCCCTTAGTGTCCAACCACAGCTGGCTGCAATGACTAGGGGAGGGCGGGCCTCTCCCGGCATGACAGCAATGGAACATGGCTGCAATACCCATGGAAGAGAGACAAGTAGCACAGCAGTAGTGCCATGGGTGCTAGTACAAAGTAAAAGAGACCCCTCACTCTTGTCCACTGGCTGCACAGTAAAATAAAGCCATAATTTGGGAATATTGGGCACTTAATACCCCTGGACCTAGTGCGCTGTACCTATTGCAGTAGTAATGGCTATGCCCTTGACCAATGGCTATGCCCGGGCAGAAAGGGAATGTGTTAGGCCCCTCTAATTTGCAGTAATGTGAAATCACGGAAAATGACTTCAAAGGACATGGACCTTGACAATGACCTATGCCCAGAGCTATGGTACAGAGCTGTGAGATAGTTTCAATGGGGCCGAAGGGAGGGGCCCTCAACAGATGCCCGCCCCACCTTCTGGGATTTCAGACATGGTGAAGCACTGAGAGGATAGGGGAGGATGCCCACTAACCCATGGGCCTCGCAGTACATACGCATGTCTGCTTTGCCCCAGTGAGATGGGCCCTCCCCATGATCTGGCAATGGTACACCATGGCATCGAGCCATAGGGTAGGGGCCTCCACTCCCCCAGGCCTCACAACCATGGTCTAGTGCTGCAAAGCACAGGAGAAAGGTCTAGGAATAGGGGTGCCCCTACCATTGACCTCAAAGAAATAATGTTGCACTGCAAACCCAGGGGGAGGGTGTCCCTCCAATGGACCACCCCACCATGATCCACTGCTGTGAGCCTCTGACCTCATAACTAAGATGTAGTGCTGCAAGGCCTATAGGATGTGGCCCCGCTGCCCTGGGCTTCACATCCATAATCTGGTGCCCAGGAAAGGAGAATCATCTTCCAGGGCCTCTCAGCCATGGACTCCAGCCAAGTAGGGTGGGCATTTGTTTTATTATCACTTCACAGGAATATGTTGCCTTTCGAGACACACTGCACTTGTGGAGAGACATTGTGTGTGCAGAGACATCATAAGATGTTTATTGGGGAGCAGGTAAAGTAAGAGTCACATAGCAAAATTACGGGGTCTTATTATAAATGCCCACCCCCACTAAAGCAGGCAATGTAAAAAAAGAACTCAGTTAGAGATTGAGCTTTTCGAGAAAGATTGCTCTTCATACTAATTTGAGTTCTAATCCCTTTGTCACCGCCTGGAGTATGGAAAACTTTGAGTGACAAGTTTAGAAAAGGAACTTTGGTATCCAAGTATAATGAAATAGTCTTAACCCTTTGGGTGCATTTGATGGCTCCCGTGTGTCCGATGACATGCCACAGGAAAATCCCTCTAGCACGGGCAAAAGAGGGATCTTCTTTCCCGCTAAACAGCTTCCTGAGGCTGTTTAATTTGTTTCACTGAAATGACGATCAACACACATGTCGCGCAGACATAATTTCAGTTAAACTGAAACTGGAATGAGCGGTAAACTTATTTCAGTTTCACTTTCTAAGTGTTCATGAGGCTATCTCAGCCCCCGAGCATGTAGAAAGACAGGAGTGTTATCCCCTCCCTAGTGTATCCCTGCTTGGGAATCGCCTCAGGAGGGCGATCCCCAAGCAGGGATCCAGCATTAAACACCGGGGAGGAGGGGCAAGGCCCTTTGCTCCCCTCAAAAGAATTTGGGCAAATGTAGTCTTTCTACCCCCCCGCACATTAGAAACCACAGATTCTTTTTGTCTCATGTATTTACGGGTCGGGCTGCCCAAAATGGGCATGCCAATCCCCCACCAACTCAAACAACCTCCATAGACTTTCTGTACCAAGGGGGGGCAAACAAGGGGTATTAACCCTGATCTTCCCCCTGGGGCAGAAAGTGCACTGGACACCAAGGATTAAAAAAACAATTATAAAAGAGGGGTGTGGGCTGCCCACAAAGGGTAAGACTATGCCCCACCCAAATATATTTGGGAACAGTCTTTCTTCCCCCCTGGGGTCGGTAGCCCCCAATATGCCCCCTGGGGCAGAAAGCACAGTAGATACCAGGGATTTTTTTATAGCATTTATGGGTGGGGCTGCCCTATATGGCATGCCAATGCCCTCACCCCACCCAAACAACCTCCACAGACTTTCTGTCCCCCATTGGTCAAATGAGGGGTATTATCCCCGATATGCTTCCAGGTGGGGCAGAAAATCCACTTGACAGCATGCATTTTTTTAAAATAAATTGTGGCGGGGGCTGCCCACAATGGGCAAGACCATGCCCCCACCCAAATATATTTAGGAACAGTCATTCTGCACCCCTTGGGGGGGTGGAAAGCACACTAGATACCAGGGATTTCTTTAATGGTATTTTGGGGTGGGGGCTGCCCTAAATGGGCATGCCCATGCCCCCATCCCCCTAAAAAATCCACAGTCTTTTTGCCACCCCAGGAGGCAGATGGGGGCATTAGTTCCTGATCTTCCCATGGGGTGGCAGAAATCTCACTAGGCACCTGCGAAGATTTTGTTTTTTTTAATACATAGGGGTTGGGGCTGCCGAGAATGGGCATGCTAATGCCCCACCCCCAAAATGTCTTTCTGCCCCCGAAAAGCAGAATGGGGCAATAGCCCATTATCTACCCTGGGGGGGCAGAAAGACCACTGGGCTTCAGAGATATGTTTATGGGCATGTCAGGGAGAAGCCCATAGGCAAGGGTTGCTCCCCTTTGTTTAGGCACACATTTTGGCTGTTTCAGTTATATTTTTAGTCTCATCTCCCTCAAGTGGGGGTAGAAAACCACTAGAAACCAGGGAGTGTTTGTGTGTTTGTCTGCAGCTGGCATGTACTGACCTTTGGCTGGCATTTTGCTTTCGGTGTGTGTGTGGACCTGCACTTAGCTAATGGTGTGTGTGAACTTGTGCTTGATGATGGTGTGTGTAGACTGGTGCTTTGTCTGGTGGTGTTCGTGGACTGGCGCTTGGCTGATGGTGTGAATGGACGGTACTTTAGTTGGCTAGCGGGATGCAGGAGTGGCACATGGCTGGCGGAGTGCGTGGGTGGTGCTTGACTGGTGGTGTTCATGGATCGTGGTGTGCGTGTACTGACTCTTGACTGGCGGTGTGGCTTGCATGGATCCCCAGCGTTTTGTTACAAAGTCAAATTTCCCTCACATTTCTTTGTGGGTATATTGTAGGATTACCACACAGGTACAAATTTCCAACCACTCAGCATTACCCTTGGTCTCCCGAAAAAATGATTCCTTTCTTGTGTGGGTGCCCAAAGTAGCGTCAGCCTAAAACCTATAAATACACTGCCATTTTGGGACCCCCTCAATTTCTACACGTTTTTGGCCCTTCCATGTCATAGGTACTTGGCCCATCCACACAAGTATGGTATACATTTTATTGAGAGACTGAGGGGAATACTGAGAGGTAGGAAATTTGTGCCGTGCGGTGATCCCACAACTTTCCACACAGATATTAGAGGAAAATGTGACCTTTAGCTGAATTTGAGGTCTGCAGCGGATTATGGGAAGGAAAATGTTGGAGGTTCAACGCAAGCCACACCTCCCTGGACTCCCACAGGAGTCTAGTTTTCAGAAATGTCTGGGATTTTTGGCTCCTCTAATTGCACCTCTGATCCAGCACTACAATGCACAGGAGAAAAGGCCCACCTCTCTTGTGCATCACAGCTATCGTCCAGTGCTGTGAGGCTCAGGGGAGGGGGCCTCCCTCTTCTGGGCCTTGTCGCCATGGGTCAGACTGAACTCTTGTCATCTTTTCCATGTTCTACAGATTTTTCCCACTTTTTGTTGGGCAGGACATCAAATGTCCCACACTTTTATGTTCTTAGGGCAAACACACAAAAGGCTCACAAGAGCATTCGAACAGCCTGGTGGGGCACCAATGTCAATGTGTTAGCCCTCAGTAAAAGAAGTGCCGGATGGCGGCCGGCCAGCTTTTCTTTACTGCAGGTTTGTGAGGGAGGAGTAGCAGCACATGAGGGATCCTGCACAATGACCCTTCAGGGGTGTGTTGTGTTTACAGATGATAATACATAATGTGAATAACTGCATTTAAAGGTCCCGACTCTGTGAATGAAAACCTTGCTGCATATTTTAGAGACATATCATATTTTAGAAACATATCTTTGGTGTTTATTTCTTTCATTAGGCCTGAATAAAGTGTTCGCCTTTTGTCAGAATAGGTGACTAGTCATATGGGGAGTATGAAACTCCCATAAAGTAGGAGACTCGAGCCTCTAACACAGTACTGTGTTCCAAAGGCTATGACTTTACCGCCTCATTACCTTTTTATGAACAGACGATGAAACTGGTCACTGTTGAACTTCCAAACAGCCAAGTTAATATAGGGTCAGTTTATTTGTTTGTTTTCACATGCACTTACTAGAAGCTTTTCAAATGGTATAAAAACACTCATTCTTGGGTCAAAAAGGAAGCAGAATAATGCGATCACAAAAGTGATTGACAAAGAACAACCATTTTGACCAGGTTTTCTGAACCACAATTTGGGTGGCAGTGATTCAGATGGTGAGGCATAGAGACTATGGGCCCGATGTAGGTCGGTCGGTAACGGCCGAAAATCGGTATTTTCGGCCGTTACCGACCGGTATTTACGAAATGGTATGTAGGGCCACATATTTTACAGATTCGGTAAATTTACCGATCAGTAAATTTACCGAATCTGTAAAATACCGAATCGGTATTTTTACCTATTCGATAAATTTGATATGTAGGTGGGACTCTTCTGAGTCCCACAACCCTTACCGAATCTGTATTTTACCATCAAATATATTTGATGGTAAAATACCGATTCCGGTGTGCATGCACATGTGTGCATGCACACCTGTGCCATATGACAGGCAGACCTGCCCTTAGGGCAGGTATGCCTGCCACATGGAACCCGAGCCTCTTTTGGGGGTGCCAGGGGGTGTCAAAGTGACACCCCCTGCACCCTTGTGGAATTCGGTATTTACCGAATCGGTAATGCCCATTCATTCCTATGGGCTGCAAAGCCCATAGGAATGAATGGGCATTACCGGTCGGTATTTACCGAATTGGTAAATACAGATTTTTACCAATTCGGTAAAAGGAACATCTGGATGTTCCTACATGTCCTCCATTCTTATTTACCGATTCTTAATTACCGAATCGGTAAAATTCGGTAATTAAGAATCGGTAACTGAGTCCTACCTACATCTGGCCCTATGTTTCCTATAGAAATGCCACATGCTGTTGTCCATTTCTACATTTATAATGCCATTTTTATATCCAGCATGTTTTAAAACCTCGAATAAATGTAAAGTCTTCTACTTCCATGGGCAAAATGCACCACTCGTCTACATCTAGAGGAGGGGTTTCCCCACTCCAGTGAATTGGCTAGGAATCTAGTCAAAGTGTTTTATTTATAGGAGTCGCCTCCTTTACACAACTGGAAAAAAGGCAGAAGTATGTTGTGAGACCTTTACTTTGGATCTGGGGCAGTAGGTGGTTAATTGGTAGCATGCATAGTGTATACTGTTGTTTACAATTGCTTTTTCAGAATTTAAGATTATTTCATTTAATCTTGTTTAGAGAATCATTTTGAAAACTTGTCTCCAAAGTAGGCTATAATTTATTATTATTATTTATTTTGATTCATTTAGAACCATAAAAGATACATATAAAATCGTTTTTCAATTATTCAAATACAGTTGATAATAGTACAAATGTTATACATTGCAATAAGAGCTTTTTTAGAAAAGAATGTGGACGATGCAACCTACCCCCACTGTACAATAAAGGGTTTTAAATCACAGTTCGTATGTTACAAATTTCGATTATAATGTGCATATATCAGTTTTAAAGCGCTATATGCAAAATCATAAAGTGCTGTGTGCAAGTTCAAAAAGTGCGCATGCAAATTTTGTTTGGATTATGCCTTTGATTATTATAGTATCCGCTATCAGAGCTTTAGCCCAGCTTTAGCTCTTATAAGGCTCACATTAAATAAGTGTCTGATTATGCTAAAGACAATTGGTTGCGATGTATCAGTTTTCAAAATTCTTTCTCTTCTTTGCAGAACCTGGTATTCATATTTTTACAAATAGGTTTAATCCATTTCTTCCTAGGTTTATCATACAATGGGCAGAAAAATAGTACATGCAAATCATTTTCCTCAGTTTTACTTTGACATAATACACACATTTCATTATTTTTCACTTCCATGGTTACTACTCCATCTAGATTTATTAGCGTTTGTTTGTAGCACACTGTATCTAAACTTTATATATAAAGATTTAGCTAATTGTGGGCGCACCTCATCCATGAAGGGATCGAAATTTGGTACATCTTTAAAAAGAAGGAACCTAGGGCCAGATGTAGGTGGCTAAATACCGGTCAGTAACGCTGAAATTCGTTAATTTCAGCGTTACCGACTGGTATTTAGCCATTCCTAATGTAGGTAAGGAATTGGTAAATAAGGAATCGGTAAATACTGATTCCTTAATACCAATTCCTTATTGCTCTTGCATTTGAAGGAATCGGTAATACCGATTTCTTAAATGCAAAGTAGGAAGCACATTAAAGAGTGCTTTTGAGCCTTAAGGAATCACTAATTACCACCAATTTCAAGTTTGTGGTAAGTAGCGTATTCCTTTAAAAAATCACTTTTTTACTTTTTGAAATGTGCCATGTGGCACACATCCATGCCCTTAGCGCATGTATGTGCGCCACATATGCACACATGCACATTTCAGGGGTGCAACAGGGTGTCCTTTGGACACCCTGGCACCCTTGAAATACCTCCCGGTATTACCGATTCAGTAATACCGAATCGCTAATACTGAATGTCTTCACATTCATTCCTATGGGCCTCCAAGTCTGTAGAAATGAATGGGTAGGTATTCCCTATTACCGAATCTCAATTACTGTTTCAATTCTGTGGTTGTCCAAAGTCTCACCCAAAATAAGAGAGGTCTTAGAAGGGCATACTGATCAGTGCGTTTGACATTCAGATCCATATTAATTGGATTTAGGGGTGTTCGTATTGGAGGCATAATATTTTTCTAAAAAATGTATTTTCTCCCAATTCAAGGTTCTTTTTGCAATAAGGCCCCCAAATTTCGGCTCCAGAAAGAGAGGCTGTTTGTGCTTTATATTTAAATACCTCTAAGGTGGGAGAAACCGCTTTCAAAATACTACTTCTGTGTTTTTTAATTATCAGCACTGTGTTTTGAAACAGACTTACCTTATTTTTTTCCAGCTGTGTCTTCCAACACAATTTTGTTTCTAAGGTTATACCCAAATAATTAAAACTCTGCACATTTTGTTTGTTTAGTACTAAATTCTTTCTAAACGATCTATGCTGGTTTATTGCCATATACCTAGTTTTGTTGGAATTTATTTCAAGGCCTTTCATAGTACAATATGTATCGAAATGGACCATAAAGCATTGTAGTCCTTTGGGAGTCTGTGATATTCATATGGTGTCATCAGCAAATAATAATGCTGGCACCAAATCTCCCCCCAACTTAGAGGCATCATTCGCACATCCATGCAAAAATTCGGGGATATCGTTTACGTATAGAGAAAATAAGGTGGGTGCCAGCGCACACCCCTGGTGCACACCTCTTCTTACAGGGATTTGTTTGGTGAGTTCACCCCCTGGGCCCCATCTAACTTTTGCTAAATTATCCTCGTGCAGTCTCATTATATTTGCACGAGCAATTCGTTGGGCACCCCATGGCACTTTAACTAATCCCAGAGTAAGTTCCGAGGTATCGAGTAGAATGCTGCTTTCAAGTCGACAAAAGCAATGTACAAATGGCCCTTTCTTAAGTTTATATATTTCCAGCATAGGCAAATAAATCTGAAGACCTGATCAATTGTGCTGGTTTTAATTCTAAATCCTACCTGGAATTTTGAAAGCACATTTTGTCCTTCTAGCTGATCGTTTAATCTGTTTAAAATATGCCTAGCATAAATCTTTGGTAAAATATCTATTAAACTGATTGGGCAATAGTTTACGTGGTCAAAGCGCGTGCCCTTTTTAAAAATTGTTACAATTTCTGCCCCTTTCCATGACTCGGGTATTGCCCTTCCCGAGGCTATTGCATTGCATAAGCAATTTATATATGGTCCCCAGATGCCATTATCATGTTTCAACAAGTCTCCTGGTATTTTATCAGGACTGGGAGCCTTCCCTAGTTGTACTGCCTCAATTGCAATAGTTGTTTCCTTAAAACTTAAGAGCTAGATCATCAATAGTAAAAGACTGGTTGATTTCAGCCACTGCATAAAGACGAGTGAAATGGTCAACCCAGGTATTAGCATAGAGGAAAAGATCCTTAGTGTCCCTACCTGACCTATTCCCTTTTGATATTAATCTCCAAAAGCTTATCTGGTCCTTAGATTTCACAGCACTTATTAAATCTGACCAGATATCATCATCCCAAATTGTTTTCGTGTTAGTTAGGATTCTTTTATACCTCATCCTATTCTCCCTTATAGAAGTTACATTGTTGTTTCTTATTGCCACTATTAGTTCAGCCTTTGCTTCACGGCACTCCTTGTTGTACCAGGGGTTAATTCCTTTGTTCGCATCTTTCTTTCCTCCGTTGCCTTCCTTTGGCATATTACTCACAAACGGAGTTAATGCATCTACTAGGGTGTTATGTAGCTCTAACATTGGAATTGAATCTGGTGGTTTATCAATATAGGGCGCAATGGTCTCCGCAAAGGTTTAGTAAATATGTTCCAAGGAATGGCTATTCCCTAGAATGTCAGCCATTTAAGGGCTCGGCGATTATTACTTACTAGGTATCATCCATGGAGGTATTATTTTCCTCGCTGCACAAAATGGTAGGGAGAAATAACTGTGCTGACAATGTCAGTTGTAAGGGACTATGGTAACTCTCAGTTCTAGGCTCTATTTTTAGGTCAAGGACAATTGGCCTGAAATCCATTTATACCATTATGTAGTCTATGTTACTCCTAGAGTTACTTCTACAGAATGTGTATGCACTCGGTCTATTCAAGGGTAGATGGCATTTAAAAGCTCTTAGTGGAATGGAATGGAATGAGGATTTGTAGAGCGCGATGGCTACCCAGGGGCGTCCCAGCGCTGTAGAAAAATTGAGCTAATCCGGAGGGGTAGGAAGAGGGAGGCTAGGTTTGGTTTTAAACAGAGGTTTTGCTGAATAACCAGGTTTTGAGAGTTTTTCGGAAGGTGAGGAGGTTGGGTTCGGATCTGAGATTGAGAGGGAGGGAATTCCAGATCTTGGCCAGGTTGTAGGAGAGCGAACGACCACCAAATCTGGCCTTCCTGATGCGTGGTACTGAGGCGAGGTAGGAGGTCGCAGATCTGAGAGAACGAGTGGGCTGGTAGGTTTTCACAAGGGAAGAGTTAATGGGGGGGGCCTGTTCCCCAGTAAGAGCGGTGTGCAATGCACATGCTCTTAAACTCGATTCTAGATCTCACCGGGAGCCAGTGAAGATCTCTCAGTCTGGCTCTTACTGACGTTCGGCGGGGGATATCCAGAAGAATTCTTGCTGTGCAATTTTGAATAACCTGGAGTCTGTTGATTGTGGATTGGGGTGCTCCAAGATATAAGGCATTTCCACAGTCGAGGCGGGAGAGGATCAGTCCTTGAACCACGATTCGTCTTGAGTGGAATGGAAGCAAAGGGAGAATTTTGCGGAGCAGTCTCATCAGGCCAAAACAGGTCGCAGCTAGCTTAGTGGCCTGATGGTTAAAGGACAGAGTGTGGTCAAGCCAGATGCCCAGGCTCTTGATTTGCTCCTTGGGTTGCGGGGGGTTGCCTAAGCAGGAGGGCCAGATGGGGTCGATGGTTTTGGCGATGTTATTACCCAGGAGCATTATCTCAGTTTTTTCCCCATTAAGCCTAAGACAAGAGCTGGACATCCAGGTGGCGACTGCTTCCAGACATCTGTGTAGGCTGTGTTGAGAGTTTAGGGGGGGTCCAGAGATACCACTAGCTGCGTGTCGTCCGCATAGGAAACGATCTTTACACCAAATGGGCGGACGACATCAGCTAGGGGCGTAGGTAGACATTAAAAAGGGTGGGACTCAGGGACGAGCCCAGAGGCACTCCGCAATTAAGTGGTCTATGTTAGTCCATGCCCTGTGGTACATTTCATAATTTGTACAACTGCCACAGTACACTTCACTATCTTATCACTTTCTATACTAGGGATATTGTTTGCTACATCTCCATCCTCAAAAAAGTTTTCAAAACCCACCACTGGTTCAAAGCTGCAGTTCAGGTCTCCCCCCACAAGTACCCATGCCTTTGGCTCTAATGTATTTAGAAAAGAATCAAGTTGTTCCATCACCAATGATTCCCTTGTTGCTGGGCTTGGTCTATTGTAGATGTTAATTAAATATATTTCTTTTCCATCCCTAGCAGTTATTTTAATCCCAATCATGTCCTGTGATGGTAAACATATTTGGATTAAGACAACTTCAATGCTGATTCTTACCCATACACCTAGGCCACCAGATGGCCTGCCTCTAGCCGACGGGATGGCATCCACATTGAATGTCTTGTATCCTATTCTATGTAGAGTTTCTAGTGCCCAGGTCGCTTGGAGGAGACAAATATCACTCTGCTCTATATACTCATGCCATTCCATATCTCTGAGATTCCTATTGAGCCCCGCTACATTCCATGAAGTAAGTCGTACTTCTAACCGTTTACCTGGTCCAGCATCTAGGTGTAGCCTATTTCTCGTGTTATGTTTAGGATTATTAACCATTATAGTATTAGTCATAGGATCAGGGAAGGGCCCAGGGAAAATACCTTGAGAGATGTTTATATCCTCCTCCTCTTGGTAATTATTTTTTTCCTGCTTCCTAGTTAAATCTAGGACATACTGCAACACTTCTGGACTCTGGGCATTTGTTAGACAAGTTTGGGTAATCACTGGTATAATATTACCCATTATATGGTATCTTTTGTTGTCAATCTAATGCATCTAGGTCTGATAATTCCCGGAACCTGTTTAAGAGTGTTACTTGAGTGACATCATTATTAATAGAACTCTCAATTGGGGGTCTATAAAAATATCCTAGAGTAAGGGCAGTAATACAGCTACTTTGGGGGGAAATCTCCTCATGCATATTTAGTATTTTCCGAAACAACTGTGGTCACCAGAAATTTACTACTATGCAATCACCTGGCATATTCTTTCGGGATACCCCACCCTACCCTACGAACCATAAAAATGTCTTTCATATTTGAAGGGTGAAACTTTTTTTGCTTGGTTAACCAATCAACCGTCTTATTTTGCAAGTTGTGCCATGATTCTTTTTGTTCTCTTTTAAGAATGGGACCCCAGCTAGAATTAACGCATAGGGGAACGAGGCAGGTGGCAAACTTAAAACATCATTTTTGGGTATAAGGTCAGTGCTTTTAGGACTATATATTTGACCTGGATTACTGATGCATTGGAGGTTACATGTGAGGTGTGACTATTTTGTAGCCCTCCTGAATTGTCATATGTGTTCCGCATTCTACCCTGTATGCCTCTGTCCTTGTTAATCAACATTGGCGTATGGTTTACTATTAATGTCTCCTTGCCCTCATTACTCATTTTGACTTGTTCTATTGAAAATCCCTCTGCTTGTAATGATGGGCATGGTCCTATAGTTTTTTCAGTATAGATGGTATTGCTACTACTTTTCAGTTGTTCTATTGCAATATTCAACTGCTCTATCTTTGTTTCCATTGAACTGAATTTCTTATCCATATGGTCGTTGATCTGCGTTAACATTGACCCTAGTGCAGATTCTAGTCTTACTGCTATAGAGTGCTGTAATAATAAAATCATCCAAGGTGCCAGCAGCCCCTTTACGTCTACTTGTGCTCATGCTTTTATGATTTCTGGATTATATATGCTCACAAAGCAGGGATTAACACGTGATAGTTCTCAAGTTCCAGCCTATAGATATGTAGTCCAGTCCAAAATGCTTACCACACAGTCTAATGTTGATGTGGCTCTCAGAGAGGTGGGCCAGCCCAGTCTCCTCCAGTCGCTGACTGGAGCAGATGGGCCCGCTTTTGGCCTGGGCTTTGCCCGGGCACGCCCGCGCGCGTCACGCGATGCACGAGCCTGCAACCGCTTTTCAGGCGTCTCCTTGCGCCGAGAGATGAGGTCTGTGGCCGTGCGCCTCAAGGAGGATCATGGACGTTGCAGTCCCCTCGGACCGTGGTGGCAGAAACAAACAGCAAGAGCGTTACGGCCCCCCTCGGGCTGGAAAATACAGCAGGTAAGCATCAGTGGCCTCAGTGAAAGTGGTTGAAGCAAAGCAGGACCCGCGCTGCGGTATCCCATGACCGCTTTTCAGGGGTCTCCTTGCGCCGAGAGATGACGTCAGTGGCCGTGTGCCACAAGGAGGATCATAGAGTGGACTGTGGTGGCAGAAACAAAGAGCAAGAGCGTTGTGGCCCCCCTCGGGCCGTTAAATACAGCAGGTAAGCTTCAGTGGACTCAGTGAAATTGGTTGAAGCAAAACGGGTCCCACGCTGCCAATCAGTGGGCCTATGCAGGTAGGTTGCCAGTAGGTGCAGGGAGGTTGATCTTACACTGGAGGTTGAAAGGACTAAAAGGGCTTGCTTAGGTAGTCTGGGACATGACAGAGTGACTTGTAGATCATGGAAAGGGTTTTGCAGGGCTTGTATTCAATCATCTCTTTAATTAAGGTCCAATGCATTTCCCTGAGGGCAGGCAGAATTTGTTTATTACATCTTAGGTTAAATACGAGGCATACAAGGCACGACCCACTACAATCTGGCAAATGTGTTCTCGTTTTAGAAATGTAAATATGAAAGTTTAGAGTAGCTCTACTTTGCAACTCAAAAGCATCTCCTCTTCCTATTCCACATTCCCGGCTTTCCTTTCCTTATAAATGTAAGCTGCAGAGTCTGATATAATAAGTACCTCTTTTTTTGTTGCTTTAATTTACTACTTATCTTTTTAGTGACTGGAAAGTTCGTTATTGAAGCACAGATGGAGCAACAGAGAGGGTGTGGATTTGGTGAGTGAAGGGAAGCTACACGGGGGATAGAAGCATCATGAAGAGCAAGTGAGGAAGATAAGCAGCAGGCAAGAGAGAAGTGCTCTGGTGAGGAAGTAACATGAAGGATGTGGGTTCATGAAGAATCAATGGGCAAAATAACAACATGGAGTGAACAGGAGAGTAGCACAACAGCAAGAAAGCAACAGGAGAAGTACACAAGGGTGAGCGCAACATAGAAGGGAGGCAGGGATAAGCACACAGATGACAGAGCAACACAGAATGCATGAGAATTGCTTGAGGATAAAAGTACACAACAGAGAGAGCTAAAAAGCACATGCACTCTCAGGGAGTACATAACCCAAAATAAAAAGTAGTGCTTGAAAGTCAAGCAGTGGAAGCATAGAAGTCAGCCAATTAAAAGATTACAGAGAGGCAATCCATTGGAGCGACAAGCTGGGACACAAACAAGAAGGCAAATGAGAGTAACAGGAAAGCCATCCAGTGGTAAGCAATGGGCGGCCTTCAAGCCACAGTATGTTCTTAGTACACAAACAATATGTTTTTCTCAAATGGAGACTGTGAGTAAATTCTCTTTTTAGTCACATGTATTGCATAGGTGGGGGCTAGCATTTGGTGCTTCTGCCTGCCAACATACTAGCCACTGCTGTGTATGACATATATGCTGTATCCTCCTCTTATCTTTGGAATCTGTGCTTTCTGTTCTTTACTTCAGCACTTGCAGTTCACTCACCTGATTAAGCATGTATCTTTTTGTTGTGATCCCTTCAAGTGAGGACTGTGGAATCACATGCTGAACTAAAGCATAGCTTTTGAGCAATCTGTCTTGCAATTTTAATTATGCACTAATCTGGAAACAGTAAGTGAACTGTGAATTGATTATATCAGTTTTGGAGAGATATGGGCCTAGCTTTTCTACCCTGTTTGATTAATGTCATCTATTTCCAATAGTATTCTTATTTGTATTTTACTGATATCCACACTACCTTTCTTTCTTTTTTCCTTTCTTTCGAAAACTTTATTTGATTACTAAATAATAATCGTAAAAGTACACCAAATAAACAATAAATATTATAAAACTTTAGAATATTAATCAGTCAAAAAAGACAACAATTAATACAAACGGAAGTCACACTTTAAAGTGACAATATTGTTTGCGCTAAACTAAATCATTGAGCATCAAAACATCGAAGACTTCTAGGGATGCATACATGATTTTTTTAAAAGACATAGTCTAAAACATATTTCTAGAGATGAGAGCATCTTAAGCAATGTTAAAGAATGTTTACATCTTTTGAAACCCGTTACCTATAAAATCAGGATTAAAAACAATCTAGAAAAAGCAACACAGAATGTACAACAAAAGTAAAATGTAATAAGCTTTGTTGTGAGCATTCATCACAAAGGCATAAACAGATGGACCACGTGTTGAATTGATTAAAGTGAAAGCTTAATAGCCATGTAATAGAACCACATCTGAACCTGGCAAGAAGAGAACTTTCCCAAGGGTTAATTACCTGGTCTAGATATGGTTCTAAGCTTTAGTGGTTTGCCTCACTTTGTGTTCTCTTTTAGAAGGCTTATTAAGCTATACTGCAAACCTGTCCCGTTTCCTTGCTTCCATAAAGACCTGGTTATCCAGGCTTTATATTCACTCTAGATTACCTTAACGTTTGTTAACAGCGAAGGCCTACCCAATCAGGCACTTCCAGTCCTAATGTTGGAAATTCACGGTATGTTTAAAGCCATAATCACACAATATACAGTCCAGTAACATGGCCTTATTTTAAGAAAAGTGCTGATTATGCCTCAAGAAGAGCTATAATAACAAGGAAGCTAGTCGTATTTTGTTCTCCACGTATCCTGCACCTAATTCCTCAATAATGGCATAGTAGGGGCTGCTAAGAGGCAACCCCAGTGCATGGCGTAAAATACGATTTTCTTCAATCTGAAAGTTCCTCACATTCCATAAGCCCCAGATGTTTGCCCCATAGATCAAAACCGGGGTGCATTTCCTATTAATCATTTCCAGCAATGAGACTAATGGTTTACTACCTCTATTCACCGCCAAGTTGAACAAGAAGCCTACAGACTACGCAACAGTTACTTCCTGCTCAGCAAACATGGATCCCATGTTCCATCACCGACAAAGAAAACACCCAAGCAGGGAAACTGATAAGACCTTTCAATGCTGTCACCCTTGACAAAAATTAGCCAGTGTCTTCCGGTTTTTCCACCCGCAGGCCATATAAAAAAGTCTTGGTGGAATTGGTTTAATGATTCAGTTCTTTCATGGAGTGGACAAAGGCATCGGTAATAGCGTTTAGGCCGTTGGCGATTCTGGCTATTGGAAGCGCATCATTGACATAAAGGAGGACAGGTATAGGCTTGTTCCTAACCCCAAACATGTCCTGCACCATCGCAATTAGACACATTTCTAGACCAGTGATATATAGAAGGAACATAATTGATGTGAGTACACACCTTTAGTGCACATCCCTAGCTAGGTTGAAGGTGCAAGTACTTGCTTCATTCTGCCCAAACCTAGCTCTGTCTGATAAATCCACATTGGGTTAGTAGCTTCTCAAAATGTTACTTCAACAGTGCCAGAGAATTAGGGCCATATGTATCAAGCTAATTAGCATTCGCAAAGGCCGAAATTCGCAGAATTGCGAATGCTAATTTGCTAAATGGTATGTATGCAACAATTTTGCTGCAAAATAAGGAATCGCAAAATTTGCTATTCCTTATTTTGCGATTGCACTTAAGGAATCGCAAATTTTGCGATTCCTTAAATGCAATGTATCAAAGAAAAAATACTTCAAAAATGCCCATAAGGATTCGCAAATTACCACCAACTTCTAGTTGGTGGTAAGTTGCAAATTCTTTTAAAAAAGCAATTTTCAAAAAAACCAAAGGTGCCATATGACGCTCATACATGCCCTTAGGGCATGTGTGTGCGCCATATGCCCCCTCATGTCATTTTCAGGGGTGCAGCAGGGTGTTCTTGAGACACCCCTGCACCCTTGAAAATATTCCTAATTTGCGATTAGCAAATTGCTAATCGCTAATTTCCCCTTCATTCCTATGGGCCTCCTGGCCCATAGAAATGAATGGGTAATTTGCGATTAGCAATTTGATAATCGCAAATTAGGAATGTTAAGGAATCGCTAAAAAGAAGCGATTTTTTACATACATACCGTTTTGCGAATTCTAAATAGCGATTCCTTCAAAATCGCTATTTGGAATTCGCAAAACGGAACTATGATACATATGGCCCTTAATGCTCAATTGATGTCTCTTACTGTGAGAAGCCTTCCAGTGAGGTTTGATCTTATGCAAGTTATAGGGCCTGTGTATGTTCCTATTCTGCCCACGTCCCCACAAATCCTAGAACTGGGCCTCACCACATGCATGAAGGATGGTGTAAACAGTATTGCAATGTTGGGACATATTCATGTGAGGCAAAGCTTTGCGTGTGTGGAGACACATTGGTCATGCAAAGACACTTTGCATCAGAAAATGCTTATTAGGGATTGGCGGCACTATGAGTCACATATTGTATTTGCATAATTTATTTGAGTTCTAAATCCTTTACTACCTCCTGGAGTAATCCTTGACTGCTCGCTACTACAACAATTGCAAGAAACATTTAGAAAATGAAAAACTATGTTACAAAAATGGGTAGAAATAGTCCTAAACTTTGAAACACCAATGGTAAATATCAATCTCTACCATGCTTACTGCCCAATAAACATTTACTGTCACAGGACCTGGGACAATGTGTTTGCTTTAGCAATGAAACTAGGATACTTGACATCTAATCTATGTTTTACCAATTCACCTTCATTTCGTGGGAATGAACACCTTATTCTACAGCTGTGAAGGGTCCACAGCACTGTGGAAATTCCCTGCGAAAGTCAGCCCCATTTCCTTGTCAACAGGATCATTACCTCCTCAACTCTGATCTCTTGGACTAGATGGAAATGTGGAACCGGGAAATATGTTTTTTAATCCTGGCTTCCAATTTAGACACATTATGCACTCTTGGGTAATCACTTTTTTAACACATTCCTCTGCTCCCTTTGTTCTAAAGTCGGTAGTATTTAGAAACAACGTAAAAGTTTTTAGTAAGCATCTCGTTAAAATAAAGTTTAACTGGAGATTTCCTAGTGGAGCAGAGAAGTGTGCATTCTTATGGTATATTCACAAAAAATGCAATATGGTGAGTACTTAAATACTAGATGCAAGACAAATACAGATGGTCTATTGCTTGCCGAAAATCACATTAATTCTGGTCATAGTCATTTCTCAACAGGACTACAGCAACATCCCATACACTGGCCAGCTCTGGCTTCTCTAAACTCCAGAGAGTAAATAATTTGGAGATCGCCTACTGTTCAGCTTAAAGCACCAATAACACATCCCCCCTGACCTGATATCACTTCACTGGCTACCTGTGAACGAGAGTGCAACCTACAAAACAGTTTGCCTGATACATAAGTTACCTCGTGGCACGTTACCAAAACTACACAGATGTTTCACAGGGCTCTACCTAATTGAACTCCTTACCCACCCATTTTAGACTGGAAAGTGGTTACCTGAAATTCAAAAGCTTATTAAAGTCCCATCATTTCTCCCAGGCATTTTGATACAAACTCGTGGTGTATTGGATTGGATTTGTAATTACTTAGTGCTTCATGCCCCTACCAAGATATGCATTAGAGGATACGTAGCACTCCAGGCTCTAGGGTGGGCTTGTTTTGAAGTATGTTGAGTGGCAACGTGTTCTCTCGTGCAAATGTTTTGATATTCATGTCAACCAGAATGGTTATGTATCATGATGTTAGTTGGTGTTCTTAGGTTAGCACTGGATTGAAGGAGAGTGAGGAATTGAATGCATGAGCTCTACATTCATTTATGTTTGTGTTTTTCTGTAAGAATATGGGTTGTGAGTATGGCCTATATGGGAAGTTATTTGATATTGCAAGTGATGCTTAGTAGAATAGACCTCTTGTGTTGCTATAATCATGTGATTCAAGTGGAATACAATTGGATAACACACACTGTCACCGGAGGGTCTCCTGGCCCTGTCATTGAAGGAATGAGGTGAGGAGCACAGTTAGAGAAAAAGCAGGTTTTGCTAAACGTAACTGCGCATATCACTTTGCACAATATATAGTATTTTGAAGAAAACCTGTTGCTCAATGGGGAGTTAAATGCTGCAAGTGTGCCGTAGCACCCATTGTGCCACCCACTACAATAGCAGTGCAAACATGACTACACACCCTCCATTGTAGCCTGGCTGTTCAGTTTTGAAATCACAAATTCAACTTGTTAATATAACCCCTTTTGACAGAGCTAAACGGCCTTTTAAATATTGTCGTGATGCCTACATTGTATTAAAAAGTAGGGCATGTAAAAGTTTAAATGTGAAACATGTCCTTGCAGTAAATAGGCTATTTTTATTGTAAACAGGGTGTGCTGTACGATAGGAAAGCACTGGTATTCAATATTGACGTACCATAAAAATAACATAAAGAGCTATACCTACCAATAGCCCCAATACCATTACCAAATAACCAGTCAGTTGGCAGTGAAGAAAGTTCAATCGTTTATTAAGCAAAAATACTCTATAGAGGAGCCTCTCCAACCCTCACCCATCAGGTGCGCGGAGAAGACTGCTGGCTTACATTCAAAACTGCACAACACATGAAGTCACCGTAAATGGAAAAACACCACTTGGCTCTTGGGCCCTGAGGAAGGACCATATATGGCACACATGATTGGTTCAAAGCCCTACTAAGTTATTACTGGGAAGGTCAGGAGGGGTGACTCCCTTTCGTCTTGGTGCCCGGGAGTGTAGGCATGGCGCCTCCAGGAATGCGCTTATCGCACCAAAAGCCAGATGTGACCTTGAGTCCCAGGACAGAGGGAGAACAGTTTACTTTCAGCTGCTCTCAGTAACTCAAATGAACTAGGACCAGACATCTACTGGAGAATAACACGTGATCACAGCTCGTGTCTGACACAGGCAGGGCAAAGATGGCCTCTGTATGGTTCTCAGCCTACTCTATTGGTATAGAACAAACGGAACAGAATAAACCTTTTCCTACTGGCTAAAGCAGATAGAGGTTATGCAATGTGCCTATTAAGCATAAGAAGACATACAGATACATAATGCAACACAATATATATGTCTGATACTCCTCGTGTAGGGGAAACCTAACTTTTATCCCTCAGAACGGCCCTTTTAGCATGATATAGCTAACTAAAATGGTTTCAATCTTCAAAGATCCCATCATCAATCTGCATCATATCCGTTATTTCTTGTTGAACTAATTGGGCTTTTACCACTGCTGGGGAAGGACAAGTCACAGAGGAGGTGAGTTTAGCAGCACAGTAAGAGCAGCATGCAGGCCAACATTGTATGCAAAGGCAACAGGTGAATATGATACTGACTACACCTGCCAGTACCATCAGAATTTTCCATCCCCAGGTGGACAACAGACCCCAAACCAACCGGATAGGGACCAGGTAGCAGTTTCTGCATTTACTTCAGATGCAAAGGATGTAACTTTTGAATGGCCAGATGAACAGAGGGGGCTGAGTCAGGGATGTATACACAACAAGAACTGCCGATCACGCTGCATGCTCCTCCTTGGTCAGCCAGAATGACGCTAAAACCATTTGGTTCTAAAGCGAAACAAGTCTCGTCGCTTGAAGCTCTACAGCTAAATTGGTCAATATACCTGCAGTGGTATTGATCACCTTTTCAACTAGTCTGGACAGATGCTGTACTTCCTTACTAGTGATGATGGGTCCCCAAATAGGAAATACCCCCTTTACAATGTCACTAAAATGCTGCTCAGGAGTGTCTGTTTGTGTATCTATCTCTCTCTTATTCCTGGCGAGTGGCAGACTCCGTTTGTCTAATCGATGATCCTTGTGATAATTTGAAGGGGCTATATAGACTGGAGGGTACAAGAAAGACAAATAACAACGGGTGGCCCAGCCACGAGGAAGCCAGGTATAAGCATTTTCTCCACAGACAAAATATACATTGGGGGAAGTCAACAATGGGGGGCTACTGATAGTACGTAACCGATAGGTGTAATTGCATCGACTTTCTCCTACCGATATGTACCCCCTTTCCTGAACACAAAATGCAGAGGTACTGTTTAATATAGGCACTGGAATTGCTCTATCATCTGTAACATTTCTTTCCTTAAATTGTTGGAAATACTGTGTGAAATTGAATTCTGCAAAATCCAGGATTTCATTTTTTAACCAGGTGATGTTTTCATGTTCAGTATACAAATTCATACACGCATTCGGTTCTAAGGACTCCTCCCCATCATTTCCCTTCGGGTCAAATCCTTGGTGTACCTCAATATATGCTAAAATTTTCTCGTAGTCCTTCTCCGAATATCTTTGAGTGTCTACTGTATAATGCATATACATCATAAAGAGTAACTTAAACCATGCTTCACAACTTCCTAAATAGGACAGGGGCAGAGAGATAAATAGATCATGTTTGTGCATAACAGAGGGCAGAAGGCCACAAATCCAACAGTTCGTAGTATTCCTAGCACTGTGTGTTTGATGAAGCATTTCAACAAATACAATCTTCGTATAAGTCTGACGGTGTCTTTCCTTATGTGGGGCTAAGGTATAGAATATATGTTCCAGAGACGGGGCAGTGGTACCTAAGACAGTATGCATAGGGTGGCGAAATTCTAAATATATAAGCACACTCATTAATATTATTAACAAAATCGCTATCGTGACCACAAATGCAATTTTAACACGCTGTGTCCAACTGGAAAGACAGGCATGTAAACAGGGTAATAACGTGGTGCAAGAGGACGTTCCTCTTCGGGAACGAAACAAGCAAAAGGCTAGATGGTAGCTAATAGTCCAAAAATAAACTCGGGCAATGCAGTCCAACCTGCTAGAGGGTGCTTCTTTCCTGTGTCCGTCTAGAGCCTCACAGACAAGCTCCTATCCTTCATCACAAAGAAAAACCAAAGCAAACTTTCACATTGGAGTTATGTTTTCACACAACCCTCTAAGAGAACACAATCTGGGCACTTTTTAACAGAAAATTCTGTCTTTCTTTCTGAACAGAGCAAACAAATGTTCAAGGCTCTCAACGTGTTCAGTCCAGTGTCTCGCTCAGTACCCCAGAAATGTTTCTGACAAACCCTATTACTCGAGTTTCTCCCTATCTCCTACCATCTTCACCTGGGGTACCGTGTCATTTTCTGGGCCGCAGATTGTATTGAACAGGCGTTTCATGATCGGAGAACAAAACAGAGGATGGTGAATCCGTTGCAACAGGAATATCACAAGCCTTTAGTTCAACTGCAGGGGCAACAGAATCCGGGGCGATCACTGATGCAGATGACAAAACCCCTTCCGAGCCTGGTGCTCCTTCTCCTTGACCTGCTCCGACTTCCAGAGCATCAGAAAAAGGGACAAAATGAGGGGCTTGTTCTGTCAGACTCCTTCTTCTGGTCTCTTCGGGGCTGTGCTGAATTACCTATAACCTCCCCTACACAACTTCCCCAGAGCCTGAAGTTATAAACACAGGCTACTATGATAGTCCCGCAGGGGAAGGAAAGGAAGGGGACAGCGGGGAGGGAGATCTGAAACGAGAACGACAGATGATTAAAATACACCCCCGCATCCCACAATAGGACCACCCACTTTCTTTCCTTTTTTTCCTTATGTGTGGGTTATGGTTTCCCCCTACCTGAAAAGGAAAATACGATGGACCTTAAACCTAGGAGAAGAGATTCGGGGTGGCACCAGGGTGTTGCAACCATCTACAGTGGAAAACACAAAACATACAATATAACTCTATTCCAAAGCGAGCTAAGCTAATCTACAGGCAACCATTCAACATACCAAACAATGAATGTTTTCATTTCTGTGGGTTGTACAATTGCCTCTGTTATGCAACCCCTAAATCGTCTCTCCTGTATAGAGGTAAAAAAATAGACACGTTTTTATGTAGACAAATCATAAAAGTTCAGCAGGCATGAATAATACCCTCTTAACGTGTTCTGTCGAACTTGCACAGCTCCTGTGCTTCACCGGTATCTAGTGCCTCTAGAAACCTAGGTAATCCAGGTTCAAAGTTAATATATCGGAATACAGTCTGAGCCCAGACTGCTGCTTTATCATTCTCAAGGCTTTGTATGCTGTCACAAGCAGCCTTGACCAAAAGGTCTTTCCCAATATTCTGTATAGCCGGTTCTTGGCTTTCTTCCCTGCAATGAGACGGCGAGAGCGCGTCTCCTCCAACAGGAAGAAAGCGTTTATTCTAACAAAGAACTCAAGGCTATTCGTGTCTTTGTTTTTCTCCCTGCAATGAGACGGCGAGAGCGCGTCTCGTCCAACAGGAAGAGCTAGTTAGTTCTGGCAAGAGAACTTTGATATGCTCCAATAACACGCGGACGGCGTGTCACAACAATGGAGCCTCACACGATTTGTACCCAACCCAGAACGGGGTACCAACGGTCCGAAAGATTCAAGGAACAAGGAGAGTCTTACCGGAGATTCAGGATACCAACCCTCATCGTAACCAGGCAGGAATAATTGGCATTTCCGGCATCTTCGGCGAATTCTTTATTTCCTGGTATTGCGTAGCGTGATCACGCATGCAACGTCTCACACGGAATGCCGGGAGTTGTAGTTCTGTTTGTGCCGCGATCACCGTCGTAGCGTTGTCTTGTGGCCGAGATCCACGGACGATGGAAACTCTGACATGTTCACTCTCCTGGGTCAAAATTCCTTCCTGGTTTTGCTGATCATAAGGAAGGGGGAGGGGCAGCTTTTTGACATGAGAGACATGGATCCAGAGTACCCACTGTCCTGGCACCAATCGATGTCCGGGACCCTCTGGCAGGGGCTGCAACACTGCTGAAACCTGTTGATGAATGGAACAAAGATCTTTAGTCAAAGCATACAGATAATCTGTCATCATAGGATATTCAATATCACGAAACGGTCTGGGTCTGGGGACGCCCCAAACATTGGCAGGGCGCCCAAAGATGACTTCATAAGGGGACAAACCAGATTGAGAATGTGGGGTAACTCGTATTGACATCTATGCTAATGGTAAGGCATCGGGCCACCTTAACCCAGTACTCTCTTGGATCTTTGCCAGTTTTAATTTCCATTATTCTCCTCAAACAGCCCAGCAGACTGAGGGTGTCGAGCTGCATGGAGTTTCTGCTTAATTTGCAACCCATTACAAACATGACTAACAAGATCTGCATTGAAGTGCCCCCAGTTATCACTCTAGATCACCCGAGGCACTCCGTAGTGTGGGAAGTACTCCTTTATCAGAACCTTTGCTGTTGCCAGAGCAGTGTTTTCTTTAGTCGGGTAGGCCTTCACCCATTTACTGAAGGCGCATACCATGACCAGAACATACTTTAGATTATTCACACGTTCCACTTGGATATAATCCATTTGGAGCACCTCGAAAGGTAGAGAGGGTGGAGTAAAAATCCCAATGAGAACGGGTTCCCTGCCTCCGGGATTATGCCGTAAACAAACCATGCAGTATTGAAATAAATGAGCAGCAGTCCTTGGGATATTAGGGTTATTCCACACAGGGTCTAAAAGTGCACAAATGCCCTTCGCCCCAGTGTGTGCTGACCCATGTGCCATGGTCACTTCAGCGTTCACTAATGCATTGGGCAACAACCACCGCTGTATCTCAGTTAAGTCAACCCAGCAATCAATTTCATCTAATCTCCCCACTTCCTTTTCCCAATGCGCCACTTCAGCACGAGTAGCTTCTTTTTGTATCTCTCGGACACTCTACATAGTGTTGTCAAACATCTCCGTCTCTACCACCCACCTAGCAGAAGTGGTTACGAACATTGAAGACATTTTAGATTTTGCAGTTTCTTTGGCTATCTGATCAGCAAAAACATTGTCCTCACCTACTACATCCACCACTGTCTTATTTGCACTGCTTTTAATTACAGCATCTTTTCTGGTAATGTCAATGAGGTCAATAATCGTGGAATCAAAGGGCCATGTTGTATTCTCTGACCATGGGAAGTGAGAAAACCCCTTTCCGCCCACAGTCGGCCAAAACTATGAGCCACGCCAAAGGCGTATTGGCTATCTGTGTAAATATTTACTCTCAATCCTTCACTTAACTCACAGGCCCGGAGCAATGCCACTAACTCAGCTGCCTGTGCTGACTGATAGGGTACTTGAGAAGCCTCAACTACAGTGCGGAGAGTCATAATTGCATATGCAGCTGTTGTCATGCCATCTGGTAACTTGAAACAAGAGCCATCCACATACAATTCCCCTTGGGGGTCAAATAGAGGAATGTCTGTGAGATCTACCCATCTCTTCGTCTCTTCCTCTGTCCGAAATATACAATCATGTACATCATTATTTTTCTCATCTGAAGGGAGGGGTAGTAACGTGGCAGGATTCAGTGTGGCACACCGCTTAATTGTGATATGGGGAGCAAACAAAGTCAATCCATACCCTGTAAGACGCGCACTTGTAAGGTGCTGGGTCTTTGTTTTGTTCAATAATGTATTCACAGCGTGCGGTACCATCACTGTGAGGTCAGTGTTCAGAACGAGCCCTTCCGACTGTCGAATGGCTAACTGCGACTGCAGCAGTTGCCCTTAAACAGCTAGGAAGCGCTCTGGTGACGTTATCCAACACCGCTGAGAAATAGGCACAAGGTCTTTGCTTACCACCAAATCCTTGTGTTAACACAGAAAGCGAGCAACCGTCCACCTCGTGTACATGAAGCACAAAAGGTTTTCGGTAGTCAGGAGTACCCATGACAGGTGCAGAGCAAAGTGCAGATTTTAAAGAGTCAAAAGGTTTCTGACACTCATCAGTCCAAGGTAGAGGTTCATACATATCTTTAGTGGTTAAGTACGGGAGAGGTTTAGTAAGAAGACAGAAATTAGGAATCCATTGGCGACAGTAAGAAGTTATGCCGAGAAATGCACAAACATCACGCTGAGTACGAGGTACAGACATGTTAGAAATGGTAGTCACACCCTCAGGGGTTAATCTCCTCCCCTCTTTTGATAGTAGATGCCTAAGATAGGTCACCTCCTGTCGACAATATTGGAATTTGGAAAGATATACCTTATTACCATTAGCCGCCAAATGAGACAAGAATTTAACAGTGGCTTCTTTACAACCATCTTCAGAATCAGAAAACACAAACAGATCGTCCACGTACTGTAAGAGCACATTACCAGGGGGCAGGGTCAAATCATCCAATAATGCTTTCAAAGCCTGACTATAAATACTAGGACTAGGAGCACTACAAAACCGGAAGCTGTGACCAGATAAGGAGAAGTCGAAAATATGATGGCTATCAGGGTGAATCGGAATGCTAAAGAAAGCATTCTTCAGATCAATAACGGAGAAAATACTTAGCAGTGGGAGGGATCATAGTGAGAATAGTAGTGATGTCAAAAACCACAAGGTATTGCGGCACCACTATTTTATTATTTCTCGCAGGTCAATTACAAAACAGTAAGTATCAACATGGTCAGGGTCGCTTCCAACAGGGGCCTTTTTCAAAATCGGCAGAATGGGGCTGTTGCATACATTGGCAGCCGTTTCTTCCAACACACCCTTGTCGATCAAATCTTGTACAATAGAGAGTAGAGCTTTCTCACCAGCCGGTGATATTTTGTATTGAGGTATAGGTGGTAAAGGAGCATTTTGTTTCAAAGTAATAGAAACAGGCGGAATCTTTAATAATCCTACATCTGTATCTACGGTGGCCCACAGTGTCGCTGGGATAACAGCAAGTTCAGGAGGGAGGGGTGCATTTTTAGCAAAACACTACAACGTGTGTTTACCAGGGGATTGTATATTAAGATGAACACCGTCAGGGGAACAATGAATCTTTGCATGCAACTTTTTTAACAAATCCAACCCTAATAGATTTCCCCCGCAATGTGAAGTCAACAAAAACGGAGAGTCCACTGTGACCGGACCAATTGTAAATGGCATAGGTTTAGAAATGGGGCTCATCACCGGAATTCCAGAAAATACCACCGAAACATTATTCTGCCGGGGCAGAGCAGCCCCTGGGACCGGTGAAGAAGAAATAGCACTATTTATCGCACCCGTATCAACTAGAAAGTTTTCAAATATTCCCATCAACCACCCTCGCACATAAGGACCTTGCTGATTAACGGGTACTGACACCTGGCCCCCACTCTGTCCTTTGCTGTCCTATGTGTAAGCATTCCCTTCGGTCCCCTCAATCACACAGTCTTCGTTATAGTACTCCCTACCTCTCGGATTATCAAAATAATTCTTCTCAGATTCGCCGTGCGTTGCCTCCTCTCTCCGCATATCACTTCGATCCACACCACCTCGACCTCTTCCTCTCCCTCTTACTGCCCCATTCTGAGCCAACAATAGTGGACACTGAGATCGCCAATGCCCTTCCTGTTTACAGTAAGCACATTGGTTTATTCCCAAAGCAACAGCTGGTCCACCACCTCGTCCAGTTCCCGCACCCCTCGGGACAAACCCTCTAGCGCCTCTCTCTCTGCCTCGTCCCCTGATGACTTGCTGTAACAACACCCGCGTCTTGAGATCCTTTGCTTTCTTTTCTGTCTTATCCTTACTCTCATTTTCCCTGTGTTCATAATACTGAGCCATGCTCAGTATAACCGAAGGTGTAGAAGTGGTCCAAGTACTTTCAGCGGCTTGTAGTCTGGCAGAGATCTCGGGTAACAAATTTGTCACAAAACGATTAACAAATAATCGTATACCACTTTCCACTGACAAGTCTTGCCCACTAAAATCGATGAATACACCCTCAAATCTAGTAAAGAAATCTGAAACACTTTCGTCCTTCTTCTGCTTACATGCTGTCAATTTGTCCCAATCTACCTTACGGGGTGGAATTAAGGAATGCATGTAGGTAATAATCCGACCCGGCAAAACCAATATTTCGGGTTTCGGTTTATCACCAGGCTTACGATCCTTGTCCCAGTTTTTAATCTGATTCCAAGTCCCGCCCAACTCTGAAGCATGATCCTGATCATGCACCTGATGCCACACATCAACAGGGACTAGCAAGCCGAAAAATAGCTTTATGTCAGCTAGGGTCATAACGGCCGAGGAGGCCGCCTCTGTAAGCTCCTTATAGTAAGCCGCAGGATTTTTACGGGGGTCGGGGAGTTGTGACTTTAGTGAAAGTACTTCACTTCTTTTCCAAGGGGTATAAACCCATTGCTCTTGGAATTGTGCATCCACGCCAGGTCTAGTTACCACATTCTGATTGTCTCTTAATTCTGGTATTTCAGGATGGAAAATAGGATGGACTTCCCGCATAGGATGCTGGGAGTCCCAGATTGGACACCTCGAGTGCATCCGTCCTCGATAATTCAATAAAACCTCGACGTTCCTGTACACTTCCTCTAGTCCTAATTCAGACTTATGAGCCCTGTTCCAAATATCATACATCACTTGTGGGGCCTTCCCTCCCGTGAAACACTGCTCCCATAGGAAAATAAGACATATGGCCATGTACTCCAGGGCATGCTGCTGCATAACAGGCTCATAATCTCGAAGCGTACTCCATATATCAGCTAAAGTATAAATAGGATTGCGCATCCAATGGGATGACTGATTCGCAATCATCTGTTTCTCTTCTAGTCCTACCGCTGAACGAGTAAACAATCTTTGTGTACCAAGATCCCCCAGAGCACGAGAGGGAGTAGGGTAAGCTAGAGTTGGTGTCGTGCTCGAGGACTGGGAAGCCCAAGCAGAAGTTGGGGGAGACAAAACAACTGTGGACCTAGTGGAAGACGACAACGCATCGGGCCATAAAGTAGCTGATCCAAATGCTGAGGGAGACAAAACAGAGGACGTTCCCAGTGGGGCGGGGGGAAAGGAAACAACAGGCGCAGATGCCGTTGGAGCCGGAGCTGGAGTTAAAGGGACCGCCGGATATATGCGTTGTGGAGCATAAGGGGGAGGTGGACGTACATCCAATAAATCCTCTATCTCATCCTCTAGCTCAGCTCTAGTTACATAACTTTTATCCACTTGTAATCTAAATTGTCTATCTGTACAATCAATTCCTTTCTCGGTTTGAGCTTCATCCAAAGCTATGGCTTTCTGTGTATTCGTCTGGCCTCCTTTAATTTTACATAACTTTTCCTCCCTGATACGTCTACGCTTCGCTTCCTTCTGCCACATGTATAAAGAATCAAACATTGCCTGCCGACTTCGCTTGGAAAACAATCAATCCTGCAAGAAATGCATCTTTTTCTCATCAAAAGACCCGGTTAAGGGCCATTGTAATTCCACATTGTCTTTGGTATATTTATGCCATAGCGCATTAAACAGAATGGGTGAAATACCATGTTTAACGTACATATCATAACTTGGGCTGCCCTCAGGCGGGGCAGGATGACTTTCATTCAAACGTGTGTCTTTTCTGCGACAATAACATCCAAAACATAATTTACTAAAACACTGCATTATTATTGTAGACAGTTAAATCTCATTCAGGATGTTTATACATTCTCAACATTTACACTCACTCTCAAAATCAAAACACGAACAGAACGATACATACATAGATGCACCAAGAAAGAATTTTCAAAACGACATTTCCTTTTCCAAACAAAAGAACGGAGCCCGTCGACTCCTTTTCATGGAGAACTAATCAATTCAGATTCCAGACCAACAGATACAAAAATCAAGCAGTGCAAGGACTACCAAGAGACCGTTGAACAGGTATTAACCACAGACTGTCCTACAGACCATCCCGCAATCTTCCTGGTTCACCCTCGGGACTACTCTGACTAAGCCTGCTGCCTTAGCATCGCTTCAGATGTGTCCCGACGGCTACCCAGGTACAACCACGGGCTTTTCCGAGAGCAGTCCGGCCAGGTGCGCACTTCACGTGCCACACCAGGGCGTCAGATCAGTTCTCTATTGTTCACCAAACAAGTCCGTGGAGCAACTACCCGTGCAGCCACAATGCTGCCCTGTTAGACCCCCAAAAGTACTCCGTGGTACATCGACCACCAAATCCAATACAGTTAACTGTTTCCAAAAGCACTGCTCAACAGCGCGTTCCAACAGACATCAAAAACAATTCACTCACCTGGTGCACGTAGGTACAATTGCGTATTCTCCACTGCCAACTCCTGAAGACCAACACAGTGAACTCCTGGGTTACGCCCGTAGGACTCCGGCGAATGGTCACTAGCAGCTGGGGCTCCCTGATCGCGAGAGCGGAGTAAGTCAGAATTTCCGGGCAGTCCACCCACTCTACCAGAGCTCCCCTTACTTTGTCCTTTCTACCCGGTTACCGGAGGAGACCCTATCGCAGAGTCACACCAGAGTCGCCAAACTTACGTACCATAAAAATAACATAAAGAGCTATACCTACCAATAGCCCCAATACCATTACCAAATAACCAGTCAGTTGGCAGTGAAGAACGTTCAATCGTTTATTAAGCAAAAATACTCTATTGAGGAGCCTCTCCAACCCTCACCCATCAGGTGTGCGGAGAAGACTGCTGGCTTACATTCAAAACTGCACATATATTCTTTCAGTTCAACACATGAAGTCACCATAAATGGAAAAAGACCACTTGGCTCTTGGGCACCGAGGAAGGACCATATATGGCACACATGATTGGTTCAAAGCCCTACTAAGTTATTACAGGGAGGGTCAGGAGGGGTGACTCCCTTTCGTCCTGGTGCCCGGGAGTGTAGGCATGGCACCTCCAGGAATGCGCTTATCGCACCCAAAGCCAGATGCGACCTTGAGTCCCAGGACAGACGGAGAACAGTTTACTTTCAGCTGCTCTCAGTAACTCAAATGAACTGGGACCAGACAACTACTGGAGAGTAACACGTGATCACAGCTTGTGTCTGACACAGGCAGGGCAAAGATGGCGTCTGTATGGTTCTCGGCCTACTCTATTGGTATAGAACAAACTGACAGAATAAACTTTTCCTACTGGCTAAAGCAGATAGAGGTTATGCAATGTGCATATTAAGCATAAGAAGACAAATAGATACATCATGCTAACACAATATATAGGTCTGATACTCCTCATGTAGGGGAAATCTAATTTTTATCCCTCAATATTACATTTAATAAAGTTATCTCCAGCTAGGAAACTTGTACACATTTAATTCTTGGACTTTTAGAAACATTTATGACAAGCCCAATTCACTGGGGAAGTAGGATTTGTAATACATATATTGGAAACATACTTTTAGAAAGTACATTTTTCCCTGTCTAAAGCCTCTTGAGGCCCATTCACATAATCTCCAAGTGTCACCCAGGAGTTTAATAGCCCTCTTGAAGAGGTGTAGACTTGCTCCAAAAGCTGAAACCAAGGCCTAGGGTATGGGGAGGTGTTCTGTTTCTCTGAAAGGACGACCAAAAGGGCTAGCCCGGGAATTTGATTAACTTCAAAGAAACCTATCCTGTCATTGGCAAATGTTAGCTGACACCTGGGCAGGGCCCTTCTTTGTTCCCACAGTCAGGAAGGCACTAATCCTAGTGGGAGAGGAGCTGCCCCCAGAACTGATTCATGGAGATTACAGAGGATGTAATGCTCGAGGTGGAGGGTGCGATAAGAAGAGTCCCCTCAGGAAAAGCCCCTGGCATTGATAAAATCCCCAGGGACCTTTATAAAGACCAACCCGAGATCTGGACTGCTTACTTTTGTCTGGTCTTTAATGCCATACCGCAGGGCTCCCCCATGCCTGAAACGTGGCTGGGGTGGAAATTGTCCCAGTATTTAAAAAGGGTTGTCCACTAATCCCTGCAAACTACTGCCCGATCAGCTTGATCGACGTGAGTCAAAAACTGTTTGCACGGATTATTCTCGATCGCCTCCAGACTTGGATGGAGGAATCGGAAATACTGAGCCCCTACCAAGCGGATTCAGGGAAAAAACATCTACCGTTGACCAACTTTTAAGATTGCAACTATTATATTGGAAAACGGTTAATTTTTGTTGACCTCAAGACGGCATTCGATCTGGCACCCTGGGATACTTTGTGGGAGGTCTTGGCGCACAGGGATTTCAACCTACCTTCTTAATATTCTTAAGAAAATTCCACCAGTGCACATCCCTGTTTGTGAATTCTCTCCAATTATGTCGTAATTCGATCACTTTAGTAGAACAATTTCTTTCAAAGTCCTCAGATATTCAAATAGTACACAGTCCATCGATCTTTCAAAATCCTGTTTATTGATTTATGATTTTTTCTTGCCACATCGTCACAGCCGACGCGCGTTTCGCCCTCCACGGGCTTTTTCAAGGCAAAAACAAAGTAGAATGGTGAGTGGCGTAATCTTGTACAAATCAATAAAAGATAAAAAATCCTTCCCTTATTTCTCCTTAGAGCCTTTCAATAGTCGAAGTGAACAGACACTTTCTGCCAGACGAACGCGGAAGGGAGACGCCTTGCTGAGACGCGATCGGCTCTGCATGGCGATGGGACTTATCAAGGCTCCTTGAACTCTAGACAAATGTATGGACTACTTAATGAGGAATGACAATAGAAGCATGACTACTCTAAGGGATAACGTTCACTTCGACTATTGAAAGGCTCTAAGGAGAAATAAGGGAAGGATTTTTTATCTTTTATTGATTTGTACAAGATTACGCCACTCACCATTCTACTTTGTTTTTGCCTTGAAAAAGCCCGTGGAGGGCGAAACGCGCGTCGGCTGTGACGATGTGGCAAGAAAAAATCATAAATCAATAAACAGGATTTTGAAAGATCGATGGACTGTGTACTATTTGAATATCTGAGGACTTTGAAAGAAATTGTTCTACTAAAGTGATCGAATTACGACATAATTGGAGAGAATTCACAAACAGGGATGTGCACTGGTGGAATTTTCTTGATATACGGTTCATGAAACTCTACTACAGTTTCTGTGGGTAGTTTTTTGTGACGGCAATTGCTTAAGGGTGAATAAGCATCTTACCAGTTGGGCACTCCAAAATTGAGTATTCTTTGTATGATTGGATTATGATTACGATGGGAAAGACACAATAGTGATGTGCTGATCATAATAGCAAGTTCACCCTTCCTTTTTGTTGATGCAATTCTTAATATTCTTAGGAGACTCCATTTCGACAATTTTGCGCAAGTTAGAAGTGGCAAGAGGGGTGCCTTGACTCCTCGGTTTGTGGTCAACAGAGGAGTGAGACAGGGATGCGTCCTGGCACCCACCCATTTTTGTCTCTTTGTTAATGCCTTAATTGCCCATCTCAAAGGGGTCCAAGATATTGATGCACCTAAGATACGTGGTGAGCAGGTAGTGGCACTCATGTTTGCTGATGACTCTCTCCTTCTGTCCAAATCCCAGATGGGAATACAGCGTGCCCTAGATAGTTTTGCCAGTTTCTGTCAGAAAAGGGGGTTGGAGATTAACATCTCAAAAACAAAGTACATGATCTGTAATCCACCAAAGATCACTTGCTCCAATCCCTCTTTAAATGACACTGCTCTTGATAGGGTCACGGTATTCAAGTATTTGGGCATTACCCTCAGTGATACCATGGAGTGGGGCCCTCAGTTAGCCAAGGCCAAACTTAGGCTGATGCAGTTGACAGGGGGTGTTCTAAAATTGCACCTGGAATCGACAGCTAAACCGGTTGCTTCTGTCCTGGAAATTTATCAAGCTCAAGCCCGAGGAGCCATTTTGTACGGTGAAGAACTGTGGGGTCACTGCCGAACTGAAGATATCCTTTAGGTGGGAAACTGTTTTTTGAGATCTCGGCTGTCCCTTCCAGCTAGCACTTCCTTTATCCCTCTAAGATTGGACCTAGATATCAGACCCATAGACGAGGTAATTGGTCTTAGCCCTTTAACATACTGGCGTAGACTGTGGGTAACCCCTGAATTAAGGTACTTCAGAGAGGAAGTCAAGGAACTTATGAGACTCCCTGGAACAGACAAAATACAATGGTTTGCTCACATAAGAAAGGAGAGCAAGAGGCTGGGGTTCCCGGATCTTTGGAGTGAGGCTGAGGTAGCGTGTATGAAGGTGTCCCGAACTGACTTGGTGAAAATCCATCGTAACCAACAACTGGAGGATGTTATCACCAACTCTGCCCTGGGATCCATAACTTTAGACTTTTTGACTCACAAAGATGAGTATAAACTTGAGCCTTTTTTGGATGAAATTGTCCCCAGCCAAGCAAGGAAACTCTACATCCAATTCAGGCATGGCACACTACCCCTCAGGGCTTTCTCGCATAAATGGTCGGATAACAAATCACTAGAATTTCCAGCGTGCGGAGCAAAGGAGGAGTCTGTGACCCATGTTTTCTTTTTTTTTGTCCATCTTATAAGAATATCAGACATTGATGGCTTATTCAATTATGTAGAAATTTGGGGCTTAAGCAATACCATCAGGCACTCAGGATTTTAAAATGTGACACTTCCCCACCAGTTGTATTTTCTGTTTCTTGTTACTTACATGCCATGTGGAGAAGGCGCTGGTTATTTTTCAAGAGCTAGTCCAATGTTTTTCCTAGTCCTGTCCGCTGTGCAATATCTCCGCCCTGATCATGTAATAATTTTAACTTGTATATATCCTATTTATCTGTTTTAACTTCCTTTTTAGTCTCTATGCAATGTAACCTGTGTCTTTAATTAATGGAGTTATTTATACTTGCCACGATGCTTTTTATTGAGTGTTTCATGTATTTTTGCATCTTTTAAGGTCTTTGACCGAAATAAAGATTACTTGACTGATTACAGAGGAGGGGTTGTTAATTTTACTGGCTGCACCTCTGCAGTGTACACACTGGATCTGCACATGGGGAGAAAGGTTTCACCATTTTGGATTTAGTTAGAGAGGGACACTGTGGAATTGTTTGCAGTAGGGCACAAAGGAAATTTTGCAAAAGTCGGAAGGGTTGCCCCTTGGAACTTTTAACTTGTTGGTTAGGGAGGAGCCAGGAGTCACCGCTTCCCACAGGCTTCTGCTAGGCATAAACATGGCACCCAGAGTACCATTCTCAGAACAATATCTGGACCTATGGAAGAACAGAAGCGGACTGGATCTCCTGAAACTTGGGACTTAGAAACATTTTGGCTCCAAAGATCTCCAGAGGACCTGGACCAACCTCCCAAGGGATCCGATGAAGATGCACTGTTGGTGGGCCAATGACTGAGGTTGCTCCCAATCAGAGCTTTTCCACAGCAGCAAATCTGATTCAGTGGGACCTCAAGGAGAAGGTATCTGGCCTTGTGGAGCTCTCTTTGGCTTACTTTGCTGGAACAATTCAAGCTCCAAAAAAGTGATCATATCAGAATGTAGAAGTCTTAACCAGGGAAGGAGCCAAAAGTATCCAGCCAGTGAGGGACTTTCCTTGGGCATGAAATTCCAATTTCTCCTGCTCAAAGCTGTCCCCCCAAAAAGTCAACAACTTTACAGAGACCTTACCCAGCGGTTATCTGACAATGTGGAGTCTGTGGATGTGGATATTTGACTTCCATTTTACAAAATAAGTCCAACGGTAAAGTTTAATGATTTTTGGCACTGTTTTGCCATTTAAACTGTAAACATTCATAACTCAGTTTTCCCTTATTTGAGTTTTGCCATTTATCCATTATAATTTACATTGATTTTCTAAATTTGTTTAGGATTTTTCTTGTGTTGTGTTTTGACTTTTTTTTTTACCATTTTGGTAGTGCATAAATACTTTACACATTGCTTTAAGTTAAGCCTGTCTGCTCTGTGACACGGCTACCAGGGGTTTGAGCTCAGGTTAATTTATTGACTTTAAGGGTTAACCCTGACAAAGGTTGTGGTTATTACTTGAGGTGGGTACTCACCTCCATAAACTAACACTCTAATTTCCTACAAGCGTCATCACCATAATGATAAAGATTAATGAATGAATGAATGAAATATGATTTATTCACGCGCTACTATGCCCACTGGGCGTCAAGGCGCCTAACTCAAAAAGATTAGCTGCTGGCAAACAGAGACACGCGCTCACTGATATGCTTTGGAAAAACACCAAGTTTTCAGAGCTTTCTTGAAAAGATCAAGAGAGGGCTGTAGTTTAATCTCCAAGGGAAGAGTATTCCAGAGCTGAGGCGCCAGAATAGAAAAGGCCTTGTTCCCCCATCTTACCGTCTTAGCGCGTGGGACTACCAGTTGGTTAAGCTCTATCGAGCGAAGACATCTGGTTGGCACATACCTAGAGAGCAAAGAACCCAAGGCATCAGTCGGGCCTGCCCTCAAGGCGCTATAAGTAAGACAGAGAAGTTTAAAAGAGACTCTGAAAGGGATGGGCAACCAGTGAAGACTCTTCCTTGCCGAGGTCGCGGAGGACATCCATGGCAGGGCCAGAACGAAGCGCGCCGCGGCATTTTGCACAACCTGCAGGCGTTGAAGAAAGCCCTTGTTGGCCCCGGCATAGAGTGAATTACAGTAATCCAGCCTTGAGCCAACAAGGGCGATCACAACCTGTTTTCGTGCCTGTGGGGAGAGATAGTACGCGATTCTTTTCAGAATCCTGATGACGCCCCAGCAGGTGGCCACTGTCCTATTCACCTGCAGCTCCATGGAGAGCCGGGTGTCAAAAATGACGCCTAGGTTCCTAGCAGATTGTGTGGGTGTGGGGCAGATGCCTAAGGATGAAGGCCACCACTCACCTGACCACATTTCCTGGTCTTTGCCGAAGACCAGGACCTCCGTTTTGTCACCGTTCAACTTTAATGAGTTGAAAATCATCCAGTCTGCAACCAGTTGCATACAGGACTTAAAGTTGGACGCGGTGACATTCACGGAGTGAGTCAGGGACACCATAATCTGCGTGTCGTCGGCGTACGACACGACCTCCATCCCCTGAGATCTTACAAGTCTTGCAAGGGGGGCCACATAGATATTGAACAGGGTCGGACTCAATGCCGACCCTTGTGGTACCCCACAATGCAACGACTTGACAGGGGAGAGGTACTCCCCAAGCATCACTCGTTGCTCTCGCTGGTGTAAAAAGGAGTTCAGGAGACTCAGGGCCGGTCCTGCTACCCCTGCCTCCCTTAACCTAGATGTTAAAGTACCGGGAGACAGGGTATCAAATGCTGCTGTTAGGTCCAGCAGCACTAGCACGGTCGTCTGTCCAAGATCAACTTTCCGACGGATGTTATCTGCGACCTTCGTCAGGGCAGACTCAGTGCTATGTAGCTTTCTAAAGCCATGTTGGGACCCATCCAAAAATCCTGATACATCCAGGAAGTTGGAGAGATGACAATTCAGATGGGCCTCCAACATCTTAGCAGAGGCCGGCAAAAGGGATATGGGCCTAAAGTTCTTCAATAGACCAGGGTCAAGGGTGGGCTTTTTAAGAAGTGGTTTTACAATGGCCCTCTTCCATGCCACCGGGAAGATACCTTGCTCCAGAGCTCCATTCATAATTTCCAACATTGGAGGAAGAATGGTGTCCCTACAGTCCTTTAGTATTCTCAAAGGAACCGGGTCCAGGGGAGAAGCAGATTTAATTTTGTCTAACAGGAGGTTAAGACCCTCCAATGAGAGCAAGGGAAATTGGTTCAAGACTTGGGGAGAAGACGTATCCCAGGATTCAAGCTGTTTAACTCGAGAGAGGTCTTCTTCACTAAGAGTGTTCCTCTGTGATTGAAGAGCCACATAGATGTCATCAATTTTATTAAAAAAGAAATCTGAGATGTTATTACATAGCTCCTGTGAAGCAACCACGGGATCAGGTACCTGGAGTGTACATAAAGAGTCAACGATCTTAAAAAGCTCTTTAGAGGATGTAAGGGAACAGGTTAAGTTGGTAAAATAATCCTGTTTCACCTTAATGACCCTATTTTTGTAGACTCGTAACAGGTCCTTATAGACTTCTCGATCTCTGGGATCCCAAGACTTGCGCCAACATCGCTCCTTCCTTCTGCATTTTTGCCTAAGGAGTCTCAGTTCTTCCGTGAACCATGGAGCTGTCGGCTTATGTCGTGCCACGTGTTTGAATGAGGCGGGCGCTAACTCATCGACTGCTTTAGTAATAGAGTCAGCGAGTTCTAGAGCCGTCTCATCTACCATCCGCTGGGATGTGATGTTCGTGCTACGAATAAAGGGGGCCAAGGCCTCATTCGTAATATTCTTAAAGCTTCTTTTGAGGCATTTCTTGGTCCCTACCTTGACCTCAGAACGGGGCATGTCCAGGAACAATGGAATGGCTAAATGATCAGACCAAACTATCGGCAAAGGAACGCCGACAGTTAATCTTTGATCATTAGAAAATATCCCATCAAGGATGTGGCCAGCCTTGTGGGTTGGGTGCAACACTCTTTGGACAAAGTCACAAGCTTCCAAGGAGTTAACTAGGGAGGATGTGTCCTTAGATGCCAAATCCTCTAGATGAAAGTTTGTATCGCCTAGGATGGTAAAGAGCGATCTGCCAAAATATGGTTCCAAGATCCTGAAAAGCTCCGAGCAGAAGTTAGCTCTGGATCCTGGGTGTCTATATAGCAGAATTCCAGTGAAGGAGCTCGAAGGGGCATTCACAATACAAAAATATAAGGCCTCAAAAGAATCTGTCGGAGTCGATAGAGATTTTATGGTGCAGGAGAGTGTGGACTTAAAGAGAATGGCCAATCCACCTCCTCTGCGTTGCACTCTATCTAGCCTCTGTAAGGCATAGCCTTCTGGAATGGCTAAAAGGAGGTCGTGGCCAGAGGTCTCAGAGGCCCAAGTCTCGGTAATAAAAACCCAGTCAGGTTGTCTAGTGCTTACAAAATCATGGAAGTCAATGTTATGTTTAATCAAAGACCGCGCATTAATTAAAAAGCCCTGCTTGGGTTGAGAAATTGTCAGGCCAGGGGGAGGGCGAACAAGCTTCCTAGCAGCCTGTAAAGAGAAATTAAAAGATGTTTTACACGAAGGGCAGGACCTCGCCAGCCGTAGGACCTCCGGAAGGAGCCGATGGTGACAGAGGCTCACCGGGGGTCTAAGAAGCGCCAAGTCACGAGACAGTACCTCGCTAACGGACCGAGCGGGTATGGTAATGGTAAACAATTTAAGAACATCAGAAGGGCTCTCATATAGCTATTAAACAAAAAGGAAGATAATACAGAGCCTGAAGAACTCCACATGTGGAGTTTCTAGAGGAGAATTGAATTGTCCTAATAGCACTTGTTGGATTCTTTCTTTAACAAATGAAGTAAACCCTTCAAGTACTTTGCAGCAGATGCTTATTTCATATAGCTGTTTCAATGAGAGATAATTGTGCATGTGACCTTGCTAGCCATCCTTGAGTAGGATTAGGTTCTGGTTATTGTGTGGGAATGATACAGGATACATTCCTTGTAGGTGGTAGCATTTATTGGTCAGTGTAATTTTGCATAACTTGTTTAAAATGAGACTTATCTTTACAACCTTATTGACATCTAAGTGAAGTTATAGATGTCTTGTCTTTTCTAGAAGGAAATAGTATATTTTTAAGGTTTTTATGAAGAAGGTAGCTGATCATCTTAGTTGATAATCTAAAGCAGAGTGCCCTGTTTCTTTTTTATCTTTGGAATTTTCCTTGAATGGACAATCAGTGGCCCTATTTGACCTGTGGACAATGCAGACTGCCTTTAAAGGCAGAGTGACTCACTACAAAAAGCTAGTGAATCGATTGGAGCACTGCTGTTGAAGCGTTCCAATAGGTAAAAGTAAAGAATGTGTCTTGTTGTCCTGTTTTGGCTCTTTAAGGTTTGTGTAGTAGGTAGCAGGAAATCCCAGGTGAAAATAGTTTGTGTAGCATTGTTAAGACATGACATTGGTGACACAGGCGTTCACTTTCTGATGGTTGACTAGATGAGGAAAGGTGCATCAAAGAGTTTGCCTGGTATAGAGATACTGCTTGTGACTTTGTTCACTAGAGGGATTAGGGAAAGGTTGGAGTCTATGATCACTCAGATATTTCTTAATTTGATGTTGCAAGTAGGATGCATATTTCGTGGGGCCACATTCTTTTAAATTGGTAGGTCTTCTTGGTTAGGATATTAGTTTTGGAAGAGTTTGGTTTAGGTTTCTTAGAATCCTTTCACTAAGACAAAGGTCAAGTCCATAAGTCTACCTCCTGTGTGTTTTTCAGTTCAAGGATGGTGAGTGTGTCATCAGCATAGTCGTAGCAGTTTAAATTAAAGTTCTTGAAATGTGGCATGCAGATTGGTGTCTTTGAGGATGAAGAAGAGGGGTAAGATTATGTGACCTTGCTATTGACCACATGTGTTGGTGAACGGAGCTGGTACGAAAGAATTGCCTCAGGAGGATCCTAGACCTGCAATTTAAATAGGTGATGATCCAGTCTAGAGTACTTCCTTGAATGCCAAGAGGCAGACAGATCAAGAAGAAGAGCGGCCACTCCATTTCTGGCGACAGTTATTTTAAGATTATCCAAGATAGGAATCAGGAAGTATTCAGTGCCTCTCCGTGCAGGGGCGTAACAAAGGCCCCCAGCCCACGCAGTGGGGGGGGGGGGGCGGGGGCCTCGAGCTCCAGGGGGCCCCCTCTCCATCCACAGTACCAACGCCCGAGAGCTCCAGAGTGACCTCCACTGACTGCACAGCTCCTAACTTGGCTGCTGCCTCTTTACCGTCCGACAGGCTTAAGGGGGCTGGCTCCGCTCCCAGCTAGCTACAATGTTTTACGCGATACCGCGCATTCTTTGAATCATGAGCCTGCCCCATGATCTAATTTGCCCAATCAGCATAGGCGCCGTGAGCGGGTGGCAGCATAGTTTCAGTTGTTGTGCAGCCAGCACACTGGGCCTGGCGCTGCAGCTCTCAGCACTGCCAGATCGGCGTTATTATTCGGCCGTGGTGGTGCATCAGCATGACTGCCTCGGCTCAGGTGCCGCCTGCAGCGAGCCCAGTGGAGCTAGTTCTGCTAATGCCATGCATGTCGGTCAGAGAGGAGTGTCCGATCTGGACTGCAGCCCTGGAGCTGCCAGGGACTGTGCAATCAAATCGAAGTCGGAAGGAAAAGCTTTTTCATTCAATTACCTTATGACTGTGCCATAAAAGTGTGGTCAGTATTTGGGTGACACTGTTGGTGTGAGGTACTTTTGATAAGTGGTTTAATGTAGGAGTTCTTAACAAAACGTAGAAGCCACTGTGCATAGACCACATATTACTGCGAGTTAGCTAAACATGTAAATATTATAGTAATGCTTAGGTGTTGCATGTTACTTGTTTTTCCTAGTTGGGATAGAATACAGAGGAGGAGCTTGTACAACCCCCTGTAGTTAGGTACAGATTAAAACACCTCTGGGGAAATGATTCTGTGTTTTTATATGCTACCATGCCCTGAGCTGGTAAAGAATTCTCACTTAAGCAGGTGAAGGAAAACAAAGGCTGCAATTATGAGTGACTGCTTATTTTCCAGTCCCTGTGCAGGGACGGCAATTACAAGAAATGTGGTAAATTACACTCCCTTTGAGTTGTTCACCCAATAAAATTTAGCAAGTCAAACCTTTTAGCAGGCAACAAACATCTGGTAAATACCAGGCTATGAACATTTAGGTGTGGAAAGCACCAAAATCCACGTTATATCCCATGTCTAATACATGCAACATATAACACCTTACACATTCTGATCTCTAAACTATCAGATTTAATCAGGTGCGATAAACAGCACCCCACCTATAGAGGCACTAGTAATTGGAGCCACGATGGCAAATACATTTTTCTGCTAATATATCGTCACATTATTTCTTCGGTGGAGATTTGGAAAACCTGAGCATATTGATAGTCATGACCGGCATTTGGGCATTACTGCTTGTTGTTCAAGCAGTGCTTTGGCTTTGTGATATTTCACATGTAGTTGTTCTCTTAGCATATTGAAGTCTGGTGGACAGGACTGTAACTTATAGCATACATCAGTATTGGACTGGGAAAGACAGTGGAGACATGTACATTGGAGCGTACCAGCTTGTTGAGAAATCCACCAGAGCAAAGGAGCATTGGGCTCTAGTTTCGAGCATGCAGAGGGTGTCACCCACAACGTTCAGCAAGCTGTTACATATTCATTCACATGTTAGGCGAGTTAGGTGTGTATTGCGCGCGTGTAACAACATGCATCTTTCGGTGGTCAGCGTGTGTTTAGCAGCCTTTTTACGTTGTGTTCGTGCTTTCATTATAATATTCACTTATTAAATAGTTCTCTTGGTTATACTGATTGATTATTGCGTTCTGCTACTATGTTGTATTTTGACGGAGCGCGGGGAAAGCATGCAAGGTAGGGTAGAAGGCAGGAAAGATCGTTAAGCATTTATTCTTTACAGACGAGTTGTGTGTAATAATTTGTTGAGGATTAAACTCCGCTCCTTTTAAGTCTCCAGCTCCGTGGATTTGTTCACTCTAGGAAATACTAACCCTCCTTTACATAAGTCAAATTTAGCATTACACCAGTGTGTAGCTTGAATGTTATGTGTTATTCTGTAAACTCATTTATTTAATTTCTATTTATTTTTTGACAACTGAAGTATTTTGATTAGGAGGCTAGATCTTTGTTAGTTACAGTTTGCTTTTTAGGTCTTAGTTCTTTTTTTTAACAGGATGCTTTATTTTTTCCAATTTTGTTTTTCAAATACGTACATATGCAAACATGTCACGTCATGGCTCGGAAACTCTCAACACAATGCTCCGGTATCTTTGCTGTCACCTGTAGTGCACCACATCTGATGCGGGCACTGCAAGCAGCATCCATGCATCCACTTTTGTGTGCCTGTATACAAACATGGTGGTGGCCAACTTTGGTTTTTATAACATTTTAAAACAAGCAGAATATCAATATGTCCAACATTGTTTGCATATGCATGTGTTCACAGAAGTGGAGGGCATATGCACTTATGCGCATTAAAAGGCCGTTATCTCGGAATACCGTTGCTATACTTTAACATTAGTTCACTATTCCAAAACAACGAAGTTTTCCTTTCTTGGAACGGTATAGTAATACTAAACTACACCAAAGAAAACAAGTATTGGCAAAAACAATAGTTCTTCATCCGAAGCACAAACCAATGTGTTTAGGTCGAGCCTAGAGTCAGCACGCATGCATTGCTCTGCGAGACTTATTGTAGAGGAGTAGGGAATAGAAGCACCACACGCTCTCGGCCGAATTTGCTATTGGCTTGTGTCATTGTCTGACCTAAATGCTGGCTTCTGATTCGTCAACGGGCTTGTTAGTCCCTTCTTAGTACCGCCTCCTCTTCATTTGTCACCTCCCATGGTGACTGGCCCCTTTAACTCGGTTGTTACACAGTACGTGTTATTTAGCCTGTGAGCACTATTTTCTTTAATGAGGTTCTCCTACAGCAGGCACAATGTGCCTTCTTTACTGAGTTGTGCCTACTCCCCGAGCCTTCCTTCCAGTTGTCCGTGCCTTCTTCCCCCGCCCGCCCTCCCGTTGTTCATGCATTCTGGCCCCCCGCCCACCCTCCTGTTGTCCCTGCCTTCTATCCCCCATCCACCTTCCCGTTGTCCGTGCCTTCTCGCCCCCATCCCCCTTTCACCCTCCCGTTGTCTGTGATGCCTACCATTTGCAAAGCAACAGGTCCCGTGTAAATGAGAGACCTATTGCAATGCAAATCCTTGTTTAACCAAGGCAGTACTTGCCTTGACTTTGCAGCAACAAAACCCTTACATTGGGATCAGCAATATTCAGCACTTGTAAAAGTAGACATGGTTAATTAATAGTCATTGATTCAGGTAGTATGAGGACCTTGATTTCTTTGGTTTGAGGCAATAGATAAATCATAATTTTCACCGAAGGTCATGTTTTACAAATGAGGTTTTGTGCGTGAATATTCTAGTTGAAAATATTACTTTATTTGTATTTATTTGTTTGGCTATAAGTTTAGTTATTATGGGATTTGAATTGGAGGATGTTAACTATGTATGGTTATGGTTTTAGTCAGGGGAAAACAGAGGAAGAGACATGTGAGCAAAGGTGTGGTTGATAAACAGAGACTGTTGGATTGACATGAAAGACTGGAGGACGGGATCATGAAGACTGGGGTGCACACAATAGAACTTCAGAACCATGTGGGTGGGGCCAGCCAAAGCAGTAGGGCAAGCGCATTGGTGCCAGATTCCCATAAAATGAGGCATTACTTGTAAGGTGGCATAGGCAGCTTCTCATTTGTTTGAGGGCTTTTGCTCTCACTTAGATTGTCAATGTCTTTGTGTTTCTCACTTTTATCATTTTGGTTCTTTCCTCGGTTCATGTTTCCATCTGCTTCCCTCCTGCAGAGTTTCAAAAGACGTCCATACCTCTGCTGTAATATTTCTACTTCAGGAATTGATGCAGTGGTTTGATGGAACCTACATAACTGGCTCCTTTAGGGTCCTAGAGTGTTTCCTGGTGCTCATGGGGCTCGTCCTTATTAACATTGTTCAAGGATCCAATAAGTTATTTACCACACGTGTATGATATATATTTGTTGTTGAGCTCTGAGTAATTTGTTCATCAATGGTAATATACTACTTGTTATCATCGGACACATTTCAGACCCAAACTTACACTTACCTTGCAATTACCCATATGAGTGTTAAAACATTCCACTGGTGATGGCAGACTACAGGCGTCATCTGTCTTCCCCTCCTTTGCTTGTGTATTTTATGATTGAGAAAAAGGGTTGCAACTATCTTTTGCATCTATATACCCAATGTTATTGTTTGCAGAAGAAGCTCACCTCTATAGGGCAGGCGGGCATGCAGACACACACCTTAGGTACTCAAGCTGTCCAATACAGAAGAGAACAGATATGAGCAAAGTGTGGGTGCCATTTGATGTGAGGCTTCGTGGGTGTGGTGCTTACACTACACTACATGCACAAGTGCAGTCAAGACATTTTACATATTCAAGAATGTCACAGAATTCTCACAAGACTTGCAATGGTGGTGGTGATCTTGGATTCTCACAATGTAGATCCCTCATCAGTAAGAGTGCTCTTAACTAGGCAATTGAAATACTTAGGGCCTCATTAGGATGGTGTGCGGACTTTGCCCGCCCGTCATCCTCACGGTACTTGGGACCGCCCGCCATAAGGGCGGGGGTACTGCATTTTTAACACTGTGGCGGATGGTGCTCTCAGCACCGCCCGCCACAATGCTAAAAATGCATGTATGCATTTGCATACACAAAGCGGCAGGCACCGCGCGTTGCCTGCCGCATTGTGCATGCAAATACCCCCATGTGCACCCCCACCTCACCTTCAATTCGGGGGCCCGCAGGGGGCCTCCGAAGTGAAGACTGCCTGCCGTTCCGTGGCAGCATCGCCGCCATGGATAGGCATCTGTTTCAGCCCATGCTAATATGGCTGGCGGTGTCTGATAGACACCGCCACCATATTAAACCTTTTCCACCCCGGTCGCAAGGCAACTGGGGCGGTAAAGCGGCGGACTGTCTTTCCATTCGCCGCGGTCCCCCCCGCCATGGTAATATGGTGGGGGTGGAAATGGGTGGCGGGCGGACCAGGATGTCGGGCGGATCGCCACTGCCCGCATGGTGGTGGCGATCTGCCCGACATCCTAATGGGCCCCTTAGTTACAGCAGACGAACATTTGTTGCTGGGAGATTTGGACTAATTGCTATTTCATATGCAGTTGATAAATACTACTAGATAGAGGGAAACGTCTGGGATAACACTAGAAGTCAATGATTTAGATTTGGATTTTGCACACTAGTACTGTGGTCATCCCTTCCAAAGATTGCAAACTTTGAAAAGAAGTAAGAATATCCTCAACTTATACAGACTTTTGCCCATATTTGTCAAGGTTTTGCATCACCCTAGCGCCACAAAAGTGGGTGCAAGGGCAAAGGAAAATCTTAGTGAGATTTATCGAGCCATGCAAGGCCACCTTGCATGGTTCTGCATGGCATGATGAATCTAGAGAAACACAAGTTAGCGCAAATCGTTGGCTTGCATTCCTCTGCCCCATTGAGGCATTCCATGGATGGAGCGTGGGTGTTCCCACACATCCCCCCAAGGATTTTGGCGCATTCTTAGATTTGCCATTAGTGGTAGACCTGGGAATATATCAAAATGCTATGTCTCCCCAAATGTTACACCTTCCCAGGTGAGACGTAACAAAGAGAAATATCTTTATGTCTCCTCGTTTTTTCCACTTTCTATGCGTGCTAATGCAGCACACATAGAGGAAAATGCCTCTCAAGATTGTTTTTGTGCAGGATGGTCTCCCTCCCTGCAGAAAATGATTCTGCTGACAACTGAGGCACCCTTGCAACATGACGCAGGGGTGCCCGCATTGGTGCCAGGCAGCCAAAAGTGTGCCAGTGCTACAAAAGGAGAGGGACACTTTATATAATGTTAAATATACAGCATTCCTGCCCTTTCCCTTTCATGCAGCGCAGCAAGGTGGCTTGCTGTATTGCACTGTGGGAAAGATTGATAAATCTGCCCCTTTGTGTATATTACTTTTAAGCAACTTATGGTATTAAGGTATGGGCCGTAATGGGATATTGAATTTTAAATATACAGAGTGAAATGCACAAAACTAATATGTATTCAATATGTCACAGCTGATGACATTTTTACATTGAGAATCATTCAGATCAGAGACTTGATTTACAAATCGCTGAAGGTAGAGAAACAGGTTATTTCATACAAATACAATAGAGGTTTCAATTATATTTCATCTCAAGGATGTCACATAACTTCAACCTACCAGAAAATGCACAAATAAAGCTAGCACAAGCCATAATGAAGCCATCCAGAGTCTCTGTTTCTCTCTTTTGTCCCATTACCTATTCTGAGAGTCAATTGCTGATAAGCGTTATTGTACTTTGCATGGTTCTCAGTGGGTTCAGGGACGCGTGGATCCACATTACCAGATTATTACAAACCTGACAGATTGTCTGGCTCACGGTATCATTTTAAACAGGGTGATGGTTTCAAAAGTTGACTTGTCTCAAACCCTAGAGATAGTAAGGCAGTTACAACAGAAAATTAGTTTAATGAGGTCAGAGAACAAGACCTTAAAATTAATTTAAATCAAGGTAAAACTGAATTCGTTTCTCAATTGAAGCCAGAAAGCTAAGACGTAAGTCAGATTTCATTGCGTTCAGAAACCAAGACCACTGGCTATAGACCTTACCACTTTCAAAATGTGAATCTCGTTTGCAGTCATGTCCACAATTACAACATGCAATACCTTTACTTTTAGCCTCTCCCCTAAAAGATTTTTAGGTGAACCCAAAACGTTTGTATTATTTCATAATTATGTCAGTTTCATTACCTACGTAACTTATGACATTTCCTAATGACCAAACTAAAGTAGCCTTAGTTCTATCTTAATGTTACTTTGAGTAATACATTTGTGAAATATAATGATCCAATGAGGTATACTGTTGAGCTTTCTTCAGGCAAATACAGAAGTTCTTTGATAGAACTTCACATGCCCTCTCTTTAGAAAGTGAGTTGCTGAATATGAGAGAGGGCCATAAATATATAATAAATTAGATTTACACCTTGAATCAGTTGGTAGCTGAGATGTTTGGTCTAAGGAGAAGTACGTCTCTGTCTCTTCTTATTTATCTAGAGTTATGAGTTAAATTTAACAATGTACTAGCCCAGGGTATTAAACTACATCTGAAGTGTGCATAGCTCATAGATTTATTAGTATAGTTAGATCCTTGTTTAGCTGGGCATCGGTCAAGAAAAATAAGATCATAGCTAAAGTGTTCATAGACAGACTACTTCTATATCTATTTTATTGATTTGAATAGACAGTATGTACTCAAGTAGGGTTTTCCTGCACTGGAGGACTGAAGAAAAACTTCAGCAGCCATAGGGACCATGACAGTGGAAATAACCAAGTCTTAAGTTGTTTGTTGAAGATCCCTTCCTAGGGGCAGAGATATACAAGGAGAGGGAGTTCCATATTTTAGGAGTCAGATGTCTAAATGAGCAGCCTCCCTGCCTTACATGATTAAACCAGAGTACCTGTGCCAGTTGGAGGTGGAAGGATCATAGGGGCATATTAGCAAGAACCTCGTTAAAATTATCGCCATTTTAGCGGCTGGAAACTGCCCCTAAAATGGCGATAATGGGCTTGCTAATATGCGTTATAGAATTCCAATAGAAGCCCAGGTTAGATGTGCAGGACATGGGCTGAGAAGAAGTCTTAAATTGTGAGGACCTGAGTGCATCAGGGCTCTGTCTATGAACCAGAGAGCCTTAAATGAATGTGTTTTTTAATGGAATGCCAGTGAAGGCTCCTTAGCTGAGCAGAGATTTGAGAATACTTCTAAAGGTGGTCTAGAATCCTTGTTGCTGAGTTTTGATTAGTTTGAAGTCTATTAAGTGGGGACTTGTTAGTCTCTAGGTATAGCACATTACCATAGTCTAGGCATGAGGTAAGGTAATCAGAGCCTGTACTGTTCAGTGCTTTTTTGAGTAGAGGTAGGTGGAGTACAGCTCATCTTCCCAGGACATCTGAGGATACCAGAACAGCAGTAGGTTGTTGTTGATCCAAAGACCTTGTTTTTTCAGCAGCTGTTTGGGTACAGGCAGGGCATCATGTACTTCCAGCCACCATAGGGGAACATGCAAGCAAGGCTGGTTTCTGACTATAAGGATCTCAAATGTACTGCCATTGAGTTTCAGCAGTCCATGCCCATTCACTGTGAAATAGATTCCAGGCAGAGTTTAGGTTGAGAAGAACATTTGACTCAATCTGTAGACAGGGTAACATTGATCTGAGTATCATCCACATATGTAGGAGAAACAAGGATTCCATAATCTCTGCAAAGGGACAGACATAGCATTACATAATTTATGGCTCAATGAGGAGCCCTGCAGAACACCAACAGCAATTAGACAAACAGTGGAGGTGAAAGAAAGGACATAAACCATTGCAAGGCTATGCCAGTGATCTCGCTCTTTTCACGTTTTCTCAGTAGCACCTGGTGGGAAACTGTCTCAAATGTGGTAGTCAAATCAATGAGGTTGAGAGCAGCAGTCCTGCCCTTGTCAAGAGTTGCTTTAAGCTTTTTCATTACATCAAGGAGGTAAACAGTCTAAATATCAACTTTTTTATTTCGACAGGCAATAATATCGAGTCCAAAATTTCAGACAGAATATCTAAATCAAGAATATCGACGACCAGAATATCGACCTGAAGGTAAGAAATCTCGTTTTTGATAATATCGAAGTTAGCAATATCCATAGAAAAAATATTGATGTTACTAATATCAATATTAGTATTAGTGTTATGTATTTTATTATATATTTTTATTTCTATAATTTTTGTTAATTATTGAACTTGTTTTAAAATATATTGATTACATTTTTGAAGTTAGTAATAATTTATTTAAATAAATTATGCGTTTTAGTACTATAGCGGGTTGTGCATTTATAGAGGAATAGGGTGGGAAGTAATTTAATTCTAGTAAATTAATTAAATATTTTTTAGGAATTATTAAATATTTTTAAATACATTTTGTGTTTTAGTTCTGTAGCGGGTTGTGGGTTTATAGGGGAATAGGGTGGGAAGTAATTTAATTTTAATTAAGTGAATTTGTAATTTTTATTTATTGATATTGATAAATATTTTATGTTAATTCATTATTAATTGGTAAATAATTTTTATTAATTGATTAATTGGTAATTATATTAAGTGTATTAATTTATTACTGCAGTGTGTTGTGATGTTATAGGGTAATAGGGTGGGAAGTAATTCAATTGTAATTAAGTAAATATGTTTTTAGTGTTGAGTATTGATAATTAAATTATTGTTAATCAATTACTAATTGGTAATTCCCTTTTTCGAAATATTTTTTTTAATACTTTTTTACTAATTATGAACTGGTAATTAAATTAAAGTTTTTTATAATGTATTGCTATTTATCAATAATTTATTGTTAATTAATTATTAATTGATAAGTGATTTTTAATAATGATTGTTTATTGGTTTTTATTTTTTATCAATGGTTAAGAAATTATTAATACTTATTATTTACTTGTATTTATTTCAATAGTTAATTAATTATTAATTTGTAATTAATTTTAAATAATTATTTATTGGTATTGTTAATTAATTTGTTGTAATTTAATAATGAAATTTTTCTTAAAAAAATTATTATTTTAATTATTAGTAAGCTGTTTTGACCCCCATGCAATACAACACTTTCTTCCCCCTGTTGCACCCTCTGGAGTTGAAATAGTAATTTTAACCCCTACGCTATCCAATATTTATTGTTTTAGTTAATGTAGTGTTTTATTTATTTAAAAATATTTTTTTTAATTTGTTATATATAGTTTTGATATTTTTATTCATATTGTTTTATTTGTATGCATGTATTTATAATTTATACATTATTTTGTAACAATTTATAAGTAATTAGAGCAATTAATTGTACATTTTAAGTAAGTATATATTATATTTTATATGTATATGTTTAATTCTTTTTTACATTATATGTATTGCTTATAATTTTAAATATATTTTTCACTATGTTTATTTTAATTATATGTATTATTTATTTAATTTTATATTATTTTTAAATATTAAAAAAGAGGAGTGTAACAGGGAGAGGGGAATGAGAGAATGTCAAACAATTCAGGAAGGGAGAAAACAAGCTCATACATTGACCATACAGGACTATCAGATACAAGCAACTAACTCGAGCAGCAATCGAGTAGAGTAAGACGAGGGCTAAAAATGGTGAAATGTAACAAGTAAAGTCACAAGGACACATAAAACAGTAGATTCAATCAATTAAAATCAATATACCTGGCCAATTAAACAATAAGTTGTGCATGAGTTTAGTCCGCTATGCATCCAAGCATTGGACTGATTTTTTTAGGGAGTAGAGCACTCACCTAGTGACATAAGCGAAACATCTAGACTGCGCCGAGAAATGTCACCAGCGTGGCAAGCTAAAATGGAGTACTAAAAACAAATTAACCCAACTCCTTCCACAAAAGAGGAGTAGACCAGTGAGGGGAAAGGAGAGCAGAGAAAGTAAAGTAAATCAGAAAGGGAGAAAACAAGTACTAAAATCGTACAGTAATATAAGATAAGAGCAACTACCATAGAACACCAGAACATTTAACATAGTTCGGAGCTTATGAAATTGAGGGGCATATTCTCAAGGAGTTATCACTGTGTTATTGGCACTTTATTGCAGCCAAAGTCGCGATAAATCTATCACCCCATTCACAAGCTGGTGCAAACAGCCCATAGCATCAGTGTACCTGTGATAGCAGGAGCAAAAAACATCGCCACAGATGACACTGGCAACTATTGCTAATGAGATGCAGAGTAGGCGTTCCTGTGCGAAAAGTCACGTCAATACCACTCCGCAACATTCTCAAGGACCAGCCTAATCGGCGATAAGAAATCAAAACAGGCGATAAGGCGCATTAGCAGCAGGAAATTAACACCTGCTCTGACCTGGTGTAATTTCGGACGGCAGCCAGCACCAGAAAAGGGAGCCCAGACCCACACCTGAAGAATAACAGATGCCATGAAGATACTGATCATGCAGCTCGGAGCCCCAACAGGACCACCACACCCACCACCACTCCCGCCACCACCCCGGACCCCCTGCACTGCCCCCCGGACCACCACAAAGGCAGCACAGACACAGACCACGGACCTTCAGAAAATGCACAAGCCTCACAGACTTAACACCAGAGTATGTCATTGCCCACTACAGGCATTCTCCGCATCCTGTACATCGTTGCCCACAGGCTGATGGTACCAACACAGCCGACAACCAACATCCAACCTCAGACAAAGCTGCTGGCTGTGCTGCACCTGTTGGCCTCTGGCACCTTCCAACCAACAACCACCAGAGTCGGAGGAGTCTCACTGCAAGCCCTATCAAAGATCCTCAAACCTGTCCTGGATGCCATCATCAGTTTGATACCCTATTACCTATACTTCCCCCACACTGTGCAGGAACAGCTGGAGACCAAGCAAGGCTTCTACACCATAGCTGGTTTCCCGCATGTGTTGTGGGCAATAGAGTGCACACATGTCTCACTTGTGCCCCCTTTCGACACTGCATACAATGACAGCAACAGAAAGCACACGCATTCCATCAATGTGCAGGCAATAGTGGACCACCGGGAACTATTCACCAATGTAGTGGTCAACTATCCAGCCAGTGTTCATAATTCCTTCATCTTCTGACAGTCCATCATCAACCAGCTCTTCCAGGATGGCACCTATGGGAATGCACTGCTCTTTGGTAAGTACCAAATGAACACACCACACACCTCAACTCCAAAATCTTACAACTCACAACTCTGGGAATGCACATACAACATGCAAAACAACATGCCCACCTACCAGACACGACAGCCCAACTTACTGTGGTAACCTGGGCTAGGCATGTACATAAGCCATCAACGGCATGGCACCTCAGCCACACAATAGCAGATTGTGGGGAGAGGTGGGAACCATGCATGTGTGAAGGAGGCAAGTGATGCATGAATGAGAATTTACACAATGCCAAGTGTGGCGTGGATGTGCTGGTCAGACTGCAGTATGCAGACCACAGACATATCCATGTCGACATGCATTACTGCTGTTTGGAGTGTAGTGGACAGTGGATGCAACCATATCTCCCCAGCCGGTGGGGGAGATCAAGGAAATGTAGCTTGTTACGTCCCCCCTGTAAGCGTGTGCGGAGTGGGCTGGCCCGGCGTACGCCAGGTCAGTGTAGGGGTGTGAATAAAAAGCACGTAGCCCTGGGCATGGCCCTCGTCCGGAATGCCCAATGTCCCTGCCAGGGTGGCGCCTCTCATCCCGCCATGAGGCCTACGCCATGAGCATTGTTGCCTGGGATCCTGTACGCCTGCTGCACCCCGGGCCGCTGGTCCCCAAAGCCTTCATGGCCGTCCTGTGCATCCAGGCATCACTGCTCACCTGCAGACACCTTTGTGTGTCAAAGAGGACCCACCACGTGCCGATGCAAGCTTCAAACCCGAGGCCCCCGACCATGGCAGCCTCCTCGGTCCATCACGGCCTCTGCAACACAGGCTCGGGGAACTCCTTTCTCGTTGATGTACACCGGCAGCATACACAGCGGACAAGTAGGACATACATTTGGAACTGAGTCTTGATTACACCATTGCAGAGTACATTATTTAAGGCTGAGTTTATGTCAGTATACTCCCTTTGATGTGGTGCCACCAAGGCTGTGCATAGGACTCCTACCAAACGTGTCTGTGGGCCTTGCTGACTGTGGCCTTCGGCCTACACTGCGGACCTGCAGGCCTCACACCAATCCAATGCAGTTCATCACAGGCAGGACACGGCCTCCTCACCGGCTGCAAACCCACTCAGCTCTGGTGCCACTACCTCTGTCAGCCACAAATCTGATCCACATGCCATTCCAATGTCATGTGTTAGAGATCCAGGAGGAGATGGCTGGACAGCGGTTGACCCGCGCTGACCGCAGCCTCCGGCCGACACTGCAGCCAACTAGGTTACACTTTTGGAACTGAGTCTTGATTTCTTCATGGCAGTGTACATGTCACAGAATGCAAGGAGAGGAGTAAGAGGAAGATACACTTCAGTCTGGAGGAGAAAAGGCTCACCTTTATGGCGGTGATGGGACACTACCAACAACTGCACTGGTGCCACTGACTCTGTGCATTGCATGCCTACCACACGTGGCTGTGGGTCCCTGCTGACTGCTGCCTCCAGCACACACTGTGGTGGAGTAGGTCACACAATTTGAACTGAGTCTTGCTCTCTACATGGCAGAGTCCATGTCATTGGACAGGCCACATCACAGACTGCATCCCCTACCACCTCTGGTGCCACTGAGTGTTTTCCCAGAAATTCTTGGGCAATTTCTGTTTGAACGTCGGTGGTGTCTGGGCCCATGGGGTGGAAATTGTCTTCATCTACAAGTAGCTGATACTGACAAAGGTGGAATGGTGGAGTCTGTAGGATTCAACCCCTCCATTTGCCTGTTTCTGCTTGCTTCTGCCCTCCGCATCATACCCTGGAATGACACCTTCCACTGTCCCCTGCAACTCTCTGCGACATTCCCCTTGGACATCGATGAGTTCACTCTCAACTCGTGTGGCCCTACCTCAGTGCACCGCAAGTCACCGTTCCGTGGTGGTGTGCCTGTGCTGGCCGCTGTGCATCCAGGGCTGCTCAAGTCAAGGACCTGCTCTGTGCTGCTCAAGTCAAGGACCCATGATGTTCGTACCTTGTACTGCTGATTGTCTGCTCACTGTTTGGTTTTTGCCAGCACCAACCAACCCCTGAGTGGTGGTTTACACTACCCGAACCCATCCAGCACAGGCTTCACTGGACATATGACCCTGGCAATAAAAGGGGCCAGGCGCACATGCCCAGAGCCAGTCCCACAAACTCACTCAGTGTGTCCATGTGGTCATTATGTATGCATGTTGACCGGGACATTCCACATTACATTGTGCTGTGTACAGCGTGAGCAACCATGTCACCACAGGCAGTGGTGTAGACCTGGGACATGTAACCGTGTTGTATCTCCATGTGAGAGTAATAAGCAGGGTCAACATGAGTACAACAGTACTGCGTAGAGGTGTGGCTCCTCCACACATGGATCTGGGTGTGGTTCAGTGTAGGCCTTTCCAAGGATGTGGCTGATGTGTGTGTCTCTGTTGTAGTGTCTGCGCCACCCGTCACGCAATCGACAATGTTGCAATGTGGCATAACCCAGGTATTCGTGCTTGGCCGAAGGGGTACATGGGGTAGGGCATGCCCGTTCTGGGTCAGGGATAACACATGCCAATTGTTGTGTGTGTCGCTATTAGCGCAGTATGAGCCAAAAATGTATCCTCAACTGCATGTTGAGTTGAGCCAGGCAGGTGCTTTACATCTGTGTCAGCCCTGTCCTTGCAATGGGCCTATACACACCAGGCTGGCCACATCCTGCGCACCTTTATCACTGTGTCGTAGTCAGGCTTATGGACACGCGCAGACAGGCATGTCAATGGTGTGCCGTAGGGGGTGCATGTGATGAAATCGCGCTGTGCACACTAGTGAATGTGCTTGGGGGGAGGTACAGCCCTGAGACTACGTAATACACAATGATGCCGCTCATTTGCAACACGCAGTACATGTCATACAGGAAACACTAAGTCACACATATCACACACCAATGAACCAGTGAGCCTGCCAACACATTATGCAGTACATAGTCTTGACTCATGTCTCTCTGCATGTCACAGGTGACCAAGGATATGCACTCTGCGCTTGGATGATGACACCCCTCCGAGCCCTGAACACACAGGCCCAGAAGCAGTTCAATTTGGCCCACAAACGCACCAGGGGCATCGTAGAGCGAACATTTGGCAGGTTGAAGTCACGTTTCAGGTGCCTGGACGACACAGGTGGAAAGTTCCTATACAGCCCAGATAATCGTTGCATGTTGTGTGTTGCACAACAAATGAGTACGCAGCAAAGCCCCATGGATAGGAGTGCAAGATGCACCAGACGATGATAATGAAGATGAGGCAGGTGGACCACACCCCACTGCAGCCGCGCAGGAATAGCCCGTAGGGACTACATCATTGACAATTTCTTCTCTGGTTGACATTACATCGTGTGGGTCCTTAGCAGTAATGGCACTGTATGTTGACTGACCACAGGCACAGCATGTGCTAATAAATGTATTCCGATACACATTCCCTGCGTGCATGTCACTTATCTGTACAGGCACTTCACTCAGACAAGTGTGGGTGCAGCATGTTGTGCTGACAATTTAGGAATTTATTAGGAATTTATTAATGAATGGTGGGTGTGTCACCTCTGTGCAGTGAGGCTATTTAGGGTGTCACGTATTCGAACTGCCAGTTCTGTGTGTCACAGTTGTTATGGTATCCCAATATTCGGCGTTTCACATGTGTCCCAATTCACTCCATTTTGGCTGTCATTTGTGTCCTACAAGTGACAACAGGGATTCTTTTGGGCTCCGATATGTGCCGCCATAACTTGGGCGACATGTACGTAAGGGGGAGTCAGTGCCCCTACATTGGTCCATGCTTTTATTATTGTTTGATAATGGACATGGCACGTCAGTACACAGGGGGTGTTGTTTGTCCCTCTGCAATGCGAAGAGGAGATGCGGTTTCACAGTTTGTTCCATGTTTGTTTCCTCATTGGCGCAAGTTACATACTGAATGCATGTCAATGTACTTTGTGGCTGTTTGTGAGGAAATGCCTATCTGATTTGGACAATGATCATTTGTTATGCATCACATCTGTGGGGTTGTGCTCGTACGTTGTCATCTCACATTTTATTTACTCTGCTTTTATGGTGCATTTTCCCGCCGTGGGATTTGTAGGTCGGTCGCTGGTTTTCGCTGCTTTTTGTATCGCGATTGGCCTCACCGCAAGATTTTTTTCGTTCGTGTTTCACATTTTTTCAGCCTGGCATTAATTTTAACGCGGTCAGTAAATGTGTTATCTGGAGCCTAGCGCATGTTTCCACCCTGTTGTGAATACCTGGTTAACACGGTGTAAATTTCCCGCGATGTTGAAGGTTGGGTTGAGTTACTTTTGTGATGGTTATCACACATTCTGGAGAATATCCCCCTCAGCATGGTTAAGAGTGCTCTTTTAAAGGAAAAGAAAGGAAAGAAGACATGTTCAAAGGTTAGGTGTACTGTGGTAAATATCTATCTTTTATGAAAGACTAGCTTAACCTTCGCGCGTTGCTGTGATCTCCAAAGAAAGGAAATTCAAGGAAACTCGTTATGATAACATTCAATTTACATTGAGTAATTTTTATTGAAACATATTCATTTTAATATTGAAAACGTTTCAAAGTGTCATTTTAATTCTATTTATTTATTCGAGTGCTTGTGGATACGCGCTTTTTAGTTTTTCCATCTGGTGCGTACATCAGTATTGGAAAGATTATGAGGGCCCTGGGGGGCCGATATTTAAAAAATAATTATGCCAGAAACCTTTGCGGGAGTGTACTCAACAACTTCCCAAAGTTTCCTGGCGATCAAATGAATGCTGTTTTAATTCTATTTATTTATTCGAGTGCTTGTGGATACGCGATTTTTTGTTTTTCCGTCTTGTGCATACATCAGTATTCGAAAGATTATGAGGGCCCTGGGGGGCCGATATTTCAAAAAAAATTATGCCAGAAACCTTCGCGGGAGTGTACTCAACAACTTCCCAAAGTTTCCTGGCGATCGGATGAATGCTGTTTTAATTCTATTTATTTATTCGAGTGCTTGTGGATACACGATTTTTTGTTTTTCCGTCTTGTACATACATCAGTATTCAAAAGATAATGAGGGCCCTGGGGGGCTGATATTTAAAAAAAATGTATGCCAGAACCCATTGCGGGAGTGTACTCAACAACTTCCCAAGGTTTCCTGGCGATCGGAAGAATGCTGTTTTAATTCTATTTATATATTGAAGTGCTTGTGGATACACAGTTTTTTGTTTTTCCGTCTGGTGCGTATATCAGTATTCTAAAGATTATGAGGGCCCTAGGGGGCCGATATTTAAAAAAAATGTATGCCAGAAACCGTTGCGGGTGTGTACTCAACAACTTCCCAAAGTTTCATGGCGAACGGATGAATGGTGTTTTATTTCTATTTATTTATTCGTGTGCTTGTGGTAACACGATTTTTTGTTTTTCCATCTGGTGCGTACATCAATATTGGAAAGATTATGAGGGCCCTGGGGGGCCGATATTTAAAAACAATTTATGCCAGAAACCTTCGCGGGAGTGTACTGAACAACTTCCCAAGGTTTCCTGGCGATCGGATGAATGCTGTTTTAATTCTATTTATTTATTCAAGTGCTTGTGGATACACAATTTTTTGTTTTGCCGTCTTGTGCATACATCAGTATTCAAAAGATAATGAGGGGGCTGGGGGGCCGATATTTAAAAAAAGAATTATGCCAGAAACCTTTGCGGGAGTGTACTCAACAACATCTCAAGGTTTCCTGGCGATCGAATGAATGCTGTTTTAATTCTATTTATTTATTCGAGTGCTTGTGGATACACAATTGTTTGTTTTTCTGCCTTGTGCGTACATCAGTATTCGAAAGATTATGAGGGCCCTATGGGGCCGTCATTTAAAAAAATATATATGCCAGAACCCATCGCGGGAGTGTACTTAACAACTTCCCAAGGTTTCCTGGCGATCGGAAGAATGCTGTTTCGATTCTATTTATTTATTCAAGTGCTTGTGGATACACAATTTTTTGTTTTTCCGTCTGGTGCGTATATCAGTATTCTAAAGATTATGAGAGCCCTAGGGGGCCGATATTTAAAAAAAATGTATGCCAGAAACCGTTGCGGGAGTGTACTCAACAACTTCCCAAAGTTTCATGGCGATCGGATGAATGGTGTTTTAATTCTATTTATTTATTTGTGTGCTTGTGGTTACACGATTTGTTGTTTTTCTATCTGGTGCGTACATCAGTATTGGAAAGATTATGAGGGCACTGGGGGGGCCGATATTTAAAAACAATTAATGCCAGAAACCTTTGCGGGAGTGTACTCAACAACTTCCCAAAGATTCCTGGCGATCAGATGAACGCTGTTTTAATTCTATTTATTTATTCGAGTGCTTGTGGATACCCGATTTTTTGTTTTTCCGTCTTGTGCATAAATCAGTATTCAAAAGATTATGAGGTCCCTGGGGGGTGGCGATATTTAAAAAAAAATTATGCCAGAAACCTTCACGGGAGTGTACTCAACAACTTCCCAAGGTTTCCTGGCGATCGGATGAATGCTGTTTTAATTCTATTTATTTATTTGAGTGCTTGTGGATATACAATGTTTTGTTTTTCGGCCTTGTGCGTACATCAGTATTCGAAAGATTATGAGGGCCCTGGGGGGGGCCAATATTTTACAAAAATGTATGCCAGAACCCTTCGCGGGAGTGTACTCAACAACTTCCCAAAGTTTCAAGGCGATCGGATGAATGGTGTTTTAATTCTATTTATTTATTCGAGTGCTTGTGGATACACGATTTGTTGTTTTTCCATCTGGTGCGTACATCAGTATTCAAAAGATAATGAGGGGGCTGGAGGGCCGATATTTAAAAAAAGAATTATGCCAGAAACCTTTGTGGGAGTGTACTCAACAACATCTCAAGGTTTCCTGGCGATCGAATGAATGCTGTTTTAATTCTATTTATTTATTCGAGTGCTTGTGGATACACAATTGTTTGTTTTTCTGCCTTGTGCGTACATCAGTATTCGAAAGATTATGAGGGCCCTATGGGGCCGATATTTAAAAAAATATATATGCCAGAACCCATCGCGGGAGTGTACTTAACAACTTCCCAAGGTTTCCTGGCGATCGGAAGAATGCTGTTTCGATTCTATTTATTTTTTCGAGTGCTTGAGGATACAGGATTTTTAGTTTTTCCGTCTTGTGCATAATTCAGTATTCAAAAGATTATGAGGGCCCTGGGGGGGCCGATATTTAAAAAACAATTATGCCAGAAACCTTTGCGGGAGTGTACTCAACAACTTCCCAAGGTTTCCTGGCGATCGGATGAATGCTGTTTTAATTCTATTTATTTATTCAAGTGCTTGTGGATACACAATTTTTTGTTTTGCCGTCTTGTGCATACATCAGTATTCAAAAGATAATGAGGGCCCTGGGGGGGGCCAATATTTTACACAAATGTATGCCAGAACCCTTCGCGGGAGTGTACTCAACAACTTCCCAAAGTTTCAAGGCGATCGGATGAATGGTGTTTTAATTCTATTTATTTATTCGAGTGCTTGTGGATACACGATTTGTTGTTTTTCCATCTGGTGCGTACATCAGTATTCAAAAGATAATGAGGGGGCTGGGGGGCCGATATTTAAAAAACAATTATGCCAGAAACCTTCGTGGGAGTGTACTCAACAACTTCCCAAGGTTTCCTGGCGATCGGATGAACGCTGTTTTAATTCTATTTATTTATTCGAGTGCTTGTGGATACCCGATTTTTTGTTTTTCCGTCTTGTGCATAAATCAGTATTCAAAAGATTATGAGGGCCCTGGGGGGGGCGATATTTAAAAAAAAATTATGCCAGAAACCTTCGCGGGAGTGTACTCAACAACTTCCCAAGGTTTCCTGGCGATCGGATGAATGCTGTTTTAATTCTATTTATTTATTCGAGTGCTTGTGGATATACAATGTTTTGTTTTTCGGCCTTGTGCGTACATCAGTATTCGAAAGATTATGAGGGCCCTGGGGGGGGCCAATATTTTACAAAAATGTATGCCAGAACCCTTCGCGGGAGTGTACTCAACAACTTCCCAAAGTTTCAAGGCGATCGGATGAATGGTGTTTTAATTCTATTTATTTATTCGAGTGCTTGTGGATACACGATTTGTTGTTTTTCCATCTGGTGCGTACATCAGTATTCAAAAGATAATGAGGGGGCTGGGGGGCCGATATTTAAAAAAAGAATTATGCCAGAAACCTTTGTGGGAGTGTACTCAACAACATCTCAAGGTTTCCTGGCGATCGAATGAATGCTGTTTTAATTCTATTTATTTATTCGAGTGCTTGTGGATACACAATTGTTTGTTTTTCTGCCTTGTGCGTACATCAGTATTCGAAAGATTATGAGGGCCCTATGGGGCCGATATTTAAAAAAATAAATATGCCAGAACCCATCCCGGGAGTGTACTTAACAACTTCCCAAGGTTTCCTGGCGATCGGAAGAATGCTGTTTCGATTCTATTTATTTATTCAAGTGCTTGTGGATACACAATTTTTTGTTTTTCCGTCTGGTGCGTATATCAGTATTCTAAAGATTATGAGAGCCCTAGGGGGCCGATATTTAAAAAAATTTATGCCAGAAACCGTTGCGGGAGTGTACTCAACAACTTCCCAAAGTTTCATGGTGATCGGATGAATGGTGTTTTAATTCTATTTATTTATTTGTGTGCTTGTGGTTACACGATGTGTTGTTTTTCCATCTGGTGCGTACATCAGTATTGGAAAGATTATGAGGGCACTGGGGGGGCCGATATTTAAAAACAATTTATGCCAGAAACATTTGCGGGAGTGTACTCAACAACTTCCCAAAGATTCCTGGCGATCAGATGAACGCTGTTTTAATTCTATTTATTTATTCGAGTGCTTGTGGATACACGTTTTTTTTTCTCCGTCTAGTGCATACATCAGTATTCGAAAGATTATGAGGGCCCTGGGGGGGCTGATATTTAAAAAAACATTATGCCAGAAACCTTCACGGGAGTGTACTCAACAACTTCCCAAGGTTTCCTGGCGATCGGATGAATGCTGTTTTAATTCTATTTATTTATTCAAGTGCTTGTGGATACACAATTTTTTGTTTTTCCGCCTTGTGCGTATATCAGTATTCGAAAGATTATGACGGCCCTGGGGGCCAATATTTAAAAACAATTTATGCCAGAAACCTTCGCGGGAGTCTACTCAACAACTTCCCAAAGATTCCTGGCGATCGGATGAATGCTGTTTTAATTCTATTTATTTATTCGAGTGCTTGTGGATACACGATTTTTTGTTTTTCCGTCTTGTGCATAATTCAGTATTCAAAAGATTATGAGGGCCCTGGGGGGGCCGATATTTTTAAAAAAATTATGCCAGAAACCTTCGCGGAAGTGTACTCTACAACTTCCCAAGGTTTCCTGGCGATCGGATGAATGCTGTTTTAATTCTATTTATTTATTCGAGTGCTTGTGGATACACAATTTTTTGTTTTTCAGCCTTGTGCATACATCAGTATTCGAAAGATTATGAGGGACCTGGGGGGCCGATATTTAAAAAAAAAGTTATGACACAACCCTTCGCGGGAGTGTACTCAACAACTTCCCAAGGTTTCCTGGCGAACCGAAGAATGCTGTTTTAATTCTATTTATTTATTCAAGTGCTTGTGGATACACAATTTTTTGTTTTTCCGTCTGGTGCATACATCAGTATTCTAAAGATTATGAACGCCCTAGGGGACCGATATTTAAAAGAAATATATGCCAGAAACCTTCGCGGGAGTGTACTCAACAACTTCCCACAGTTTCATGGCGATCGGATGAATGGTGTTTTAATTCTATTTATTTATTCGAGTGCTTGTGGATACACGATTTGTTGTTTTTCCATCTGGTGCGTACATCAGTATTCGAAAGATTATGAGGGCCCTGGGGGGCCGATATTTAAAAACAATTTATACCAGAAACCTTTGCGGGAGTGTACTCAACAACTTCCCAAAGATTCCTGGCGATCGGATGAATCGTGTAGTAATGCATAAAGGACAAACAGACAGACAGACAGGGCTCGTAAGCTTGCACGCACGCACGCACATGATTTCTTTGATATGTTTTAGATGTCCTCATGAAAAGATTTGCTTTTGATGTAATAGCTGTCCCCAGTTTAGGGTGATTGGAGGCATGCCATGGTTAACCCTGCTTAGTCATAGAACTGACTGAGCAACATGAACTATACAAATGAATTCTGAATATTGGGGGTCATTATGATGGCGGATTTTCCGCTTACTCCGGGCCGGCGGAAGCCACCGCCGGCCCGGAGTATGCGGGAAATCCGCAGAGGAGGCCTGAAAGACCCACCGCCAAATCAGGATGGCTGGTGGGTCTCACAATCTGTCCGCCGCTTTTCCGCAGCGGTCGGAAGGCGACCACGGCGGAAAAGCACTAACATGGCAGGCGGTGTCTATCAGACACCGCCAGCCATATTAGGATGTAGGGAAAGTCATGCTTTTCCGCGGCGGCTTTTCCGCCGTGGAAGAGCATACGGACAATCACTTTGGGGGCCCGTTGCGGGCCCCCTGGGTGAAGGTTGCAAGGGGGGTGCACATGGGGGGTACCTATGGTACCCCCCTGCCTTTGCGTGCACGAAGCGGCAGGCACCGCGCGGTGCCTGCCGCTTTGTGCATGCAAATGCACAGCTTTCGTTTTTTTTCATTGCGGCGGGTGCTGCTTCAAGCAGCACCCGCCGCAATGTAAAACATACAGGATGTGACCGCCAGGGTGGCGGTCACATCCTAATTGCCATGGAGGGACCGCCGCTGCCCATGCGGACGGTCCCTCCTACTCAGGGGTGGCGGACGGACGCAAGTCCGTCCGCCATCCTAATCGGCCCCATTGTGTGAATCATTGTTGATAGCCAAAGAACAAGCTCATGACTGTCCAAAGGCATTAGCGCAATAATGACAGCTCTTGTTATTGGTGATGCAGGATGCAGTCATCTTTTCATCATATTCAGAGAGTTGCATAATATGTTTCATAAGAAAAATACAAGTGAATTACCTCCAAATCAAAGTTATTAATGAAAGATTGCTTTGGAATCTGGTTCAGCTACACCTTGAAGATGGTTACATGCACTTAAAGACTCAGCAAATAAAAACGTTGACGGTATTTAGATTGGAGTCTAGATAATCTAGTTAGTTTGTCCTATATGATTATCAGGTCATGCATTTCAGACTATGTAGCCTTTCATTTTTTTTACCTTAGAAGTGCTGAGAGGACTTTTTAATGTATTTTGTGTAATGTATTTAAATGATTTATTGATTTATTCTGAATCCCAGGAAACACATGTGCAACATCTTTAACCCAAACTCGCTAAATGTGTATTACATAATACTTCAGTAGATATTTGAGGTACATAATTATTCTACAGGGAATTAAAAAGGATGACAAGAACGTTTCAGCAATAATATACAGAGCTTTTTAGGCGTTACTATTTTTTATAGAAAATGTATTCATCAATTTCCTGAGATAGTTAGATTCATTACCAAATTTCTTGGTAAAGCAGCTACCATCACAGGGTACAAAGAAGATCAAGCTTTTTTCTAGATTCTTAACATATGGCAATAACCAAATGTTGAGCTTTCATTCATTGCCGGGACACATGCTGCATCATGTCGGTGGGAGGAGTTTTATCCCAAAGAAATTGAATCACTAAAGAGAAGCATCCAGTCGCTAATTTTCCCAAACATTCCTACCAGCAGAATTGGATTGCACAATTACAATCAAGTCAAAGATACTTTATTCGGCCACTAAAAGCCATAAAACAAGCATATAAAACATTTAATAATTAATTTGACTAGGGCTATATCTACAAACAGATAAAGATAAAACTCATCACTAAAAACAGATACCGCGGGCCGCTCTAAAAATAAAATACAACAGTATACAACAGATAAAGTGCAAAGGCAATGAGTCATTAGCATGGTAAACGGATTGCGTAATCACACCATATATATATCACAACTATATGTGCCCACCGCACAAAGGTGGGCACATATAGTTCCTAAAAAGCATTAGACGACTACAGCCTAGCTACTACATAAAGAATCTCTTCCTGAGTCTTAAGACCCCTGTAAAAAAAACGTGCAACCCCAAAATAAACCATGGGGGAGGAAAGCATTTGTAGGTATAATATTGAAGGCCTTACTTGAACAAAGTGGCCAGATCTAAGTAGCGGGAGAATAAAGTTATTCCATGGGGTTATAAAATTCACAGAAAAAAGTAAAATGTGAAGGGTCTTGTTCACAGAAATTGTCACAAGGACATGGCCTTAGGGCACCAGGCTTCATGTAACCTTTAGGAAAGGCTAATGGCCAGTGTACCAGATTCAGTTTGAATCTGGTTAACATGAAGCAATGGTGCCTGTTAGTGACCAGTGACAAATAAGGCCGCACCTGTGGGCTCAGACTCAGTGTGACATACTTACTCACCATGGGTTTAACTAATTCCTTGCCTTCCCTTAACCCCTGCTGCTTAGCCAATCAATCAATCAGGGATTTTTAGAGTGCACTACTCATCCGTATGGGTCTCAAGGTCCTGGGGGAGGGGGTTTGGGCAGCTCTGAGGTCATCCGAAGAGCCAGGTTTGAGGTCTTCTCAGAAGGTTTGCAGTTTAGGGCTTTGTCTGATGCTGAGAAGGAGTTCATTCCAGGTCTTGCCTGCAAAGTAGGCAAATGATCTGCCTTCCGTTCTGGCTCTGTGGATGCAGGGGATTTCGGCCAGGGCTCAGGCAGCAGTGGGGACTTTTCTCTTGGGGGCATGAAAGGAGATTCTTTCGTTGAGGTATTTGGGTCTGGTGATGTGGAGGGCTTAGTAGGCATGTATGAGGAGCTTGAAGGCCACTCTTTTTTCATGGGGGCTAAAAACAGATGTTTGATATTCTTAATGGCTGCTGGGCCAAAAAGGCCTGGGGTTAGTATACTGGTCAGGGCAACCTAGACACCCAATTTTATCCATGATTTACTTTAGCCAGGATATATGTAGGGCCCCTTCAAGTGCAGTACAGTCCGCTACGACAAGTTGTTTCAAAGTGGTGGCTGGGCTAGACCAAATCCTCAGTCAGCGCAGAAGGGGTGCGGCAGCAATAAGGCGAGAGGTGTACCCCATGCCTAGTGTTTCATGCAGGATAAAAGCTGAAGTGCTGCGGGGAAAGTAAGAAGCCTACACATATTTTTTTTCTGTCCCCTGGATGTCTCTCATGTCTTTAAAACCCCACACAGCACATCCATACGTGACCATAGGGACACATTTTTCTCTGTACATCTTTAGCATGGGGGGTACGGGATTTGACCCTAATCTTTTTGCAAAGTCCATGGTTGCCCCTACTGCTCTTGCCCGAACATTCCTTTTGTGTGGTCTTTGCGCAGCCCAAGTCCCTCAGTCATCAAACCGTACCCCCAGGTAAGGGAAGGTTGACACTTTTGTTAGTTCTGGCCCTCTACAAAAGAACTTGCACCTAACAGCCTTCTGAGTACCTATCGTCATAGAGTGGGATTTCAAAAAGTTAGTGGCAAGATCAAGTAAATCCTTAAAATTGATAAAACATGTAAAAGTTTTTGGAGACTACAGGAGTAACAGTCAAATAACCTTTTGAAATTAGATGATTCCTAGGCAGTTGAAATGGACATTATTGTTTTCTGGGTATGACTTTGTGACCAATTAGAAACCTGGTTCCTGTAATCGTTATGCAAATTATTTTTTTAGGCAAAATGAAGATAAGAATAAAATTGTTAGTGAATCTCTATTGATTTTGCCAGCTCAAACCCTGAGCAGCATTTCTATAGCTGCAATCAATGTTTGAACATGTTTAATAAAATTATGCTAAGTCTATGTTAAAATAGGCTTCCATATAAAGGGAAACTTTTGTATTTACCTTCAATGGAACCGAGACACCAAGCAATGAATTGGCTTCCTGACTCTGCTGAACATCATGGATTAAGTAAGGTAATAGCAACAGTTAAAGGATATTTTAAGGGTTCGTACATGAAATCAATGGTGCTTTTTAGACCAATACCTGTTCCTCCTAGATTATGGCATACAATATGTATGAAATGTGTTATAGTAACACACAAGAGTCAACATTGTGCTGTCATGTATTGATAACAGACAGAGGTTATGAGTTAATCTAAAAAATCTGATCTTCATTATGTAAAGACAAACACATGGACAGTTTTTTGTTTTTTTGGGTATAATCCTCAAAAGGACAGACAGTCAGAATGTGTGAATCAATGTATTGAACTATATTGAGGTATCAAGTGTTATTGCAAGAAGAGAATTAGAATAAGATGTTATGGTCTTTAGAACCGACTTCTGAAGATGCTGTGCATTCTGCCAAAAGGATGTCACCTTTTTTATATATGTATGAATATCAATCTAAAGTATTGCCATTAGAATTGCATCCATCTGCTTCAGTGCTTTCCAACGAGTTTTCTGACATAACAAAAACCTACTTTTGAATGCTAACTAATTCACCTCTAATTAGCCTTGCTGCCCACAAGGCACTTTGCATAGTGTATAGATGTCAAACATGTAGAAATTAAAAGTTTGCAAGTTCCTACATTAACTAGTGTCAAAAAGCCATTTTCACTGTATAGTTGTGGTGGCCCTGTCTATGTGAAAAGCTAAATTACATGTTGTCTGAATTTAACCTGGTTACTCTGTGCCTCCATTATCAATGAATTTAGCCCAAGTTTGTGTAGCACACTTTGTATTTTTTTGACACGGGATTGGACTTTGGAATGACTCACTTCCTCCCCAGCTAATAACCCACTTCCTTACACCAGGGATCTTAGGAGTTAAATAAGCTTGGTGCATGACCGTCTATCAAGTATATCAGAATCGAGCATTACTTTGAGCATGCTTATTATAAATTAATATTTTCTGCCAGTTTGCATCCTGTATTTGTGTTACTTGGTCCCTTTGGCATTGTTGGGGAAGTGAGTGCCTATTTTCAAGAGGAAACACACAAAACAGATGTGCATTCATGATGTTAAAGCTGATTAACATATTACATTGAGAATTATTCAGATGACAGAATTTATCACAAATCACTGAAATCAGGGTATTCCGTACAACTTTGTTAAATGTTTAATTTATATATTATATCGCTAGGATGTCCCAGAATTTCCACCAACCATGGATGGTAATACAGATATTATACCAAGGTAAATTAGAATTAGTGAATTGGAATACAAATGATAAAATATGAAAGGGGTTATTTCTTATTTCAGTTTAATTTTATTGTGACAGAAATTCATTGAACCAACATTTATGAATTCATGAATGAGCTCCCAAATAATACTAGAAAAACTGTCACTCATGACCTAGTCACCAGCAAGGTGGATTACAGGAATACCCTCTATGCCAGGATCAACAAGCAACTCACTATAAGATTAGCAATCATCCAGAACCCAGCAGCCAGACTCATCATACCACACCGAAGACACATCACACATTAGGGAGCTCCACTGGCTCCCAATACACAAACATGCTCATTTCAAATTCTTTACACAGACATCCAAGGAACTACACAACTTAGGCCCCACTTAACTGAACAGGATGCAGAGAAATCTATGGCATTGTATACATATCCATCAATATTGAATTGTTTTTTAGAAAGCTTAAAAAAATTACAAATGTATGAACCTATTAGAAATCACATGATTCGGATCCATTGCCATTGTGAAGAATTAGTTTAGCACTCATTTGTTGATTGATTATTTTTCTTTAATTATGGCTGGTTCTTATTTAAAAAGTCTGTTAATGTATTAACTTCAGAGTCTCTCTCCTCTATTCCTAAGTCTTCACTCACTCATTTCTTTTATGCTATTTTTGTACAGTCGGCAGAAAGGGAGAGCCCCCCATTTCCTTTTTGTTCATCGCTCTAATTTTCATATGCGGCTTACTTTCTATAATAGCTCATGTGTTTTGTGGAGCAAGCACTAGCATTGGCACCAGCGCCAAGAAACTGCATAGTGTATGTTGCGCTTTACAAATGCCTTTCACATCACATCACATTGCGTTTTAGGTTTCACCCACAGTGCACATGCTTTTTATTCTTTAAAAAAAGCTTAAAAGAGGCCTACACCCTGCCCATTACTTCCCTTTACTTACCATTGGTTTGCTTCCACATTACACTTGTTTTCTTGCTTCATACTGGTTAGGACCTCCTCTTCGCTTCCGGATTCCTCCTAGGCTTCACTCTTCATACCCACTGTGGATCATGGACTGAGTACTGCTTCCTGTGGCCAGTGTCCTCCCACTGGCAACAGGCTCCTTTATGTACTCTTTTTTATTTTTCAGATTTATGATTTGATCATAATCTCGGGATGTTGAGCCTATGCCAAGACCCAGTTGGCAGCTCTGGCCATAATGCAATATCTTCTCCCGAGAGGAGAGGGTTTCTTTTCTCAAGAGGAGTGTCAATACATAGACCTAGTAGGCAGCTCAGCTCCCCGACCTCCCTGTGACCGCTTTTCCTCCATAAAACTTTCTTAGTAAGAAGGTAAACTTTCCACCGTGATCAACCTGGTCTTTGTATCCGACTCATTCTCCATCACGGCCGGCCTTAACTTTTGACTCTCGACTTTGTCTAGGTCGATCGTGATCAGATAAATGCCTTTGGTGTGTTGGGCTTTTCGGTGCCATTTTCTAATCAAACTTTAAAAAATATATATCTCTGGTTTTACTTATTGGATATTTGTTATTTTGGTGTCATTGTGTTTATTAACATTTACTCTAATTTTCTAAATTGATTTGTGATTTTCTTGTTTGGTGTTTTCACTATATAACTGTTTCAGTTCTGCATAAATACTTTTCACATTGCCTCTAAGTTAAGCTTGACTGCTTTGCTTCAAGCTTCCAAAGGGTTGAGCCCAGTTTCATTTAGTGAATTTTGTGGTTCACCTTGACAAGGTTGTGATTATTTGAGGTGAGTTCCTACCTCCCTCAAATACAATTCCAATTCCTTACACTAGTTGTGTGTAGTTCGTGTGAACTGGGAATACTAGGGCATATTATCAAGGGCTTTATCTCCACTTTTTTGGCTTTAAAAGCCAAAGAAGCGGAGATGAAAATATATCGCCCATTTTAAAACACAGGGTTGCTAACATGCAAAATCGCACGTTAGCACCCTTTTCCACTACGCTTCCCTTTACATCTCTAATGAGATGCAAAGTGTGTGTTCCAGAGCAAAATAATAGGAGAAATGTCGCTAAGCGACATTTCTCCTATTATCAAGCTTCAAGCTAACCCTGTTAGAGACAAAAAAAGCAGCGCTAACCACAGTTAACTCTGCTTTTTTACGTCTGCTAATTTTCAGACTTAGCCGTGTAATCCAATAGGGAGGTGGATTACATGGCTAAAATCACCCTGCCCTATCAGCAAGGTTTCGCTGGTTGAAGTGTGATTATCGCTGGATTTCCAGCGATAATCACACTGTTTACCAGCTAACGCATAGGTTCCTATGGTTTGGAAGATAAGCGTTGCTGATAGCACGCTGTCTCCGCGATGGAATCCAGCGTTAGCCTGCGATAATTATCCTTGCGCTAAAAGCGATGAGCGATAATTATCGCAGGACCTTGCTAATATGCCCCTTAGTATCTGCTTATAGACATGCAACATATTAGTATAATTTTCATAATGTCTATGCATGTTTACATTTACAAAGATATGTGTTTCTAAAAAGAGTTTTTACATCTCAAATTTAAATTAAATGTATGTGCATTTTAAATCGGCATGAGCAGTTTGTTTAAACTATTTATTATCATCTTAAAGAAAACTAGACCTGGTTATATACCTATCATAAATTTCAAAACGTTCATCAGGTAAAAATTCGAACTTGAACATGGAGACATTTTAAAACACTTACTTTAAGTGTCCGATTATGAGAGCTCCCGGTAGGTAGTCATAATTTGTGCACCTGTTAGAATACAACACTTAGTGATTTGAAATTTATTGGATTCAATGAATTGTACCCAGAGTTTATCTCACTAATGGGGAAGTAAGGGCTTGATTTAGATCTTGGCGGATGGGTTACTCTGCCACAACGTAATGAAATATGAGTCCCATAGGTTATAATGGGATTTATATTTCGGCGGATGGAGTGACCCATCTACCAAGATCTAAATCAGGCCCAAAATATAGATTTTGGTGTTTACTGCAACAAGGTCTGCATTTCCCTGTAGTTTCCATGACAATTTATAGCAGATTTGATTTGTCAAAATGTGAAGGGGGGTGTGAAAGTCATAGCACCGGATATTTGCAATGTGCAATACATACCACACAGCTTATAATTCTGACCACCTAGAAAAAAGGTGTTTATACATGGAACAAAGTTTTCTAGAAAACTTGTAATCACACCCTAAGGGCCATATTTATGGACAGGTCACGCAGTTCAGCGCAGCAAGTCTCCTTGCTGCACTACACTGCATGACAGGGAAAGTGCAGGAATGCACCATAACTAAGGCAATACAGCACATTCCTGCCTTTTCCCCTGTGCTGGCACCCGTTTGGCTGCCAAGCACCAGTATAGGCACCCTTGCACCATGGTGCCTGCGCTGTAAGAAGGATTGTTATGTTCAGAAAGGGGATTCTTCCTGCACAAAAAAAAATCCCCTGAGGCTTTTTCTCTTTCTATATATGCTGCAGAAGGCAGCACACATAGAAAGAGGAACTAAGGAGGAGAAAAAAAGATATTTCTCCTTGTTACACCTCACCAAGGGAGGCGTAGATTTGCAGCGCATTCCCAAGTCTACCACTTCTGGTAAATCTGGGAATGCGTCAGAACACCCACTCAACATGCATGGAAACATCTCCTTGGCGCAGAGTAATGCAACGCAGCAAGTTGACTTACCTTGCTTTACTTGAGCTTTATGAAGCCACTCATGACTAAGCAAGCTGGCCATGCATGACTTCATAAATCTCAATTTTATGTTGCGTCGCCACTGCACCATGTTGTGTGGTACAAGAGTGACAAAAAGGGTCTCATAAATATGCCTCTAAGGACAATAAATTCAAACTGTGAAATAATAATTTACTTTTTTTTTTAAATATACGATGTATCTTATTCTAAATTTAGAGAAACATTATAACGTTTTTAAAACTAATAAACTGCCATTTCTAACTGTTTAGAAAATTCTAACAGTTTTTGTATTACATTTCAGAAAACAATTGAACTAATTTCTAATCATTTGTATTTTTCCCCCCTAATATCTGCATTGAAAGTAACAACTTTTTTTATCTAATTACTTTGAAATTATTAGCATGGTACATTGCGCAATTATATTCAACTTTGTAAAAAAGACACAGTTTGGAGAACTTTTTGACTCAAAACTTTAATATTTTGAATAAAAGCTAACCACCTTTTTGAAGTCATATAGCAATCCAAATACATATTAAGCAACTATACACTATTTTGAGTACATTTTAGTTCACGCAAACATAGAAAAATACTAACTCTGTTAACGAACATGATTTTCAAAATATAGCACTAAGATTATTTGTATTCTTTTAATTCATTTCTATTTCAGTTCTGCGAAGGTTTTCATAATTAAAAGCGTCTGTCACTCGGTGACATGCTCCGAATTAAGGAATCTCAAAGCATTATCATCTATGAAATGTAATCCTCACCTATGATGGTGTTATTATGGAGGGCACAGTGCTCCAAAGCCCATGTAAGTGCCATCCCTAAAGATGGCTGCATAGACATCTATTTTTTTTAATATTAAAAAAACAACGGTCCTAAGCAGACATTAAATTTCAGAAAGAATTGAGTATAGACCATGTTGGGTGCTATATCAAACCAATGTCCAGTGGACAAGGAGGTTTATTCATAAGATATTTTGAGTAGAAAAAAATGAACGAAACGTAATTTACAGTGGTGTACAGTCCTGCACCCTGAAGTGAGGGGGAAGTGCGGGGAAACGAAATTACAATCAAACAGTTTACACAGACAAAAACTTGGAGCTGTGGCAACCTGCATTCAACGGAGCAATACAGCAAGTTTGGCCAAATAGTAACCACAATAATTAAACACAATGGACATTTGTGGCACTATTTTTTAAATTTCGACGTTTCGATCCCAAGCTCATTGATGAAGGGGATCATCATCAGGACTAGAAAATAACATTTGCCTAGTGTACACAATTAACGCCTGTTAGGGTAGAAATAGGGAACAAAAGAAAAGAAAGTGGCCTGTCAGGATCAACGGAAACATTAAGGTTGTTCAGCGTGTCAGCAAGTCATTTATAGGTCATTTTTAAACAGGCATTCTCCAACTGCGCTCAGGTGATCAAGTTTAGGCAAAGACTCATACATTGAAACAGATTGCGGTGAATGTGATTAACGGGGAGGTGACTGTTCACTGTGATTCAAAGGTTATTGCAGCTGTGGTGACATATTGAACCGTGATTAAAGGGTGACATCCGAGTGTTGGACTTGTTTTTAACCAGTGACATAATGTGGATTGCAAAGCGCGTGTCGGGAGTAGAACAAACGGCGATGGTATGGCAACACATGTCACGGTGAGAAGTGTTTAGAGCAAATACATCTGTTCCTGATGCTGCCACCCTCACACAGCTCACATTTCAGTAAGTGGACCTATCAACTCCCACAGCTTCACAAGGATCAAAACCTCTACCCTCTTTATGCAATCTCCATACATCGGTCCACTATCAAGTCCACATTGTTACACAGACGTGGCTCCTCCGTTAAGGCCTAGGAGTGCTGTCCCACTGCTCTTCGAACAGTGCAAAAAGGTAAAATAAATGATAATAACAGTGTTATTACCATTTTATTTTTCTGAGTCCGTATTATGGGGCAGGGCATGGTGGGGTGGGGTGGGGCAAGGCTGGGCTGTCGTCACAGACAGCAGGGAGAGTAGTGATTGTGGCATTTAAGTGTGCATGACCATTTGGTTGGCTGTCTTGGAATGGCGAAACAGTCATTCACACTTAGCATGTTCTTCACCGGGCTGTAATGTACAGCCTGGGTGAAAAACATGCACAGGCTCCCACTTCCTGTCTGAGCACCGAACCACGGCACTCAGACCAATCAGTACAGGGCTGTCATGCTGGTGGCAGCAGTGTCGTGATTGGCTTAAGGAAGCCTGTGCGCTTCTTGCTTCCTGTCCAGGAGGAACAGAAGAGAAAGGAGGAGAGGTGGCAGCCGGGAGCCAGGTAAGTGACATTTAATATTTTTTTTACTCACCCCCACCTCATACCCATCCCTTTACTCTGTGGCAGCCACCACTGTTCAAGCACCCTACAGGGAACAGTAGCACCAAGTCATTGCTTCATTCCTAATTGCCTGACACATCTATGTAGGCAGAAACAGTCATAGATGGTGTCTAAAAAAAAACACAAGTGTTGGAAGGAATTCAGGCACACACAATTTCTCTGGGTTGCATTCCAACTTTTTGTGCACCATGGCGCACTAAACGGGGAGCAATTATATGCAAATAGGGCCATATCTCCTCTGAATGGAAGCACAGCTCAGAATAGTTACAGCGTATTTGGGCTCCATCTTTGAACTTTTACTTGGATCATTAGGTAGAGAGAGCATGGGACCCAAATGTGGGATAAATAAAAACGATGGACTGGAAAGCAACCCTGAGAGACTGCCTGTGGCTGAGACTTTTGCAAGCATTCAACCCATCATCTTTGCTATTTAACAAAGGATCCATCCCCACAAGAACAGTTGCTCTACTAGCAAATCTCAAAGAGGAGCTTGCAATGGATGGCTCCACAATGTTGTTGAGTGGCCACACACCCATATTTAAGAACTTTTAGGCAAGGTATCAATATGTGCAGAAATCCTCAAGTATTAGTCCAGGTAATTGGAACCAACGAATTCAAACATATATTTTTACATTGTGTACTTATAATTCATTTGTTAGCTTTAAGTGCTCCTGAACATGATCATGCAGACCTCTAGGATTTGGCTGTTGTTAAATGATCATTAGACCTGTTTCAAATTGAAAAGGGACATTCGGAGAATCATAGATCTTATGAATATAATTGCTGTTGCTCCTCCTCTGCCAGGCAACGTGACAAATGTCACGTAAACCTCAATTTATTATCTAATTCCAGTCATATCCATAGCAATCACCTTACTATACCTGCCAGCCACACAATGACTTCCTTTTTATTTTTTTTATTGCGAGTTCATAGACATAAATATAGAGTATAGAATACATATGAATTGCACACGAAATTCCAAATATACAAAGTACATACCTGGCAGATTACAATTACTTCAAAATGCAAACACAGTTTATGATCATTAGATAACAAAAATCCTTTAAAGTGCAATGTGCAGTATACAGGATATTATTTGAATAAGACCCTGAACGAGACCCCTAGCGGTCTGGCACTCATACTATAACTTGAGGAGAAAAAAATAATAATAATAATAATAATAATAATAATTTTTTTTCATATATATATATACATATATAAATACACATATATGTACATACACAATTAAATAGCAGAGGGGCTAGCATTCGAACACACTCCAATATTTCTCATTTTTTAAGGCCCCTGATCTTACTGCATATTTCTTTTCCATCCCTTGTATCTTTGATATTTTAAATTTCCATGCATTAAGAGTCAGAACTGTCCTGCCATTCTCCCCCCAAACCCCAGCTATTCATAGAAAAAGAATAAAAAATCTTCTCATTGTATAACCCATGACATTCCTCAGTTTAGTGCGAGACGTCTCTTTTTGGCAGTGGAATGTTTAATTTCCTTATCTTTGAGTTGGTGGATCTGTTAAACCAGCACCAATATATTTCCTGTGTATTCTGGCAACCTTTTGCGCATTTCCGGGTGTTTTGGGACATCCCCAAGCTCTATATACTGCAATCTCCATTCCCATCCAGTGGTCCATTACCTTTTTCCACACCAATAATGATGGAGGGACTGCCACCTTCCACCCCTTGGCTATGTCAATTTTAGAGAGCGTCAGTCCCAGACTAGGCAAGGATAATGTATATTATATTAACCCCTTGCATGCGCGTGACGGCCGGGAGCCGTCACGCATCAGGGTGGGTGTGCACAGGGGACGGCCCCTGGCCGTCCAAACCCCACCCACTCTCCATTTCCCCAGCATCGCGGCGCAACAAGGGGTTAATTCCCACTCACATCATCCATAAGGTGAAGGAGAGCCAACTGCAGATTATGCAAGATCTGTCACGACAGGCCCCCCTAGACATGTGACCACCCATCTCCAAAACCTGTCTAACTCGTGGCAGCTCCACACTGTGTGGCTGAATGTGCCTTCCACAGCACCACATCTGAGACATGTGGAGGACGCAGCCAATCACCCCCATATGCCAGAACCTGTGACACATTAGATATACTCAGTGAACATCCTTAAATTGTATCACTATGAGCAATGCCACTATGGCGGCTCCTCTATGGGGACCCAGAATCTCTGTCCAGTCTTAATTTTCGAATTGGCCCACCTCGGCCTTCCACACAGCAGTAAGACTCTAAATGCATCTGGCTAGTTAGAGATTAGGGTCTGGTAGATCTTGCCAATTTTATGATCGTTCAAGCTTACAAAGAGAAGTTTACTCTCCAAAGGATTGCATGGTGGAGCTGCAGGAACTTGTGAAACTGGCAGTGTAGTAGCTGGAATTCGGCCTGGAGAGCCTGATATGACTTCAGGACCCTGCTTTTCAAGGCAGCCCCTACCACAGCGATCCCAATAAGATACCATTTCTGGGCCACCTGTGGGAGCATGGTTCCACACCATAATGGCATCTGTTCTGTCAGTCTGCTCCCGATTTCAACCATCCAAGGGTTGACCGCCACAAATTCAGGACCACCCTTGTAGCTGGGGGAAGCTTAGCATTCTTCCACATCCATATAAATAGGCTTACAGCAGAGTTGCACCTATTGCCATGTTGTCAATTGGGTATGAGTTGTGCCCTGGGCATCACACCACCAATCATTTATGATCTGGAGGTGGGCCGGTAAGTAATATGACTCAATATCAGCCACCACAATTCCCCCACAGTATGTTGACTGAAAGCATTTGCTGAGGGCCATGCGATGAGTACCCCCGTCCCGTAGAAAGGTGTTAAGAATGGAATTCAGTTTGCAAAACCCCTGTCGCGGGATATGAAATGGGAAATTTTGCAGTTTGTGGATGAATCTGGGCAATGAGACCATCTTGATGATAGTTGACCATCCTGTCAAGCACAGCTGGAGCCCAGAACATATCTTTATGTCTTCATTTAGATGAACGAACAAAGGTTCTATATTGATGTTTCATGCAAGTGTAGCCTCCGGGGATACATAAACGCATAAATATTTGTACCCCTCATGGTCACCCATATACCTGCTATCCAATCAAGTCTATATGGGCATTGATCCACTGGAAGGGTTTCGGCATAGGCCCAAAGTTTCCCTAGATATAAACATTATTTGCAACAGCCGGGGACCCATCATGTCAGGGACTGCAAAGTAGAAAAAACATCATCAGCATATACTGTGATGCTATATGACCACAAGTTACCCCACTAAAAGTCCTGGACCTGTGCATCCATCAACAGCCAAACTGCAAGGGGCTCCATGGCCATAGCGAAAAGCAGAGAGGACAGGGGCAGCCTTGCCTTGTTCCCCGCTGTATAGGGAAGATATTCGACCTAGCTCCTCCACCTGCACTGATGCCATGAGGTCTGTATGTAACAATAGGAGATAAGAGAGAAACCGTGGGCCAAAGTTGAGGTTGTGAAGGAGGAGAAGCAGATGTATCCAGCTCATGTAATCAAATGACTTATCTATGTCAGTGAAAAGAAGCATCACCAGTTCACTCAGCCCATCAACTATTGCCAACACATTATAATCTCTTTGTATATTGTGGCGGGCCACCCTGTGGGGCATGAACCCGTATTAGTCAGGGTGGACCAAATCCAGAATGTGAGTGAGTAGTCTGTTTGCCAGAGCCTTGGCCAATATCTTGACCTAGGTTCAAGAAGGAAATCGGGGGCTATGATGTGGGATCCTCCGCCAGGCACCCCAGTTTGGTAAAGACCCCAATGTCGGCATGTCACCAATCCGGTGCAGCCGCTGCAGGCAACATCGCTTCTAGAAGGAGACTTTGAAACTCAAGCAAATTCAATTTGAAAATTGGGGAAGCTGTTGCACCCGTGATCCTTGCCCGAGTTATATCAGCCATGTCAGTGAAGAGTTCTACCCCTGTGAGCTTAGCGTCCAGTGACTTGCGAGTTGCTGAAACAGGGACCGAAGTGGTAGTGCCAATAGAAACTCTTCTTTTTGTGTCTCTGTGATTACCTCTTTCCTGGTGTAAATCCCTTCAAGATGGGTTGCAAAGGTACTCGCTATGTCTCTTGGATCTGTAAGGTACCCCGCTTCACTAATATTAGAGGACAAAGGGGCATTCTGGTGGTACCCTGGCATAGTCTATGTAGTAATTGACTTGATTTATCCCTCCCCTGATGAATACTGCTCTGAGGAACCTGCCATGCCAACTTTGCCTCACCTGGTGGTACTGCTGCAGTGCCAGGCGGAGTTGTCTATGCATCTGCAGGTTGGCGGCGTGCAAGCTCAACGCCATGATTTTTGTCTCAAGATCGTTTCTGTCCTGCAGTCTGGGCTGGTACTCTCCGGTACAGTAACTGATGTCCCACCCCCGAAGTGTGGGCTTCGGGGCATCCAATAGAGTTTTAGGGGACTACACAGAGCCTATATTATGTGCAAAATATCCATCTACGCAATATTTGAAATGTCTGTGATACTCCAGGCTCTGAAGATGCCATGGCAACAGGCACCAATGGGACATCGAGGGCAGGTGTCGCATCTGAAGATAGTGTTAAGAGAGGCCCCTGGGGAGCACAGAGATATAACTCACCTCATTTAAGTGATGTCTGGGAACCAAAACATAATCTAGATAAGAGTAAGAGCCATGTGCTGCTGAATAAAAGGTATAGCCGCCTGTGAAGGGGTGGTTCGCCTGCCATATGTCTACGAGGCCCAGCATTGAGCCAAAGGAGGAAACGGGCGTCTGGCCTGATGACAGAGGTAGCCCCAGTGGGTGCCACCTATCTACCACTGGGGCGATGACTTTGTTCCAGTCCACCCCAACACCATGAGTCCATCTGGTAGCTTACCTCACAGCCCCATTACAAATTTGATAAAGGAGTGTCCGGGGGTGGCGGGCATATACACTCAGCTATATGATAATTTCTCCATAGAGCATCCTGGAAACCACTGTGTATCTCCCACATTTATCAGCCCATGTCCTGAGATGCTGGAAGGGGACTGTCTGTTTAATCAGGATCCCACAGCCCCTGGAAACCTGTGCAAATCCCTAGTGATACATTTATGTGTATCCCCATATGGCCAAGAATGGGACCTCGTTAACTATGAGGTAAGTCTGCCCCCATCCACTTGGCCTGCTTTAGAACTGCCTCTCTCTTCACCTTATGTTATTCACCTTACCTTATTTATATTGCATGACAATAATCTGATTTAGTCTAAGGAACATGTCTGCGGCTGGGAACACATGATTGTATTGTGTTGCTATGTTCACTTGTTGGGTATGCGAGGGAGTCAATATCTGGCAGGCTCTAATGGGGAAAAAGAAGAAAAACAATGAAACATAACAATAGTAGCAACATTACCGAACAACAGAGCATTATTCCAAAGTAATATTTGTAACAAGAGCAACTGATATGTAACACTCCCCAACCCCATACTCCAAAACACCAAAGTATCTGTTGAGGAATGTGATGTTGGCAGACCTCCACTGGGGGTCTGTCTTGGCCCACCCCAATGGATTCCTGTACCCAACATGAACATATTAGTAGGAGGGCGTAAGGCCCTGGTTACTGTGTTGTGTGGCCACCCATAGCATCATACACCATGAGGATCAAAGGTATCATTGTCCAATATGGGTACCTCCATCATCAGGTAGGAGATCCTGCACCAGATTTCTGAGAAGACAAAGAGCCCCCTGTAGCTGCCTGCACGTTATCTGTCATTCTGGAGCTCAACCATGTTTTTCTGGATCTGTGGCAATCAGTAGCCGGTGCTTTTTTGTTCTTATTCTGCAAGTCACTCTGAAAAGAGTCAGACTCCAGGCATGGAGGTGTATGAAGGTTTAATCTGGATCCATTCATAAGTCCACTGGAATACCTGCTTTGGAGAGTTGAAATAGAGTGTCTGAAACGCATACAACACTTTGAGTTTTGCAGGATACTTAAGCATTTATCTGATATTTAATTCACAGAGATGCTGTTTGCAGCTTGAAAGGATTGATACTATTTCTGCACCAACCTACTATAGTCCTGCAATATAATAACGTGCGATTAGTACAAAATCTTTTCCTGTGGTCTACCATATTCTAGGATGATGTCTTTGTCCAAGTATTGCACCAGTTTTGCAATAAGTGAGAGGGGCCTGGTCCCCAGAGGAGGCCCGAGCACCAAAGCCCTGTTGGCCCGTTCGACCACCAAACCTGGGGAGAGGGCTCCCGCTAGCAGCAAGTCATGATTGATCCAAGAAATACTCCATTAGGTTATTGCGACACGCCCTTCATTACCATCTTCCATGCATGCCACCAATTCCCTGATCACAAAGGTACGTTTTGACATGGTAGCCTGCAGGGTTGCAACAGAATCTTCTACCATGGAGACCTGGGCCTCTGAGATCCTCTCCACTATATTGCAGAGGTATTGTTGCAGCAGCATCACCTCTGAGCCTTGGCGTCTAGGACAACAAATGATTGGGTGATGGAGGCTACCGGGGCTGCATTATCTGGGACCACAACAGCCTGACTATCCTGCACCATCTGTGTCAAGGGTCTGCCAGGCTGGGTGTATTTATCTAGAGTACCTTTGTTTGGCTGCTGGTGGTCCCTTGTCTCTCATCCTGTTGCACAGGTGAGCTTAAGCACAAACTCTGGCTCTCAGCAAGTCCGATCTACCTCTGACCAGCCTGACCCCACTGTGACTCTTCAGGTCAGGACGAGCAGTCAGAACCGCAGTCAGTCAATTTACAGGCCCACATGGTTGCTGTATTAGGAGACAGTCATTAGGCAAGGCCCAAGCCTGACCCCACTGTAACTCTTCAGGTCAGGGCGAGCAGTCAGAACTGCAGTCAGTCAATTCACAGGCCCACATAGTTGCTGTATTAGGAGCCAGTTATTAGGCAAGGCCCAAGCCTACTATAATTGAAGGGGACACAGCCCTTCTGAAACCGTACCCCGAAGCCTAGTACAGCTGTCTCCCCACCAATGTGTCCGTCCTCTATGCTACCCCCAAGGGGAATCAGTTCATGTGTGTGCTCACTCTAGGGTCGTGTCAGGTACTTCTTCAAGCTCTCATGGGACTGCATTCATGATCCGATGGCTGGCTATCCCTTTGGCACTTGTGTCCCCAAGGGACTGAAGCTCGACTTTTGGCTTCTTCTACCGCTGCCTCCATGCGGGGTCAGGGCATTGGGCATAGAAGACCATGGTGGGCGCATCCTGTGCCATGGGAGGCCGGAAGAGCACATATAAATCAGATTGTAGGGGCTCTTTACATGCCAAGTGATCCTTTGCTGTGGGCAATATTGCTCCTCCCAGGCCTTTGCTTTTTGTGAAATGACGATTATTGGATTATGTCCATTTCTAATGACAATGATTAAAAGACTAATGCTTATTGAATAAATAGCAAAACTAAAGATTTGATTAATAAAACCCTTTAATTCATACAATTGCTCTTTATTGACTGAACTGAAGTTATAAAATAATGCTATCATATATATGGGTTTAATGTAGATAATTGCTCCTTTTAACTTCTCTTTGGTGGAGCACAAAGGTCCATATGACCAATGGCGTGATATTTAATGATTAAGATTTAGAAAACCCCCCTCCTTCATAGGCAAAGCAGTGAAGAAGGGTTTCCAATTTTTACCTTCAAGTAAATAAGGGCCTCCTTTAGAGATGCTTGGCAATAAGGAAGCCACCAAAAATTGGTGGTTTTCCCATCCACCACCCTCTTGCATCCCCGCCTCTTTTAGAGTGCAGTGTATGGTATTTTTCTCAGAGCCAACCACGTCATCCCGAACATGATTGGGTAAATCAGTTCCCAATCAAAATGTCAATTAACTGAGGCTCTGATACCATGTTTCTCAGCTGTTTATGTTCCAGGTCCACTACACTATCTATTGGAATTACAAGCAGGAAATATGCACAAATGTTGCCCATGTGCTGGGAGATAACTTCTAGTTAGAGACATTTATTTCTATTTTCCAGAGGTAAAGCCTGACCTTTGGAGCATGTCATCTGAGAATAATAGTGCTGACAAGTCCAACATGCCAACATTGTGGAAGCCTCTTCGGCATAAGAAACCCGCTGACCAACTGCAATTAAATTTGCCAGGCTAGTCACTAAATCAGTGATGAAAGCCACAGTGGTTAACCAAATTTAGAGTTTTCTACTGGGTCGTCAAGTGTGTTTTTTGCACTGAAGCATCTCTCGCTAAGGTGACTTGTTTGTTCTGGCAGCACATTATTTGTTCTTCAATGTTAGACCCCAAAGCTGTGTTACGCCATCATTTAAATGTTTCTTGGACAACAGAATATCTATGCATGTATATATATCTATTGTGCCAACCTAGCCAAAAGGTTAAACCCAAGCCTAAAGTCAATGAGTGTTAAGAGAGAAGAGAGATGGCTGGGTTAAGGAAGATTAATGTATTGTGATGTAGTGTTCTTTAAAGAAGTGTGCCTTCAACTCTTTTCTGAATTGGGGCAGTGTTGGCCTGGTCCTGATGGATATGCAATAGTTTTTTCCAGAACCTGTTTGCACAGATGGAGAAGACAACCTGCCATGTTTTTTTCTTTTTTATACTCCTTTGTCTGCAGTCTAATGGGGTCCTGAATACAGGTGTGTCGAGGACTACCAGAAATTATGAACTTGTCTGCCAAATAAGTCAGGGGGAAGGTTATGATGGCTTTATAAATGATGCAGCTGTGTTGTATAGCGTTTTAGGACCCTTCTTCCAGTGCAAACAAATAAAGAGGACTCCTCACGGTTTTAGTCTGTCCACTTCATCCTCTCCTATTTATAAAATAGATCTCACCATTTCTATCTACGATAAAGGGATTGTTCTCATTCAAGCTTCCAATCGAAACCTAGAGCAATTTGACAAGCTCTTTCTGAGAATCAAAAGGTCTATGGTGAACAATTCACCTTCTGCACGACAAGACCTAGATCTAACCACAGCAAGCACTTTTCATAGCCCTAGCCTCATCCCATTCACAGATTTACCTCCCCCCTCACCCAATTCCCACCCCTTGCCCCTGCTGATCACGGTTCTGCCTGAAACTCGTAACACGAGGCCTTTAGCTTTATCACCACTACCAATCCCCGGGACATCATGCTCAAGAACACTGTTAAGACTCGATGAACAACCTACTACGCAGGACTCCCCTACCAACGACTATGTCCTCCCTATCCCACATAGACAGCCTTCCCCCTCTCTAGATCCACACCCAATGACCAACCATATCCATTGGAATACGCCCTCAGCGCCACTGATCTCTCTAACACACCTATACACCCTCCCCCTCTCCGGATCTCTTCCTTCAACTTCCGCCCATCTCCCACCACCCAGATGTGCTTGCACATTTGGATGATATCTCCCACCAATTGCACCTTCTCTCCAACGAATTCCAGGTCCTGAAAGCACTTTCACTGGAATATCTCCCTTTGTTAAGTCCCCTCCTCTGTCTTCCAAACTGGCCCAGTACCACAACAAGTGCCACAGATAAAGATCCCCATGACCATTCCTCCTCCCCTTCTGTCGTCCCTCTTCTTAACACAGCCTCTCTACCCAGATGCTCATTGTCAGGGCCTGCACCCAACAAATCTGATAGCCTACTCAAGCCCTTTTCTTCAAATACAGACACCAACTCAAATACAAAGGGAATAATTCAAACAATTCACTCTAACCCGAACAGAGAAGCCCACCATAACTGCAGAGTCATAAATAATGACAACCTCAGGAGAGTGAACATCATTCAGCCTCCTCCTCCCCAGACTCAGGCTACACTGAAATGCATATTACTCAACTGTAGGTCTGCCAACAAACACGCCTCTGAGATCTTTGACCTCATACAACATAAAGATTTAGACATCATTACACTCACAGAAACCTGGCTCACCCCCTCGTCCACTCTGATTTTAGACCTCTTGGTGCCCCCCTCCCATGACATCATTCGTCTGGACAGAATTAAGAACGTGGGAGGCGGCCTAGCCTGTATAAATCAAAATACACTTGCGATCTCCCTTTCAGAATCCTCTTCAGAATCCCTCTCAGAATCCTCTTCCCCAACAACCTGCGAATACCTTTGCCTCAACATCTCCAGTAACAAACAGATGGTTTGCAAACTTCATTTATTCTATCACCGTCAGGGTGACAATCTACCGTTCATTGAACAACTAATGGAGATCATAGCAGATAATGCGGATTCAGTGCAGCCCCTCATCTACCTTGGAGACTTTAATCTTCATTGGTCAAACCCTAATGAACCAGCGGTAGCATGCCTCACTTCCTTTATGAAGAATCACGATTTGGTTCAACACTGTGACCAGCCCACCCACAGTAAAGGGGAAATTCTTGACCTTATTATCTCCAAAGGACATTCAATCATTCTGAACTCCATCATACCCTGTGATTGGTCAGACCATCACGTTATTACCTTCCAAATCAACTTTGAGGTTTCTCAGAGTAATTCTCAACCTACCAAATCAAAGTTCTGGGGACGTGGCCTCAGAAACATAAACACAGTTTAATTAGCAACGTGCTGCAAGCGTGCCCTCTCTCCTCAAAGAGACTTAGTTGAAGTACATGCACTCACAGGCTTCTATAACTCTTCTATTTCCAGCATCATGGACGACATTGCTCCACTCCAACATAAAAATGCACCCTCAAAAATATCTAAACCATGGTTCAATAGCAACCTAAATTCGGAACGTCATAATCTAAGGGCATTAGAGCGCTCCTGGAGATCCATTCCTTCAGTGGACCATTTAAAAAATCTCAGATCAGCTAGAAGCTCTTATAATAAACAAATCAAGACAACTAAGGCGGAATATTTCCGATCCCAACTCAGCCAAGCGGCCAATCGACCCAAGAAACTGTTCGAACTGTTCAAACAACAATCTGTCAAAGCGCCCAACCGTTCAGCCTCAGAGGTCAGTCCCCCCTCTTGTTCTGACTTAGCGGCCTTTTTTATGGAGAAAACAAGACTTATTAACATTGATCTAGAATCCAGGAGATCTCTTATAACATCATACGGCCCAGCAACCCACAGGTCGCACCAGACAAGGCCACCACCCTTAGCAGGGGTATCAAGCACAACGCTTCTTGGGACACCTTTACCATCCTAACGGAAAACGACATCAATGTGGTCCTTTGGAGTATCAACCCATCTAACCACTTCTGTGACCCTCTTCCACCTATCATCTTCAAATCAATCAAAGATGCTATCTCTCCCTTCTGGACAAAGATCGTCAATGCTTCTCTCGCACAGGGTACGATCCCAGACTGCTTAAAAGAGGCCCAGGTAACACCTATTTGAAAAAAACCTACAGCAGACAGTTAAGATCTTAACAATTTCCACCCCATCTCCAGCATCCCCACTCTAGCCAAACTCCTGGAAAAATGTGTCCAGTCTCAATTATGTACTCACATTGAAAATTTCCACCTCCTGGACCAACACCAATCGGGCTTTCATAGTGGGCATAGCACTGAATCGTCTCTCACTCATGTAATGGATTACATCCTAAAAATGCTTGACAGAAATGAATCGTGCCTTCTTCTCCTACTAGACCTCTCCTCAGCTTTTGACACAGTCAATCACGACAACCTACTAGATATTTTGGAGAAAAGGATGGGCCTCTCTGGACAGGTGCTGAAGTGGTTCTCGCCCTTCCTCCATCATAGATCACAAAGAGTTAAGGCAAACCATTCTTTACTGCAGCCATCCCCTGTCACCATGGGGTTCCCCAAGGATCCTCCTTATCTCCCATTCTATTCAATGTGTTTCTGCAACCACTAGCCAATGTTCTTAACTCCATGGACATTCATTTCCATATGTATGCTGACGACACCCAACTCTACCTGAAAATCTCCTCCCCAGACAACATCTCTTCACTCAACTCCACCTTACTAACTACCCAAAATTGGCTAACTATGAACCACCTCCTGCTAAACACCTCCAAAACAGAATTCCTCCTCATCTCTCCCCCGAAACACACTCCTAATATTGACCTCTGGATGAACAACTCACAGCCTTCAACTGCTCCCCACACATTATTGACTCAGCTAAATCTCTAGGAATCACACTGGACAAACATTTGAATATGAAGACCAAGATCAGTAACGTAAGCAAGGGAGTTAACCACCTTCTGAGAACTCTCAGGAATCTCAAATCTTTACTACCTCAAGCCGATTTCAAACAGGTGGTCCAAGCGCTTGTTCTACCGAGGCTTGATTATGGCAGTGCTACACTATGCGGCCTCCCCAAATACACTTTGGCTCCTTTAAAGGCATCATTGAACGCTGCGGCCAGACTCGTTCGGGCATTAAGCGAAATGCCCACATCTCCCCAGTCCTAAAATCTCTATACTGGCTGCCCTACGAAGCTAGAATTCAACTAAAGATTGCATGCCTAGCACACAAGGCCATCAACTTAAAAACCCCCAATTACCTGGCGCTAAAGTTAATACTATTCGGAGGGGTTAGACCGTTGAGGAGTGCTAACTCCCTCCTCCTGGAACCCAAGAGCTTCCGCATAAATAGAACTTGTCAATGAGCCTTCTCGGGTTCTGCTCCAAAAATTTGGAACTCTCTCCCACCAGAAATCTGGAGAATCTACTCCGAGGCTGCATTCAAATGGGAAGCAAAACGATTCCTCATGAACAAGTTCTTACCTTCATAAGATGAGTGAAGATCAGCTATTAGCGCATTCATCACACTTCAAGAAAGGACATCATTCTGGTTCTTTACTATTGTACTGGCTCCCCTTGGAAATTCTGTTTCATTGCAAAGCGCATTATACTCCTAGCTAAGGTCTATCTTAAGTCTTCTATGTGCACCATTGTATTGCTTTTGTATATTCCCAATTTGACTCCCGTACTGTTATGTTACCTCACTCCCTCAAGTGTATAGCGCTCTGATATCCTTCGGGATTAAGTTTGCGATATATAAAACTTTTTAAATAAATAAATGCCCTTATATAGGTGTAAAGTACTGTATCCTTATATAGGCATAGAAATCATAACCATATTAAGACATAGCTCAAGTAGTCCTAATACGGCTTGGCTGCTTCTATTAGTTCCGAAAATCTACAACGATTTCTTGGAAAAACCCGCCTTCAGCAGTCAGGGATTTCCCCCTGCATGAATATTAATTTATCCAAGAACTCATGGAGTTTTCAGAGAATTAAGTCTCTAAAGACGTTATTATGTCAATCTCACGTCAAACTCGGCACCTTCAAGGTACCCACACTTGTCCAAACAAACACACGGTGGTTTGGAGCAGTTCGACTATTTACTTGCCCGACGTGCCCTGCTGCAGCAAGTGCCGAAGGAAGCCGACCCTCCAGCTGACGCACTGAGAGAAGCTGTACTTTCTCCAGCCGACAAATCCAGCTCCGGTGTTTCCAGGCTACACTTGCAGGTTGCTAGGAAATCGAGTCCTGAGAGAGAGATACCAGACCTCCTACATTTTAAAACCAAGGTACGGAGCTGATTAGAGAATTCTTGGATTAGATTCTTGGCAAAAGAATACTAAAACTAAGCTACACCTCACTTCTTCCCTTGTACTAGACCTAGGTTAGGTACACCGGGGTAGACGTATTTTAGAAGCACCAGTTGAGTACTTTTAGTCATTATTTATCAATGTATGTATTTTATGGGTGATGCACCGTTACATCGCAACTTTTACAACGGGAGTCTTTTACAACGGAACTTTTACAACGCAGGATCCATTACATCGGATGCCATTACAACGCATGGCATTACATAGCAGATGCTATTACAACGCATGGCATTACATCGTAAGTATAGGTAAGTATTTAATTTTTTTTATTTTATTAATATTAATTATAATTAAATATATTTATTTATGTTTTTTAATATTATTAATTTATTATTTATTATATTAATTAAAGTAATTTTTAAAATAAGTACAGGTGTACAGGGGTGTTTTTAGGTTTCAGGGTAGGGTTTGGGTTTTGGGGTACAGGGGTGTTTTTAGGTTTCAGGGTAGGGTTTGGGTTTTGGGGTACAGGGGTGTTTTTAGGTTTCAGGGCAGGGTTTGGGTTTTGGGGTACAGGGGTGTTTTTAGGTTTCAGGGCAGGGTTTGGGTTTTGGGGTACAGGGGTGTTTTTAGGTTTCAGGGCAGGGTTTGGGTTTTGGGGTACAGGGGTGTTTTTAGGTTTCAGGGCAGGGTTTGGGTTTTGGGGTACAGGGGTGTTTTTAGGTTTCAGGGCAGGGTTTGGGTTTTGGGGTACAGGGGTGTTTTTAGGTTTCAGGGCAGGGTTTGGGTTTTGGGGTACAGGGGTGTTTTTAGGTTTCAGGGCAGGGTTTGGGTTTTGGGGTACAGGGGTGTTTTTAGGTTTCAGGGCAGGGTTTGGGTTTTGGGGTACAGGGGTGTTTTTAGGTTTCAGGGCAGGGTTTGGGTTTTGGGGTACAGGGGTGTTTTTAGGTTTCAGGGTAGGGTTTGGGTTTTGGGATACAGGGTGTTTTTAGGTTTCAGGGTAGGGTTTGGGTTTTGGGGTACAGGGGTGTTTTTAGGTTTCAGGGCAGGGTTTGGGTTTTGGGGTACAGGGGTGTTTTTAGGTTTTAGGGTTGGGTTTGGGTTTTGGGGTACAGGGGTGCTTTAGGGTTCAGGGTTGGGTTTGTGCTTAGGGCTAATTAAATTATATTTACCATTTATAAATTAATTAAAATATATTTATTAAATTAAATTAATTATATTATATTAATTAAATTTTGCAATTAAATTAATTAAATTAAATAAATTATTTTAATTAATTTAATTTAATTACAATTTTAAAAATATTTAAATTAAATTAATTTCATTATATTAATTAATTAAAATTAATTACAATTTTTATTAAAATTAAATTAAATAAATAGATTTAAATTTATTAAATTAAATTAATTACTATTTTAAAATGTATTTTAATTAAATTAATTAAATTAAATTAATTAAATTAACTTAATTACATTTTTTTTAAAAGGTATACTTACCTATACTTACGATGTAATGCCATGCGTTGTAATAGCATCTGCTATGTAATGCCATGCGTTGTAATGGCATCCGATGTAATGGATCCTGCGTTGTAAAAATTCCGATGTAACGGAATGCGTTGTAAAAAACCGCGTTGTAGTGACACCAATCCATTTTATGTACTATATGGCTTAGAAACCATATCATGCTTTTACAGTATTATTTTATAATACTCTTCGTACTGTACGCATTGTACTTTACAACAAGTATTACGATTGTAGCAGTTAATTTCTTATGGTTGAGAAAGAAGACTGTTCAATAAATACCTTTTATTGAAAACACCCGTCTCTCTATTTCTCTGCACCTCCGGTGAAACGAAGCGTGCACGATTGACTGAGTGAAATAACTATCTATTGTTTCCGCTACTCTAGAGGACGTTGAAATTCCACTAACTTTACCAGGAGCATCAGCTCTGGTTTAATGGCACCCTACAACATCAAAATCACATTACCAGGCTCGGTCCACTCGGTAGACCAGGAGCCACATGGCCGGCACTAGCCAGCTATACACCACATCCTGACATTAATAGAATGACAGCTCCTGAACTGTTAGCTCAGCTAAAACAACTGATTAAAATACACAGGCAGTTGGTTTAATATGTCGTGAGGACTTTAACAGTCCAACCAGCTGTAAGAATTCCACATCACATCCCACACCAGGGGAACACAAACAAAATCACACCACAGACTATACAGTAAATTGCCCGCAAAACGAGAACAAATTCAGTTCAGTTCTGGTTAGCACAAACAATTACTCAAATAGCGGCAGTATTCCCTGATAGTACACCTCATGAGAAACACAGGATTCTGACAATCTGTTTACCAATGGGGATTGCACCACACGTAGAGGACTGCGACACTTGGGGTACAGTCTTTGCTTCAATCTACACAAAAACACATGGCGTCCCCTCTATAGTGGTAATACCAGACGTTCTGAGACAGATTCAAAATTGAATACGGTCCAGAACCGGCCTTAAATCTGGGTATGAAATGACTGAAAGATTTCAAACAGGTCTCAGCTATACTATTATTAACATTAAAGGTGAAATAGCACCCGTGGCAATCCTCCAAAAACTAAACGAAACAGATATTACTGAGCAACCGTATGAGCTTGCCAGAATAATTGAAAAATCATATGAAGAACTAGGAAGAGATAGCTCGGGTGGCAAACAAGTAAAACCACAACTAACTGAAAATCCTGAAAAAGTTTTTATTAAAAATAATATCACTACTCCTAAGAAGAAGTGGGAAGACACTAAACAGACACTTCCTAGAGAGAAGCGTTCACAGTCCAGAGGAAGGTCTCCTCAACAGGAGCCCTCTGAAAAGAGATACAACCTTAAAAATAGGGATAATTTGAGAAAACCTGATAGATATCAAGATAATGATACACGTTCCTCTCGTACCTTTCAGCCTTCCTAGCAGAAATCCGAAAGAAGACGATCAGAACAAAAAGAACGAGTAAAGTCCAAAGACGAACAACACGTTCCAAAAAATAAGAAAACTCAATTCACCAACAAGAAGGTAGCAAGTCTAAAGATCAGACATGCCGAGGATCTTGAGGACACAACTCAAGAACAGGGAGTGGGCCCAGACAATGCTAGACAGCACAGCAGAGGTAACAATAGCTCGCAAGATCCTGTAGGCTCATCTGGAGACAGTGGACTTGAATGAAAACATCCAAGTTGAGACTGCAGATACCAGGGTTAGTGTACCACATAAGTTATATGAAGTAACACTCCGGATGAAGGGGGACAAACTAAGAAAAATTAAAGCACTCTTTTGGTAGAAGCTCTCTAAAGGTTATGACATCCTTCTAGCTCTACAAGACTGGCCACCTGAATTTGTCAGGGAGTGCCCACATGGCGAGGAGATAATTATGCCAGCCTTCTCAAATCACATTCAAATTCATAAAAAATACACCTATGCCAGGAAATGGGCTGTAGCCCAGGCCCCAGCACTATACAAAAATCAAGTAGGATATGATGAGGATTCCCCTCACCATAAAATCCAGTTGAAAACCCAACCAACAATGCAAAGGCAATATCCTGTAAAACAGGAAGCTAAAAAACAGGTCAGGGAGATCTTAAATCAACTTGAATAACAAGGGGTGATTGAAACATGCACCTCATCAATGAATAATCCTTTGTTTCCTGTCTCCAAACCGGACAATTCATATTGTCTAGTTTTGGATTACAGACATCTAAACTCTTGTTGCAAAACTTTTGCAGTACAAAACGCACATAGTGCAGCACTGATGAATAACATTGTGCGCAAAAAATATAAAACTACATTAGATATCTCAAATGGTTTCTTTTGTCAAAACATTGTACCAGAAATCAGGTATTTGGCCGCTTCCTCAATTATGGGGACACATCGTCAATTTCGCCGTCTCCCCCAGGGATTCAAGAATAGTCCAGGGTTATTTTCAGCCAGAGTAACAGAGTTACTACAAACGTATGATGATGAGACATTATCGTATGTCGATGACATCTATCTTACAGATGATGATTTGGACATACACTTGAAAAGAGTGAACACCATCATACTGGGGTTCGCTTCTGAAGGGTATAAATTCAATTTTGAGAAATCACGAATTGCCCACCTCAATGTCCTATTTTTGGGATATGAGTTATCAAGTGAAGGCAAAAGCCTGGCAGCAAACTTTTTAGAGAAATGTGCGCTGCTCCAACCTCCAAAAACGCTGAAAAACTTACAGTCAATTCTAGGTTTCCTGAATTTTGGAAGAACTTATGTTCTAAATTACGCAGAAAGGGTTAAACCTCTCTACGAACTAATAAAACCTGATTTCAAACTTACTAATTGGACACAAAAACAAACAGAAATTTTGAGTTCAGTGCAAACAGACATGTTAGCAAAAACACATTTACATACACGTGACAACGTGCGTAACCTAGTGATCCGAATCATCCCAGGGAAATGCGGATTCACATACCTAACCTTTAATGAAGGTGAGACGGTACCTATAGCATACAAATCACATTTGTAAACACAAGCTGAAATGAAATTCACTTCAACAGAAAAGATTATGACAGCGGTTCAGACTGCTGTAGCAAAAGAAAGAACCCTCGCACAGGGTAAACGCATTAAAATCGTTACACCTGTACCTGCCTTAGAAGCAGTGACAAAGGCAAGCATTCCAAATGCTAAAGCTCTACATCCAAGATGGATACAATGGGTTAATTCTCTTGCCACAACAGACGTTGAATACACAAGAATTCCTACAATACGAATTAGAATGTCCTCTGCCAACTGAAATTCTGCCACTTGAACATTACGGCTGTATAATATATACATACGGCTCAGCACAACCCACAATTGGGGATAAACAAGCCTATAGTGCTGCGTGCGCGATTGTTAAAGGTCGCTGGGGCGAAGGTAAATTTAGACCTATGATCACAAAAAATCAATATCTCAGAGACTGTACAGCTCAGCGAGCTGAACTACAGGCTTTCAAGAAGGCGCTTGAAAATACCGATCGCGAATTCCCCACACTAATAGTTGCAGAACTGGGTTCAAAACAGTTTCAGAGACGCTAAAGGTGGCACAATTAAGCATAACATGCTTTGGGAACAAGTAGTTCGTTTACAAAAAGAACTACAAAAGACTCACATGATTTATACACTGAGTCATCAGTGTGATGGCGTTCACGTTGAAGGGAATTCATTGGCTGAAGAGGCCGCGAAGGCAGCTGTGCAAATGGCTTCCGTAGCTGCAATCACTCGTTCAAAACAAAAATAGATGGTGAAACAATGCTAGCAGTCAACTCCTCAATGAAAGGAAACTAGGCAGCATTACCACTGAATTATCCACTCGGTAATACATACATAATTGATGCAAACTCAGTTCCATTTGCTCGAATCCCTGGAGTGGGGGATAGAGTAATTCCAAACAGGAACTTTGGTTCAGAAGGCACATATGGGAGAGGGTCTGATACATCAAGGGATCTTAATGTCTCTAATAGAGTTAGAAAAGAGGTACTGGTGGCCAGGAATGAGCGTCCAAGACTATGAATTTGGAATTAACTGCCATACCTGTCACGAGGATCATAGCTTTGAAAACAAACAAATTCCTGACTACAGTGTAGCCAGCCCAGTACAGACACCATTGTTAGACAGCATTAGACTATCTACACATAGACGAATACGGTGCCACAAACGTTAAGACAAGATTCATTTGGATATGGCCCCAGCGCTCGGCTGACACCAGAACTGTTATAAAAGATTTACAAGTCTTTATCGGCACATACGCTATCGGCACGATACATTCTATCCATGGTCCTGCGTTTAGCTCTCGAGCTTACAAGGAGGCCATGGCCAGCTTGGGCGTTGCATTGCGGTTTTCGAGTCCATTTCATCCTGAGGGAAATGCGGGAGTGGAAAGAAAAAAACGTACTATAAAGCAATCTATAACAGCTAGGGTATTAGGTTTGGGTGACGGGTGGGTCAAACATCTAAATAGTGTCCAACGTAGTCTTAAAAATCTGCCAAGATATTCTCGGGGAGAGTCACTCCATATGACTTATTATTTGGTACTAGAATGCTCATCCAGGATCTTGATTGTCAAACTTCAGTGGTGGAGCAGAAACCCTTTGATATCAAAGACCATTTGGCTGTTTTACAGGACTTAAATGAACCAAGAAGTCTGAGTAACACAACACAAAGCCTTACGACCACTGAAGAAAAACCACCTGTCCCAGCAAGACCTGTCTGGATTCCAAAGATTGGGGATCTAGTCAGGGAAAAAATTGTAGTAAAGAAGGAATTTGGGCCTTATTATAGAAAAGCAGTACCTGTCTTAGCAATCCTTGGAACACGATCAGTGTTACTACCGCCGCTTGCTGGAAAAAGGAAGAACAGAACACTATCAATTGACCTGGTAAAACCACAATCATGTGGCCGATAATAAGTATTAGGCCCAGTGGACTCCCAAGAAGTCGCAGACATCCAAATCTGGCTACTATTCAAGAGGTTCAAACTGAAAGACTTATCACCTTTGATAAACCTGCTGTGAGAAAAGAAGGACTTTGCAACACTGCCATGGAACTCGACTCTCTTGATACCCAAATATCAGTTTGTCAAGAAACTCCTGTCTACAATGATGTAGCATCTGACTATACAAACATGTCAAAGGAGGAAGCAACTCCAGTGATCTCAAAGAATCCGGATGCAAAACCAACTATTGACAGAACTGCATTTGGCTATTTTATCAACTTCAATAACTTTTCTGAGGATCAGAGTGAACCAGAGAAAACGCCAGCAAAAACACTTTTTAAAGAAAAAATAACAGAAATCCTTCATCAACTTGAGAGAACATATCTGGTTTCGCCATGGGTTGACTTTTGGATTGGATTAGTTGTACTTTTTCTCCTGCTATGGCTCATTCTTGTTTTTAGTTTGGGACAAATGATAGATGGAAAATACAGTACAATGGACACAGCAAGTAAGAACATCAACTTGCTCCTGCAACCTTACAGGTCATCTCATCGTAAACAAAGAGACCTGTCATCAGTAAACATCACAGCCCTTCCTATACCTGGTGGTATAGCATGGGACACAACTGATTATGACATTCATGGCCCGGTATAATTATTGAAGATTCTACATCAGTTTAAGGTTTCTTTGAGTGACTTTGTTTCACCCAGCACATTTTCTGATGATTGGGACTTTTGAAACTGTTAATAATATGATGACAGATTTAGAAATGTCAGCTAAATTCACTAAACATGAACATTTCGAAGGTTCATCAGATTATGAACAAATGTATTGTTATAATCATCATGGTCACCATTATTTGCACAAATCTGTAAACCTTAGAAATGTTTTTACTTATAATCAATGGGAACACCGCCAAAAGGCAGTTCAAAAATATTTTATGAAAAGTTTCCATACTTCTCAGGGTTTAATGTCACAAATCCAGAAACGTTTTATTTCAAAAATGTGAAAAAGACAGGAATGAAAAACATGTTGACAAATACTAAACAAATTTATTCTGCAAACTTTTATGCTCAGCTGTCTACATTAGGGTATAACTTTTCAAAAGACAACATTGAGACAAAAACTATCTGGGGCACAAAAGACTGGCAGGTGCAGGGTTTAGAAGCCTTGTTCAGAGCCTGCATTATCGCAGAACAAATTATATTTTTAAATGACACTGTTCAACAAGCATCATGTCTTGGGATATCTAAGATAAAAGATTTAAATAAACCGTCAATACCTAAGCCCACGCCTGATAGTAATAACACTTCAGTTGAGGAGGTAGACGTGTAACAGATTTTACAAAACAATAGAACTAATCCTAATTGGAAAAAATGGTTTATCTGGCCCACCGACACGAATAACTGTCAAGATAGATTCCTGAAAAAAACACAAGTGTTCAAAATGAATAGACCAGATCCAAGATATTCCCAGAGACAACATCCAGGGATAGTAACAACTTACAGTGTAGGAAAACTATGCCTTGACTGGCTACAGAAATCCACACTGCCAGAAATTAAACAAGACTTGACTCTACATAAAGAAGGCGTTGACTTACGAGACTTCTTACTTGGGCCTCGTAAACGACGTCAAAAACGTTTCATATATGCCGGTATATACGCAGCATACAATGAAGCTTGGAAAATATCACAAATGGAAACTGCAGAAAAAATATGTGAAATTGATCGTATTCATTTAGAGAAAGCACTCTCTGTAGTGGACAATGGGTTGACAACTCTGTCCTCCAGAATGCATTTTTTGGATGGCATTGTATCATCTGCTATTGGCATAATAGAACAGGATTTGCTAATGTTACAACATGGCCAGTCTCAATTACGTTCTATAATGCTGCTAGGCTGGACGTAACAAAATCTCCGTTCAGGCTACGTGCCATGGCGTCTAATCAATACCACGTCATTGTTTACTGTCTTTAACCTTACAGATAAACAAACCTCTTTGGCACAGAGAGGAGCAGACTATACGGTGCTGAGCATTGAAAAACTGGAAAGATTAACATCAACAGTTTCTGAGAAGCCTGTCGTAGAATGGATAATACATGGCACCATCACGATACCAGTGACGATTTTCCAATTTCAGTATTGTCTACGGCATATACCAGCAGGCCTGTATGAAATGTTGGGTAAAGGATACATTAAGTCAACCTGGACTTTACCATACACACACAAATGTTGGAGTGGGGGAAAGGAGGTATTTCTTAGTACAAACAATTGTATAAACTCACTAAGCAGTACACTTTTATGTGAAGGTATTAATTTACATGGAGCCTGCAAAGGTTCTTTAAATTACCTTTCTTGCCACATGCACGGTAGTCCAGCAGCAGTGATAGACCCGATTTTCAGGCAACTTTCCAATGGTAGCTATGTTATGCTCAATGATCACAGCTGTTGTGGCATGTTGCCAGTAAAAGACTATCTAGTTAGTGTGTCGGCCAGGGTCACTTGTTGTATGCAAGTATTGTATCCAAAAAGCAAGACAGACGGGGAGACGAAGTTATGGCCTTCACTGAATATCTCTTCTATACGAATTGATACTTTAGGCAGAATGAAAGCCATTCTTTTACAAAAAAATGTGCCACTGACCTCGTCTAGAGAAACTTATGATCTGCAAGTTGCAAGGGCGTCTGCAGAGATACATGCATTATTATCAACAAACTGCCCAGTACATTTCGTAGAAATGCTAGGTCAAATCTTAAACATGTCTGTTACCAGTGGCATCGCACATGTATTTAGACAATCTTTTCGGGGCTGGTAACAGCATTCGAAGCAGTCCTCGGCATTTTTTCAAATTTCGTGCACTCTGTGTTTGGTGGACTGCCTCTCATTTTGGGACTCGGAGCGGGAATACTATTTTTATTCCTTCTGCTCTGATATGGCAATTCCAGTCACCGACGATACCCAGACTACAATGGAACAGGCTCTCCTGGCCATGCGGTATCGTGAAAGAGTTACACAGATTCTTGGCTTGGCTCGTTTAAGAAATCTGAATACCACCTGGTACCTTTCATTCAGACCAATCTGGCAAGATTGCATCTTACCTGTTCTTTGCTTTGCGGAGAAGAATGCATGTTAGACATTTGTCTTACACTTCCATCAGCACTGCCAACGGATGTTGACACTTTGCTGGGTCCCGTAACGACTCATACATCGTGTTGCCCCCAACGGCTGCCAATCCTGATGACGGCATTCATAGAAATCTCACTGGCAAATCCAGCTGTTGGTGAGGTACGTGGATCAACAGGCACACAGGTACCATCTACGGCGAACATTGCTAATGCGGATGACGCTGACGGCGATGCTTCACATCTATGCGCATTTGATCTACTTGATGCAGTAGTTCCACTTTCACCATCTGTGGTAGGCGGTTTCTTTGCCAGCTTAGATGATTTGATGTTTTCTCCCGACACCGAGAATAACTTTTAAAAAGTGCTCACAGCGTTCCATGAACGCTGAAATTCGGCCTTCGGTTTTTCAAAACAAATCCTCTAACTTGGGAACTATATGTTTCTACAATCTACATTTGAAAATTTTTTCTCTCCATCACAGAATAGAACTTTTTTCACTAGGCACAACGATATCTGCTTAAAGTAGAACTATTCTTAGAGAACAAGAAATTCATTTGATACTTCCTATAGACATTATTTGGCATTTTATATATTATGCTATGGAATGGTCTTGACCTCCTTTTTTTCTTCTGTAAATTTAGAGCCATTTCATAAATGTCATTTCATGATTCATTTAGATAACATTCTTTAATGACAGCTGTTGCAAATACGTGCAAGACAAATACTCATGTATGTGTATAAACCATGTTTTGATACATTTCATGTATTTTGGGTGGGATTATGAACACATGCTCTAGTTATGTTTTATGCTTATAGATTTAGTAATATTAGACATAATACGTGGAGTGGGTGTTGTATAGCGTTTTAGGACCCTAGTGTAATTTTCCTGATTTATGCCCTTATATAGGTATAAGGTACTGTATCCTTATATAGGTATAGAAATCATAACCATAATAAGAAATAGCTCAAGTAGTCCTAATACGGCTTGGCTACTTCCACTAGTTCCGAAAATCTACAATGATTTCTTGGAAAAACCCGCCTTCAGCAGTCAAGGACTTCCCCCTGCATGAATATTAATTTTTCCAAGAACTCATGGAGTTTTCAGAGAATGAAGTCTCTAATGACGTTATTATGTCCAATATTACAACAAACTTGGCACCTTCAAGGTATAAATATGCCCACACTTGTCCAAACAAACACACGGTGGTTTGGAGCAGTACGACTATCTACTTGACCGACGCGCCCTGCTGCAGCAAGTGCCGAAGGAAGCCAACCCTCCAGCTGACGTACTGAAAGTCGCTGTACTTTCTCCAGCCGAGAAATCCAGCTCCGGTGTTTCCAGGCTACCCTTGTGGGTTGCTGGGAAATCGAGTCCTGAGAGAGAGATACCAGAACTCCTACATTCTAAAACCAAGGTACGGAGCTGATTAGACCCTAAGAGAATTCTTGGGTTAGATTCTTGGCAAAAGAATACTGAATTTAAGCTAAACCTCACTTACATCTTCCCTTGTACTAGACCTAGGTTAGGTACACCGGGGTAGGTGTATTTTAGAAGCACCAGTCATTATTTATCAATGTGTGTATTTTATGTACTATGTGGCTTAGAAACCATATCATGCTTTTACAGTATTATTTTATAATTCTCTTCTTACTGTACACATTGTACTTTACAACAAGTATTACGATTGTAGCAGTTCATTTCTTATGCTTGAGAAAGAGGACTGCTCAATAAATATCTTTTATTGAAAATGCCCGTCTCTCTATTTCTCAGCACCTCTGGTGAAACGAAGCATGCAGAATTGACTGAGTGAAATAACTATCGATTGTTTCCGCGACTCTAGAGATATATCTGTCTTATTCTTGGGGAACAAAGTTGTCATGTTTTAAGTGGTTGTCAGAAACTAAACCCTTCTTGTTCATTCGAGAAAGTTTCTAGTGACCTCTGAGTTAGCTGGCACTCACAATTATGTCTAAAATATTTGATAGAGACCTAAAAGACCTCAGTCCTACATCAAATCTATAGGATATATTATTCCAATGCGCAGAGCCTATTGGGAATATAGGAACTACACTACAGCTGCCTTTAAATTGGGTGTGTACTTGCAAGGGGAGCAAATGGAGTTTCATCAAGATGGAAGTGATCATATTTTCAGGACCTGGATGAGGCTGAGGCATGTGGGATGTTCTTAAGGAGTGCCAGTGTTGAACCTGAGAGGCCATAGTGCATCGCACTACCACCATCCAGATTAGATAGGAAAGTACAAGTGCTTGCACAGCAGTTCTGATGACACTTTCTGGAAACATTGTTTCAGATTCTTTGGAAAAGAGAGCTCATACCAGGACATATCTGTTTTTTAGGTCTCGCCTGATACAATGCGCTTGCGCATTGCCGGTGAGATTATAGTAAGGGGAAAAGAAAAGTCTACCAAGTAGCTTTAAAAATTCGGTTTATGGCCAGTGCATGTGAGACATGCAAGCGCGAAGCTGGCATCTGGACTGCTTTTGCCAGCACGCGCTCGGCCTTACTTCCTGCTCCCCCTCTTACTTTCGTTATCGCTCACACCTCATATGCTCGTTCCCTCCCACCCTTCCTTTGATGCCAGAGGGCTTTGGAATGCGGATTATGGCCAGTGCATATGCCTCACCATTTGCTTCCCTGCCCCTCCACATCAGATTTCAAAGGCTGCCGCTCAACCGTACCCCCGCCCCCGCATCAGACTTCAAAGGAATGCACTCCCCGCTATCTTGTTCTTTTAGCCCTACACTCGCCATGCATTAGCTAAAGCTCACCAGTGGGCCTTTTACCCCTCACTAAAAGCTCCTTTCCTCACGTCTCTTTCTCGCTCTTGCACCCATGCTCTTTCTTTTACTCCTTGCTCTCTTTATCTACATTCCTCCCCTGTAGTTCTCTCAAATTCTGGCGCTCTCCCTCACTCTCCCCGTAATATCCCTCTCGCTAACCTACTTTCCCTTTCAATGCTGAATGTTGAAAAATATAAGCAGTCGCCAGGTGTTTTTAACTCAATTTTTTTCACTTTCTACATGTGCACCACTCATGTGTTATTTTTTTTTCTACTCCTACCCCTTTCTTTACGTCTTTTTCTCACTCTCGCACTCACGTTCTTTCTGTTACTCCTTTACTCCCTCCAACTTCACCCTCCAACTCCAACTCCAACTTTACCCTCCAAATCCACCCTCCAACTCCACCCTCCAACTCCACCCTCCAACTCCACCCTCCAACTCCACCCGCCAACTCCACCGTCCAACTCCAACTCCACCCTCCAACTCCAACTCCACCCTCCAACTCCACCCTCCAACTCCACCCGCCAACTCCACCGTCCAACTCCAACTCCACCCTCCAACTCCATCTTCCAACTCCACCCTCCAACTCCAACTCCACCATCCAACTGCAAAAAACCCCTCCAACTCCACCATCCAACTCCACCCTCCAACTCCACCTCCAGCCTCCTACTCCACACTCCAACTCCTCTCTCCAACTCCACCCTCCAACTCCATCCTTCAACTCCAACCTCCAACTCCACCCTCCAACTCCAGCCTCCAACTCCAACTCCACCCTCCAACTCCACCCTCCAACTCCACCTCCAGCCTCCTACTCCACTCTCCAACCCCAACCTCCAACTCCACCCTCCAACTCCACCCTTCAACACCAATCTCCAACTCCACCCTCCAACTCCACCCTCCAACTCCAACTCCAACTCCATCCTCCAACTCCACCCTCCAACTCTAACTCCACCCTCCAACTCCAACTCCACCCTCCAACTCCTACTCCACCCTCCAACTCCACCCTCCAACTCCACCCTCCAACTCCAACTCCACTCTCCAGGTCCAACTCCACCCTCCAACTCCACCCTCCAACTCCACCCTCCAACTCCACCCTCCAACTCCACCCTCTAACTCCAACTCCACCCTCACCCTCCAACTCCAACTCCACCCTCCAACTCCAACTCCAACTCCAACCTCCAACTCAAACTCCACCTCCAACTCCACCCTCCAACTACAAATCCACCCTCCAACTCCACCCTCCAACTCCAACTCAACCCACCAACTCCACCCTCCAACTCCACCCTCACCCTCCAACTCCACCCACCAACTCCAACTCCACCCTCAAACTCCACCCTCAAACTCCACCCTCCAACTACAACTCCACCATTCAACTCCACCCTCCAACTCCACCCTCCAACTCCAGCCTTCAAATCCACCCGCCAACTCCACCCTCCAACTCCACCCTCCATCTACACCCTCCAACTCCACCTCCACCCTCCAACTCCAACCTCCAACTCCACCCTCCCACTCCACCATCCAACTCCACCCTCCAACTCGACTCTCCAACTCCAACTCCAACTCCACCCTCCAACTCCAACTCCACCCTCCAACTCCAACTCCACCCTCCAACGCCTACTCCACCCTCCAACTTCACCCTCCAACTCCAACTCCACTCTCCAAGTCCAACTCCACCCTCCAACTCCACCCTCCAACTCTACCCTCCAACTCTACCCTCCAATTCCAACTCCACCCTCCAACTCCACCCTCCAACTCCACCCTCTAACTCCAACTCCACCCTCCAACTCCACCCTCACCCTCCAACTCCAACTCCACCCTCCAACTCCAACTCCAACTCCAACCTCCAACTCCAACTCCACCTCTAACTCCACCCTCCAACTCCAACTCCACCCTCCAACTCCATCCTCCAACTCCACCCGCCAACTCCACCCTCCAACTCCACCCTCACCCTCCAACTCCATCCACCAACTCCACCCCCAACTCCACCGTCCAACTCCAACTCCACCCTCCAACTCCAACTCCACCCTCCAACTCCACCCTCCAACTCCACCCGCCAACTCCACCCTCCAACTCCAACTCCACCCTCCAACTCCAACTCCACCCTCCAACTCCATCTTCCAACTCCACCCTCCAACTCCAACTCCACCATCCAACTGCAAAAAACCCCTCCAACTCCACCCTCCAACTCCACCCTCCAACTCCACCCTCCAACTCCACCTCCAGCCTCCTACTCCACACTCCAACTCCTCTCTCCAACTCCACCCTCCAACTCCACCATTCAACTCCAACCTCCAACTCCACCCTCCAACTCCAGCCTCCAACTCCAACTCCAACCTCCAACTCCACCCTCCAACTCCACCTCCAGCCTCCTACTCCACTCTCCAACCCCAACCTCCAACTCCACCCTCCAACTCCACCCTTCAACACCAATCTCCAACTCCACCCTCCAACTCCACCCTCCAACTCCAACTCCATCCTCCAACTCCACCCTCCAACTCTAACTCCACCCTCCAACTCCAACTCCACCCTCCAACTCCTACACCACCCTCCAACTCCACCCTCCAACTCCACCCTCCAACTCCAACTCCACTCTCCGGGTCCAACTCCACACTCCAACTCTACCCTCCAACTCCACCCTCCAAATCCACCCTCCAACTCCAACTCCACCCTCCAACTCCACGCTCTAACTCCAACTCCACCCTCACCCTCCAACTCCAACTCCACCCTCCAACTCCAACTCCAACTCCAACCTCCAACTCCAACTCCACCTCCAACTCCACCCTCCAACTACAAATCCACCCTCCAACTCCACCCTCCAACTCCAACTCAACCCACCAACTCCACCCTCCAACTCCACCCTCACCCTCCAACTCCACCCACCAACTCCAACTCCACCCTCAAACTCCACCCTCAAACTCCACCCTCAAACTCCACCCTCCAACTCCAACTCCACCATTCAACTCCACCCTCCAACTCCACCCTCCAACTCCAGCCTTCAACTCCACCCGCCAACTCCACCCTCCAACTCCACCCTCCATCTACACCCTCCAACTCCACCTCCACCCTCCAACTCCAACCTCCAACTCCACCCTCCCACTCCACCATCCAACTCCAGCCTCCAACTCGACTCTCCAACTCCAACTCCAACTCCACCCTCCAACTCCAACTCCACCCTCCAACTCCAACTCCACCCTCCAACTCCTACTCCACCCCCCAACTCCACCCTCCAACTCCACCTCCACTCTCCAAGTCCAACTCCACCCTCCAACTCCACCCTCCAACTCTACCCTCCAACTCCTACTCCACCCCCCAACTCCACCCTCCAACTCCACCTCCACTCTCCAAGTCCACCCTCTAACTCCAACTCCACCCTCCAACTCCACCCTCACCCTCACCCTCCAACTCCAACTCCACCCTCCAACTCCAACTCCAACCTCCAACTCCAACTCCACCTCTAACTCCACCCTCCAACTCCAACTCCACCCTCCAACTCCATCCTCCAACTCCACCCGCCAACTCCACCCTCCAACTCCACCCTCACCCTCCAACTCCACCCACCAACTCCAACTCCACTCTCAAACTCCACCCTCAAACTCCACCCTCCAACTCCACCATTCAACTCCACCCTCCAACTCCACCCTCCAACTCTAGCCTTCAACTCCACCCGCCAACTCCACCCTCCAACTCCACCCTCCATCTACACCCTCCGACTCCACCCCCCAACTCCAATCTCCAACTCCACCCTCCCACTACACCATCCAACTCCACCCTCCAACTCGACTCTCCAACTCCAACTCCACACTCCAACTCTAACTCCACCCTCCAACTCCACCTCCACCCTCGAACTCCACCCTCACCCTCCAACTCCATCCACCAACTCCACCCCCAACTCCACCGTCCACCTCCAACTCCACCCTCCAACTCCAACTCCACCCTCCAACTCCACCCTCCAACTCCACCCGCCAACTCCACCCTCCAACTCCAACTCCACCCTCCAACTCCAACTCCACCCTCCAACTCCATCTTCCAACTCCACCCTCCAACTCCAACTCCACCATCCAACTGCAAAAAACCCCTCCAACTCCACCCTCCAACTCCACCCTCCAACTCCACCCTCCAACTCCACCTCCAGCCTCCTACTCCACACTCCAACTCCTCTCTCCAACTCCACCCTCCAACTCCACCATTCAACTCCAACCTCCAACTCCACCCTCCAACTCCAGCCTCCAACTCCAACTCCAACCTCCAACTCCACCCTCCAACTCCACCTCCAGCCTCCTACTCCACTCTCCAACCCCAACCTCCAACTCCACCCTCCAACTCCACCCTTCAACACCAATCTCCAACTCCACCCTCCAACTCCAACTCCAACTCCATCCTCCAACTCCACCCTCCAACTCTAACTCCACCCTCCAACTCCAACTCCACCCTCCAACTCCTACACCACCCTCCAACTCCACCCTCCAACTCCACCCTCCAACTCCAACTCCACTCTCCGGGTCCAACTCCACACTCCAACTCTACCCTCCAACTCCACCCTCCAAATCCACCCTCCAACTCCAACTCCACCCTCCAACTCCACGCTCTAACTCCAACTCCACCCTCACCCTCCAACTCCAACTCCACCCTCCAACTCCAACTCCAACTCCAACCTGCAACTCCAACTCCACCTCCAACTCCACCCTCCAACTACAAATCCACCCTCCAACTCCACCCTCCAACTCCAACTCAACCCACCAACTCCACCCTCCAACTCCACCCTCACCCTCCAACTCCACCCACCAACTCCAACTCCACCCTCAAACTCCACCCTCAAACTCCACCCTCAAACTCCACCCTCCAACTCCAACTCCACCATTCAACTCCACCCTCCAACTCCACCCTCCAACTCCAGCCTTCAACTCCACCCGCCAACTCCACCCTCCAACTCCACCCTCCATCTACACCCTCCAACTCCACCTCCACCCTCCAACTCCAACCTCCAACTCCACCCTCCCACTCCACCATCCAACTCCAGCCTCCAACTCGACTCTCCAACTCCAACTCCACCCTCCAACTCCAACTCCACCCTCCAACTCCAACTCCACCCTCCAACTCCAACTCCACCCTCCAACTCCTACTCCACCCCCCAACTCCACCCTCCAACTCCACCTCCACTCTCCAAGTCCAACTCCACCCTCCAACTCCACCCTCCAACTCTACCCTCCAACTCCACCCTCCAATTCCAACTCCACCCTCCAACTCCACCCTCCAACTCCAACTCCACCCTCCAACTCCAACTCCAACCTCCAACTCCAACTCCACCTCTAACTCCACCCTCCAACTCCAACTCCACCCTCCAACTCCATCCTCCAACTCCACCCGCCAACTCCACCCTCCAACTCCACCCTCACCCTCCAACTCCACCCACCAACTCCAACTCCACTCTCAAACTCCACCCTCAAACTCCACCCTCCAACTCCACCATTCAACTCCACCCTCCAACTCCACCCTCCAACTCTAGCCTTCAACTCCACCCGCCAACTCCACCCTCCAACTCCACCCTCCATCTACACCCTCCAACTCCACCCCCCAACTCCAATCTCCAACTCCACCCTCCCACTACACCATCCAACTCCACCCTCCAACTCGACTCTCCAACTCCAACTCCACACTCCAACTCTAACTCCACCCTCCAACTCCACCTCCACCCTCGAACTCCACCCTCACCCTCCAACTCCATCCACCAACTCCACCCCCAACTCCACCGTCCAACTCCAACTCCACCCTCCAACTCCAACTCCACCCTCCAACTCCACCCTCCAACTCCACCCGCCAACTCCACCCTCCAACTCCAACTCCACCCTCCAACTCCAACTCCACCCTCCAACTCCATCTTCCAACTCCACCCTCCAACTCCAACTCCACCATCCAACTGCAAAAAACCCCTCCAACTCCACCCTCCAACTCCACCCTCCAACTCCACCCTCCAACTCCACCTCCAGCCTCCTACTCCACACTCCAACTCCTCTCTCCAACTCCACCCTCCAACTCCACCATTCAACTCCAACCTCCAACTCCACCCTCCAACTCCAGCCTCCAACTCCAACTCCAACCTCCAACTCCACCCTCCAACTCCACCTCCAGCCTCCTACTCCACTCTCCAACCCCAACCTCCAACTCCACCCTCCAACTCCACCCTTCAACACCAATCTCCAACTCCACCCTCCAACTCCACCCTCCAACTCCAACTCCAACTCCATCCTCCAACTCCACCCTCCACCTCTAACTCCACCCTCCAACTCCAACTCCACCCTCCAACTCCTACACCACCCTCCAACTCCACCCTCCAACTCCACCCTCCAACTCCAACTCCACTCTCCGGGTCCAACTCCACCCTCCAACTCTACCCTCCAACTCCACCCTCCAAATCCACCCTCCAACTCCAACTCCACCCCCCAACTCCACGCTCTAACTCCAACTCCACCCTCACCCTCCAACTCCAACTCCACCCTCCAACTCCAACTCCAACTCCAACCTCCAACTCCAACTCCACCTCCAACTCCACCCTCCAACTACAAATCCACCCTCCAACTCCACCCTCCAACTCCAACTCAACCCACCAACTCCACCCTCCAACTCCACCCTCACCCTCCAACTCCACCCACCAACTCCAACTCCACCCTCAAACTCCACCCTCAAACTCCACCCTCAAACTCCAACTCCACCATTCAACTCCACCCTCCAACTCCACCCTCCAACTCCAGCCTTCAACTCCACCCGCCAACTCCACCCTCCAACTCCACCCTCCATCTACACCCTCCAACTCCACCTCCACCCTCCAACTCCAACCTCCAACTCCACCCTCCCACTCCACCATCCAACTCCAGCCTCCAACTCGACTCTCCAACTCCAACTCCAACTCCACCCTCCAACTCCAACTCCACCCTCCAACTCCAACTCCACCCTCCAACTCCTACTCCACCCCCCAACTCCACCCTCCAACTCCACCTCCACTCTCCAAGTCCAACTCCACCCTCCAACTCCACCCTCCAACTCTACCCTCCAACTCCACCCTCCAATTCCAACTCCACCCTCCAACTCCACCCTCCAACTCCAACTCCACCCTCTAACTCCAACTCCACCCTCCAACTCCACCCTCACCCTCACCCTCCAACTCCAACTCCACCCTCCAACTCCAACTCCAACCTCCAACTCCAACTCCACCTCTAACTCCACCCTCCAACTCCAACTCCACCCTCCAACTCCATCCTCCAACTCCACCCGCCAACTCCACCCTCCAACTCCACCCTCACCCTCCAACTCCACCCACCAACTCCAACTCCACTCTCAAACTCCACCCTCAAACTCCACCCTCCAACTCCACCATTCAACTCCACCCTCCAACTCCACCCTCCAACTCTAGCCTTCAACTCCACCCGCCAACTCCACCCTCCAACTCCACCCTCCATCTACACCCTCCAACTCCACCCCCAACTCCAATCTCCAACTCCACCCTCCCACTACACCATCCAACTCCACCCTCCAACTCGACTCTCCAACTCCAACTCCACACTCCAACTCTAACTCCACCCTCCAACTCCACCTCCACCCTCGAACTCCACCCTCCAACTCCGCCCTCCAACTCAAACTCCACTCTCCAAATCTAACTCCACCCTCCAACTCCACCCTCCAACTCTAACTCCACCCTCCAACTCCACACTCCAACCCCACCCTCCAACTCCACCCTCCAACTCCAACTCCACCCTTCAACTCCAACTCCACCCCCCAACTCCACCCTCACCCTCCAACTCCACCCTCCAACTCCAACCTCCAACTCCAACTCCACCCTCCAACTCCACCCTTCAACTTCAACCCCACCCTCCAACTCCACCCTCCAACTCCATCCTCCAACTCCAACTCCACCCTCCAACTGCAAAAAAAAACCTCCAACTCCACCCTTCAACTCCACCGTCACACTCCAACTCCACCCTCCAACTCCACCCTCCAACACCATCCTCCAACTCCACCCTCCAAATCCAAATCCACCCTCTAACTCCACCCTCCAACTCCAACTCCAGCCTCCTACTCCACCCTCCAACTCCTCCCTCCAACTCCACACTCCAACTCCACCCTTCAACTCCAACCTCCAACTCCACCCTCCAACTCCACCCTCCAACTTCACCTCCAGCCTCCTACTCCACCCTCCAACCCCACCCTCCAACTACACCCTCCAACTCCACCCTTCAACTTCAACCTCCAACCTCCAACTCCACCCTCCAACTCCAACTCCAACTCCACCCTCTAACTCCACCCTCCAACTCCAACTCCATCCTCCAACTCCAACTCCAACTCCACCCTCCAACTCCTTCTCCAACCTCCAACTCCACTCTCCAACTCCACCCTCCAACTCCAACTCCACTCTTTAAGTCCAACTCCACCCTCCAACTCCACCCTCCACCTCCAACTCCACCCTCCAACTCCACACTCACCCTCCAGCTCCACCCTCCAACTCCAACTCCAACCTCCAACTCCAACTCCACCTCCAACTAAACCCTCCAACTTCAACTCCACCCTCCAAATCCACCCTCCAACTCCAACTCCAGCCTCTAACTCCACCCTCCAACTCCACCCTCACCCTCCAACTCCACCCTCACCCTCCAATACCACCCACCAACTCCAACTCCACCATCCAACTCCACCCTCAAACTCCATCCTCAAATTCCACCCTCCAACTCCTACTCCATCCTCCACCTCCACCCTCCAACTCCACCCTCCAACTCCAACTCCACTCTCCAAGTCCAACTCCACCCTCCAACTCCACCCTCCAACTCCACCCTCCAACTCCAACTCCACCCTCCAACTCCACCCTCCAACTCCACTCCACCCTCTAACTCCAACTCCACCCTCCAACTCCACCCTCACCCTCCAACTCCAACTCCACCCTCCAACTCCAACTCCAACTCCAACTTCCAACTCCAACTCCACCACCAACACTTCCCTCCACCCTCCAACTCCACCCTCCAACTCCAACTCCACCCACCAACTCCACCCTCACCCTCCAACTCCACCCACCAACTCCAACTCCACCCTCAAACTCCACCCTCAAACTCCACCCTCCAACTCCAACTCCACCATTCAACTCCACCCTCCAACTCCACCCTCCAACTCCAGCCTTCAACTCCACCCGCCAACACCAACCTCCAACTCCACCCTCCATCTACACCCTCCAACTCCACCTCCACCCTCCAACTCCAACCTCCAACTCCACCCTCCCACTCCACCATCCAACTCCACCCTCCAACTCGACTCTCCAACTCCAACTCCACCCTCCAACTCCACCCTCCAACTCCAACTCCAACCTCCAACTCCAACACTACCCTCCAACTCCTTCTCCACCCTCCAACTCCACCCTCCAACTCCAACTCCACTCTCCAAGTCCAACTCCACCCTCCAACTCCACCCTCCAACTCCACCCTTGAACTCCACCCTCCAACTCCACCCTCCAACTCCAAGTCCACCCTCCAAATCCAGCCTCCAACTCCACCCTCTAACTCCAACACCACCCTCCAACTCCACCCTCACCCTCCAACTCCAAGTGCACCCTCCAACTCCAACTCCAACCTCCAACTCCAACTCCACCTCCAACTCCACCCTCCAACTCCAACTACACCCTCCAACTCCACCCTCCAACTCCAACTCCACCCGCCAACTCCACCCTCCAACTCCACCCTCACCCTCCAATGCCACCCTCAAACTCCACCCTCAAACACCACCCTCCAACTCCACCATTCAACTCCACCCTCCAACTCCACCCTCCAACTCCAGCCTTCAACTCCACCCGCCAACTCCACCCTCCAACTCCACCCTCCATCTACACCCTCCAACTCCACTTCCACCCTCCAACTCCAACCTCCAACTCCACCCTCCCACTCCACCATCCAACTCCACCCTCCAACTCGACTCTCCAACTCCAACTCCACACTCCAACTCTAAGTCCACCCTCCAACTCCATCCTCCAACTCCACCTCCACCCTCAAACTCCACCCTCCTACTCCACCCTCTAACTCTGCCCTCCAACTCAAACTCTACTCTCCAAATCCAACTCCACCCTCCAACTCCACCCTCCAACTCCACACTCCAACCCCACCCTCCAAATCCAACTCCACCCTTCAACTCCAACTCCACCCCCCAACTCCACCCTCACCCTCCAACTCCAACTCCACCCTCCGACTCCAACCTCCAACTCCAACTCCACCCTCCAACTCCACCCTCCAACTCCACCCTCCAACTCCACCCTCCAACTCCAGCCTTCAACTCCACCCGCCAACTCCACCCTCCAACTCCACCCTCCATCTACACCCTCCAACTCCACTTCCACCCTCCAACTACAACCTCCAACTCTACCCTCCCACTCCACCATCCAACTCCACCCTCCAACTCGACTCTCCAACTCCAACTCCACACTCCAACTCTAACTCCACCCTCCAACTCCACCCTCCAACTCCACCTCCACCCTCAAACTCCACCCTCCTACTCCACCCTCTAACTCCGCCCTCCAACTCAAACTCCACTCACCAAATCCAACTCCACCCTCCAACTCCACCCTCCAACTCCACACTCCAACCCCACCCTCCAACTCCAACTCCACCCTTCAACTCCAACTCCACCCCCCAACTCCACCCTCACCCTCCAACTCCAACTCCACCCTCCGACTCCAACCTCCAACTCCAACTCCACCCGCCAACTCCACCCTCCAACTCCACCCTCCATCTACACCCTCCAACTCCACTTCCACCCTCCAACTCCAACCTCCAACTCTACCCTCCCACTCCACCATCCAACTCCACCCTCCAACTCGACTCTCCAACTCCAACTCCACACTCCAACTCTAACTCCACCCTCCAACTCCACCCTCCAACTCCACCTCCACCCTCAAACTCCACCCTCCTACTCCACCCTCTAACTCCGCCCTCCAACTCAAACTCCACTCTCCAAATCCAACTCCACCCTCCAACTCCACCCTCTAACTCCGCCCTCCAACTCAAACTCCACTCTCCAAATACAACTCCACCCTCCAACTCCACCCTTCAACTCCAACTCCACCCCCAACTCTACCCTCACCCTCCAACTCCAACTCCACCCTCCAACTCCAACCTCCAACTCCAACTCCACCCTCCAACTCCACCCTCCAACTCTACCCTCCAACTTCAACCCCCCTCCAACTCCACCCTCCAACTCCATCCTCCAACTCCACCCTCCAACTCCAACTCCACCCTCCAACTACACCCACCAACTCCACCCTCCAACACCACCCTCCAACTCCACCGTCCAACTCCAACTCCACCCTGCAACTCCACCCTCCAACTCCACCTCCAGCCTCCTACTCCACCCTCCAACTCCACCCTCCAACTCCACCCTCCAACTCCAACTCCACCCACCAACTCCACCCTCCAACTCCACCCTCACCCTCCAACTCCACCTACCAACTCCAACTCCACCCTCAAACTCCACCCTCCAAATCCAACTCCACCATTCAACTCCACCCTCCATCTCCACCCTCCAACTCCAGCCTTCAACTCCACCCGCCAACTCCAACCTCCAACTCCACCCTCCATCTACACCCTCCAACTCCACTTCCACCCTCCAACTCCAACCTCCAACTCCACCCTCCCACTCCACCATCCAATTCCACCCTCCAACTCGACTCTCCAACTCCAACTCCACACTCCAACTCTAAGTCCACCCTCCAACTCCATCCTCCAACTCCACCTCCACCCTCAAACTCCACCCTCCTACTCCACCCTCTAACTCTGCCCTCCAACTAAAAACTCCACTCTCCCAAATCCAACTCCACCCTCCAACTCCACACTCCAACTCCACACTCCAACCCCACCCTCCAACTCCAACTCCACCCTTCAACTCCAACTCCACCCCCAACTCCACCCTCACCCTCCAACTCCAACTCCACCCTCCAACTCCACCCTTGAACTCCACCCTCCAACTCCACCCTCCAACTCCAACTCCACCCTCCAAATCCACCCTCCAACTCCACCCTCTAACTCCAACGCCACCCTCCAACTCCACCCTCACCCTCCAACTCCAAGTCCACCCTCCAGCTCCAACTCCAACCTCCAACTCCAACTCCACCTCCAACTCCACCCTCCAACTCCAACTACACCCTCCAACTCCACCCTCCAACTCCAACTCCACCCGCCAACTCCACCCTCCAACTCCACCCTCACCCTCCAACGCCACCCTCAAACTCCACCCTTAAACACCACCCTCCAACTCCAACTCCACCATTCAACTCCACCCTCCAACTCCACCCTCCAACTCCAGCCTTCAACTCCACCCGCCAACTCCACCCTCCAACTCCACCCTCCATCTACACCCTCCAACTCCACTTCCACCCTCCAACTCCAACCTCCAACTCCACCCTCCCACTCCACCATCCAACTCCACCCTCCAACTCGACTCTCCAACTCCAACTCCACACTCCAACTCTAAGTCCACCCTCCAACTCCATCCTCCAACTCCACCTCCACCCTCAAACTCCACCCTCCTACTCCACCCTCTAACTCTGCCCTCCAACTCAAACTCCACTCTCCAAATCCAACTCCACCCTCCAACTCCACACTCCAACCCCACCCTCCAACTCCAACTCCACCCTTCAACTCCAACTCCACCCCCCAACTCCACCCTCACCCTCCAACTCCAACTCCACCCTCCGACTCCAACCTCCAACTCCAACTCCACCCTCCAACTCCACCCTCCAACTCCACCCTCCAACTCCACCCTCCAACTCCAGCCTTCAAGTCCACCCGCCAACTCCACCCTCCAACTCCACCCTCCATCTACACCCTCCAACTCCACTTCCACCCTCCAACTCCAACCTCCAACTCTACCCTCCCACTCCACCATCCAACTCCACCCTCCAACTCGACTCTCCAACTCCAACTCCACACTCCAACTCTAACTCCACCCTCCAACTCCACCCTCCAACTCCACCTCCACCCTCAAACTCCACCCTCCTACTCCACCCTCTAACTCCGCCTCCAACTCAAACTCCACTCACCAAATCCAACTCCACCCTCCAACTCCACCCTCCAACTCCACACTCCAACCCCACCCTCCAACTCCAACTCCACCCTTCAACTCCAATTCCACCCCCCAACTCCACCCTCACCCTCCAACTCCAACTCCACCCTCCGACTCCAACCTCCAACTCCAACTCCACCCGCCAACTCCACCCTCCAACTCCACCCTCCATCTACACCCTCCAACTCCACTTCCACCCTCCAACTCCAACCTCCAACTCTACCCTCCCACTCCACCATCCAACTCCACCCTCCAACTCGACTCTCCAACTCCAACTCCACACTCCAACTCTAACTCCACCCTCCAACTCCACCCTCCAACTCCACCTCCACCCTCAAACTCCACCCTCCTACTCCACCCTCTAACTCCGCCCTCCAACTCAAACTCCACTCTCCAAATCCAACTCCACCCTCCAACTCCACCCTCTAACTCCGCCCTCCAACTCAAACTCCACTCTCCAAATACAACTCCACCCTCCAACTCCACCCTTCAACTCCAACTCCACCCCCAACTCTACCCTCACCCTCCAACTCCAACTCCACCCTCCAACTCCAACCTCCAACTCCAACTCCACCCTCCAACTCCACCCTCCAACTCTACCCTCCAACTTCAACCCCCCCTCCAACTCCACCCTCCAACTCCATCCTCCAACTCCACCCTCCAACTCCAACTACACCCTCCAACTACACCCACCAACTCCACCCTCCAACACCACCCTCCAACTCCACCCTCCAACTCCAACTCCACCCTGCAACTCCACCCTCCAACTCCACCTCCAGCCTCCTACTCCACCCTCCAACTCCACCCTCCAACTCCACCCTCCAACTCCAACTCCACCCACCAACTCCACCCTCCAACTCCACCCTCACCCTCCAACTCCACCCACCAACTCCAACTCCACCCTCAAACTCCACCCTCCAAATCCAACTCCACCATTCAACTCCACCCTCCAACTCCACCCTCCAACTCCAGCCTTCAACTCCACCCGCCAACTCCAACCTCCAACTCCACCCTCCATCTACACCCTCCAACTCCACCTCCACACTCCAACTCCAACCTCCAACTCCACCCTCCAACTCGACTCTCCAACTCCACCCTCCAACTCCACCCTCCAACTCCAACTCCACCCTCCAACTCCACCCTACGGCCCCTCGCAGCGGGATGCCTGGCTTTCACCTTGTGGACACCCTGCCGGGGTTTCTCACAGGGGAATACCAGGACGGGTTCCCTAAGCAAGCGCCGGGACGCTTACGGGCAGCTGTGCGCTTTACAAGTCCAGCACATTTACATTTACATTTACATTTACATTTACCCTCCAACTCCAACTCCACTCTCCAAGTCCAACTCCACCCTCCAACTCCACCCTCCATCTACACCCTCCAACTCCACCTCCACCCTCCAACTCCAATCTCCAACTCCACCCTCCCACCTCCACCCTCGAACTCCACCCTCCAACTCCACCCTCCAACTCCGCCCTCCAACTCAAACTCCACTCTCCAAATCTAACTCCACCCTCCAACTCCACCCTCTAACTCCAACTCCACCCTCCAATTCCACCCTCACCCTCCAACTCCAAGTCCACCCTCCAACTCCAACTCCAACCTCCAACTCCAACTCCACCTCCAACTCCACCCTCCAACTCCAACTACACCCTCCAACTCCACCCTCCAACTCCAACTCCACCCGCCAACTCCACCCTCCAACTCCACCCTCACACTCCAACTCCACCCTCAAACTCCACCCTCAAACACCACCCTCCAACTCCAACTCCACCATTCAACTCCACCCCCCAACTCCACCCTCCAACTCCAGCCTTCAACTCCACCCTCCAACTCCACCCTCCAACTCCACCTCCACCCTCAAACTCCACCCTCCTACTCCACCCTCTAACTCCGCCCTCCAACTCAAACTCCACTCTCCAAATCCAACTCCACCCTCCAACTCCACCCTCCAACTCCACACTCCAACCACACCCTCCAACTCCAACTCCACCCTTCAACTCCAACTCCACCCTCCAACTCCAACCTCCAACTCCAACCTCCAACTCCACCCTCCAACTCCACCCTCCAACTCCACCCTCCAACTCCAGCCTTCAACTCCACCCGCCAACTCCACCCTCCACCTCCACCCTCCATCTACACCCTCCAACTCCACTTCCACCCTCCAACTCCAACCTCCAACTCTACCCTCCCACTCCACCATCCAACTCCACCCTCCAACTCGACTCTCCAACTCCAACTCCACACTCCAACACTAACTCCACCCTCCAACTCCACCCTCCAACTCCACCTCCACCCTCAAACTCCACCCTCCTACTCCACCCTCTAACTCCGCCCTCCAACTCAAACTCCACTCTCCAAATCCAACTCCACCCTCCAACTCCACCCTACAACTCCACACTCCAACCCCACCCTCCAACTCCAACTCTACCCTTCAACTCCAACTCCACCCCCAACTCTACCCTGACCCTCCAAATCCAACTCCACCCTCCGACTCCAACCTCCAACTTCAACTCCACCCTCCAACTCCACCCTCCAACTCTACCCTCCAACTTCAACCCCCCTCCAACTCCACCCTCCAACTCCATCCTCCAACTCCACCCTCCAACTCCAACTCCACCCTCCAACTGCAAAAAACCCTCAAACTCCACCCTTCAACTCCACCGTCACACTCCAAATCCACCCTCCAACTACACCCACCAACTCCACCCTCCAACACCACCCTCCAACTCCACCCTCCAACTCCAACTCCACCCTGCAACTCCACCCTCCAACTCCACCTCCAGCCTCCTACTCCACCCTCCAACTCCACCCTCCAACTCCACCCTCCAACTCCAACTCCACCCACCAACTCCACCCTCCAACTCCACCCTCACCCTCCAACTCCACCCACCAACTCCAACTCCACCCTCAAACTCCACCCTCAAACTCCACCCTCCAACTCCAACTCCACCATTCAACTCCACCCTCCAACTCCACCCTCCAACTCCAGCCTTCAACTCCACCCGCTAACTCCAACCTCCAACTCCACCCTCCATGTACACCCTCCAACTCCACCTCCACACTCCAACTCCAACCTCCAACTCCACCCTCCAACTCCACCTCCACCCTCAAACTCCACCCTCCTACTCCACCCTCTAACTCCGCCCTCCAACTCAAACTCCACTCTCCAAATCCAACTCCACCCTCCAACTCCACCCTCCAACTCCACACTCCAACCACACCCTCCAACTTCAACTCCACCCTTCAACTCCAACTCCACCCTCCAACTCCAACCTCCAACTCCAACCTCCAACTCCACCCTCCAACTCCACCCTCCAACTCCACCCTCCAACTCCAGCCTTCAACTCCACCCGCCAACTCCACCCTCCACCTCCACCCTCCATCTACACCCTCCAACTCCACTTCCACCCTCCAACTCCAACCTCCAACTCTACCCTCCCACTCCACCATCCAACTCCACCCTCCAACTCGACTCTCCAACTCCAACTCCACACTCCAACACTAACTCCACCCTCCAACTCCACCCTCCAACTCCACCTCCACCCTCAAACTCCACCCTCCTACTCCACCCTCTAACTCCGCCCTCCAACTCAAACTCCACTCTTCAAATCCAACTCCACCCTCCAACTCCACCCTACAACTCCACACTCCAACCCCACCCTCCAACTCCAACTCTACCCTTCAACTCCAACTCCACCCCCAACTCTACCCTGACCCTCCAAATCCAACTCCACCCTCCGACTCCAACCTCCAACTTCAACTCCACCCTCCAACTCCACCCTCCAACTCTACCCTCCAACTTCAACCCCCCTCCAACTCCACCCTCCAACTCCATCCTCCAACTCCACCCTCCAACTCCAACTCCACCCTCCAACTGCAAAAAACCCTCAAACTCCACCCTTCAACTCCACCGTCACACTCCAAATCCACCCTCCAACTACACCCACCAACTCCACCCTCCAACACCACCCTCCAACTCCACCCTCCAACTCCAACTCCACCCTGCAACTCCACCCTCCAACTCCACCTCCAGCCTCCTACTCCACCCTCCAACTCCACCCTCCAACTCCACCCTCCAACTCCAACTCCACCCACCAACTCCACCCTCCAACTCCACCCTCACCCTCCAACTCCACAAACCAACTCCAACTCCACCCTCAAACTCCACCCTCAAACTCCACCCTCCAACTCCAACTCCACCATTCAACTCCACCCTCCAACTCCACCCTCCAACTCCAGCCTTCAACTCCACCCGCTAACTCCAACCTCCAACTCCACCCTCCATGTACACCCTCCAACTCCACCTCCACACTCCAACTCCAACCTCCAACTCCACCCTCCAACTCGACTCTCCAACTCCAACTCCACCCTCCAACTCCACCCTCCAACTCCAACTCCACCCTCCAACTCCACCCTCCAACTCCAACTCCACTCTCCAAGTCCAACTCCACCCTCCAACTCCACCCTCCATCTACACCCTCCAACTCCACCTCCACCCTCCAACTCCAATCTCCAACTCCACCCTCCCACTCCACCATCCAACTCCACCCTCCAACTCGACTCTCCAACTCCAACTCCACCCTCCAACTCTAACTCCACCCTCCAACTCCACCTCCACCCTCAAACTCCACCCTCGAACTCCACCCTCCAACTCCGCCCTCCAACTCAAACTCCACTCTCTAAATCTAACTCCACCCTCCAACTCTAACTCCACCCTCCAACTCCACACTCCAACCCCACCCTCCAACTCCACCCTCCAACTCCAACTCCACCCTTCAACTCCAACTCCACCCCCCAACTCCACCCTCACCCTCCAACTCCAACTCCACCCTCCAACTCCAACCTCCAACTCCACCCTCCAACTCCACCCTTCAACTTCAACCCCACCCTCCAACTCCACCCTCCAACTCCATCCTCCAACTCCAACTCCACCCTCCAACTGCAAAAAAAACCTCCAACTCCACCCTTCAACTCCACGTCACACTCCAACTCCACCCTCCAACTCCACCCTCCAACACCATCCTCCAACTCCACCCTCCAAATCCAACTCCACCCTCTAACTCCACCCTCCAACTCCACCTCCAGCCTCCTACTCCACCCTCCAACTCCTCCCTCCAACTCCACACTCCAACTCCACCCTTCAACTCCAACCTCCAACTCCACCCTCCAACTCCACCCTCCAACTCCACCTCCAGCCTCCTACTCCACCCTCCAACCCCACCCTCCAACTCCACCCTCCAACTCCACCCTTCAACTCCAACCTCCAACCTCCAACTCCACCCTCCAACTCCAACTCCAACTCCAACTCCAACTCCACCCTCCAACTCCACCCTCCAACTCCAACTCCATCCTCCAACTCCAACTCCAACTCCACCCTCCAACTCCTTCTCCAACCTCCAACTCCACTCTCCAACTCCACCCTCCAACTCCAACTCCACTCTTTAAGTCCAACTCCACCCTCCAACTCCACACTCCAACTCCACACTCACTCTCCAGCTCCACCCTCCAACTCCAACTCCAACCTCCAACTCCAACTCCACCTCCAACTAAACCCTCCAACTTCAACTCCACCCTCCAAATCCACCCTCCAACTCCAGCCTCTAACTCCACCCTCCAACTCCACCCTCACCCTCCAACTCCACCCTCACCCTCCAATACCACCCACCAACTCCAACTCCACCATCCAACTCCACCCTCAAACTCCATCCTCAAATTCCACCCTCCAACTCCTACTCCATCCTCCACCTCCACCCTCCAACTCCATCCTCCAACTCCAACTCCAATCTCCAAGTCCAACTCCACCCTCCAACTCCACCCTCCAACTCCACCCTCCAACTCCAACTTCACCCTCCAACTCCACCCTCCAACTCCACTCCACCCTCTAACTCCAACTCCACCCTCACCCTCCAACTCCAACTCCACCCTCCAACTCCACCACCAACACTTCCCTCCACCCTCCAACTCTACCCTCCAACTCCAACTCCACCCACCAACTCCACCCTCACCCTCCAAATCCACCCACCAACTCCAACTCCACCCTCAAACTCCACCCTCCAACTCCACCCTCCAACTCCAACTCCACCATTCAACTCCACCCTCCAACTCCACCCTCCAACTCCAGCCTTCAACTCCACCCGCCAACTCCAACCTCCAACTCCACCCTCCATCTACACCCTCCAACTCCACCTCCACCCTCCAACTCCAACCTCCAACTCCACCCTTCCACTCCACCATCCAACTCCACCCTCCAACTCGACTCTGCAACTCCAACTCCACCCTCCAACTCCACCCTCCAACTCCAACTCCACCCTCCAACTCCAACACCACCCTCCAACTCCTACTCAACCCTCCAACTCCACCCTCCAACTCCAACTCCACTCTCCAAGTCCAACTCCACCCTCCAATTCCACCCTCCAACTCCACCCTTGAACTCCACCCTCCAACTCCACCCTCCAACTCCAACTCCACCCTCCAACTCCACCCTCCAACTCCAATTCCACCCTCTAACTCCAACTCCACCCTCCAGCTCCACCCTCACCCTCCAACTCCAAGTCCACCCTCCAACTCCAACTCCAACCTCCAACTCCAACTCCACCTCCAACTCCACCCTCCAACTCCAACTACACCCTCCAACTCCACCCTCCAACTCCACCCGCCAACTCCACCCTCCAACTCCACCCTCACCCTCCAACTCCACCCTCAAACTCCACCCTCAAACACCACCCTCCAACTCCAACTCCACCATTCAACTCCACCCTCCAACTCCACCCTCCAACTCCAGCCTTCAACTCCACCCGCCAACTCCACCCTCCAACTCCACCCTCCATCTACACCCTCCAACTCCACTTCCACCCTCCAACTCCAACCTCCAACTCCACCCTCCCACTCCACCATCCAACTCCACCCTCCAACTCGACTCTCCAACTCCAACTCCACACTCCAACTCTAACTCCACCCTCCAACTCCACCCTCCAACTCCACCTCCACCCTCAAACTCCACCCTCCTACTCCACCCTCTAACTCCGCCCCCAACTCAAACTCCACTCTCCAAATCCAACTCCACCCTCCAACTCCACCCTCCAACTCCACACTCCAACCCCACACTCCAACTCCAACTCCACCCTTCAACTCCAACTCCACCCCCCAACTCCACCCTCACCCTCCAACTCCAACTCCACCCTCCGACTCCAACCTCCAACTCCAACTCCACCCTCCAACTCCACCCTCCAACTCCACCCTCCAACTCCACCCTCCAACTCCAGCCTTCAACTCCACCCGCCAACTCCACCCTCCAACTCCACCCTCCATCTACACCCTCCAACTCCACTTCCACCCTCCAACTCCAACCTCCAACTCTACCCTCCCACTCCACCATCCAACTCCACCCTCCAACTCGACTCTCCAACTCCAACTCCACACTCCAACTCTAACTCCACCCTCCAACTCCACCCTCCAACTCCACCTCCACCCTCCAAATCCACCTCCACCCTCAAACTCCACCCTCCTACTCCACCCTCTAACTCCGCCCTCCAACTCAAACTCCACTCTCCAAATCCAACTCCACCCTCCAACTCCACACTCCAACCCCACCCTCCAACTCCAACTCCACCCTTCAACTCCAACTCCACCCCCAACTCTACCCTCACCCTCCAACTCCAACTCCACCCTCCGACTCCAACCTCCAACTCCAACTCCACCCTCCAACTCCACCCTCCAACTCTACCCTCCAACTTCAACCCCCCCTCCAACTAACCCTCCAACTCCATCCTCCAACTCCACCCTCCAACTCCAACTCCACCCTCCAACTGCAAAAAACCCTCAAACTCCACCCTTCAACTCCACCGTCACACTCCAACTCCACCCTCCAACTCCACCCACCAACTCCACCCTCCAACACCACCCTCCAACTCCACCCTCCAACTCCAACTCCACCCTGCAACTCCACCCTCCAACTCCACCTCCAGCCTCCTACTCCACCCTCCAACTCCACCCTCCAACTCCACCCTCCAACTCCACCCTCCAACTCCACCCTCACCCTCCAACTCCACCCACCAACTCCAACTCCACCCTCAAACTCCACCCTCAAACTCCACCCTCCAACTCCAACTCCACCATTCAACTCCACCCTCCAACTCCACCCTCCAACTCCAGCCTTCAACTCCACCCGCCAACTCCAACCTCCAACTCCACCCTCCATCTACACCCTCCAACTCCACCTCCACACTCCAACTCCAACCTCCAACTCCACCCTCCAACTCGACTCTCCAACTCCAACTCCACCCTCCAACTCCACCCTCCAACTCCACCCTCCAACTCCACCCTCCAACTCCAACTCCACTCTCCAAGTCCAACTCCACCCTCCAACTCCACCCACCAACTCCACCCTTGAACTCCACCCTCCAACTCCACCCTCCAACTCCAACTCCACCCTCCAACTCCACCTCCACCCTCTAACTCCAACTCCACCCTCCAACTCCACCCTTACCCTCACACTCCAAGTCCACCCTCCAACTCCAACCTCCAACTCCAACTCCACCTCCAACTCCACCCTCCAACTCCAACTACACCCTCCAACTCCACCCTCCAACTCCAACTCCACCCGCCAACTCCACCCTCCAACTCCACCCTCACCCTCACCCTCCAACTCCACCCTCAACCACCACCCTCCAACTCCAACTCCACCATTCAACTCCACCCTCCAACTCCACCCTCCAACTCCAGCCTTCAACTCCACCAGCCAACTCCACCCTCCAACTCCACCCTCCATCTACACCCTCCAACTCCACTTCCACCCTCCAACTCCAACCTCCAACTCCACCCTCCCACTCCACCATCCAACTCCACCCTCCAACTCGACTCTCCAACTCCAACTCCACACTCCAACTCTAACTCCACCCTCCAACTCCACCCTCCAATCCACCTCCACCCTCAAACTCCACCCTCCTACTCCACCCTCTAACTCCGCCCTCCAACTCAAACTCCACTCTCCAAATCCAACTCCACTGTTGGACCTGGCCTCATGGCGTGGCCCTACCCCTCCCGCATGGCGGGCCCAGGATGACATCGGCCCTCCACCCAGCATCGGGCAGCCCTTTTGCCCGACACTGCACGCCCCAACCTTGCTGGTCTGGCCACCATCCCGGACCCCCACTACCGACCTGGCTCCAGCGTGGGCCCCTCACGACCTAAGCACGAGGCGGCGCCCGACTCCATCTTGGGCCCACCACGTCACGACCACGTGGCCTCGTCCCCGGCCCAGGCCTCAGCACAGCCCAGACATCAAGGCACCAAGATCCACCCAGGTGGTCGAGTGGCCACTCGACAGATCCCGGAGAGAAGGGTGTTTCGATTGCCCTCCCGCCGTCCCCGGACGCCTGGTTTCGATCGCCCTCCAGCCTCCCTGGGCGCTGGCTCCACCCCCCTGCTGGGTGTCTGGACACCATCATCCCGGCCCCTTTGACCCCCCAAGCGCGAGGGTCCAGACATCAAAGGACTCCAGTCCTATATCTGGGCCAGCCCCGGAGTAGGACGGCAGTTGTATCCTGGACTGGAGAGCCCTGCTGACGCTGTCACGGCCGACCCCAGAAGAACTCATTTTTCCTGGAACCTCACGAGAACTTGAGGGCCTGCTGGCGCTGCCACGACCCACCTTTGCCGAACCATCTTGAGAGCCTGCTGGCGCTGCCGCGGCCCACCCTTGCCGAACCATCTTGAGAGCCTGCTGGCGCTGCCGCGGCCCACCTTTGCCGAACCCTCTTGAGAGCCTGCTGGCGCTGCCGCGGCCCACCTTTGCCGAACCATCTTCGGAGCCCGCTGCCGCGGCCCACCTCTGCCGAACCATCTTGGGAGCCTGCTGGCGCTGCCGCGGCCCACCTTTGCCGAACCATCTTGAGAGCCTGCTGGCGCTGCCGCGGCCCACCTTTGCCAAACCATCTTGAGAGCCTGCTGGCGCTGCCGCGGCTCAACCTCTCGGAACCCCCGGCTCGAGGATTGAGAGCTTTGCGCAAGGTATCCCTTCCTATACCCCAACCGAGACTGTCCCGCTACCCTGATCCCCTCTTGCGAGACTTTACAGACCCCTCGGTCTGCTTGTACATATCGCTGAGAACCAGCAACCTTTATTTCCTGATAAAGCTTACGAACTCGACCTCTGGTGTGGTGTCCATTTGTAGTGTGTGGTTACTCTGCTGTGTGATCCTAGGAGAGGGCCCTCACCCAGGAGGCCTCTCAGTAACGCTCGGCTACTTCTTGACGGAGAGGTAGACCTAGGGGTGGTCAGTCAGACATCTTCTGCCTCCCCCGGGGTCGCCTTTCTAACATTGGTGGCAAGCGACGGGATCCGAGCCGACGCAGATCGTACAGGAGAGAAATTCACTCACTACCGAGAAAAACACACCGCGACCATGACTACTCAGGAAACCAGACCGACAGCGGAACTCCAGAAAGAAAAGATGGAAGATTACAGCCACAAGGAATTAAAACAGTTTTGCAAGGAACGAGGCATCGCTACCACGGGCCTCAACACCAAAGAGGATTTTAAATCAGCCCTGCAAGCCTGGGCGGACGTCGATAACGCGCCGCCCCAGAATGAAGACAACCCGGGCCCGAATGGACGCCCAGAGACCGACGCGAACCCAGCGAGGGAAAGAACCACAGACCTGGACACGGGCCTCCCCCACGGAGACGCCCAAGAACGAGAGAGGAACCGGCTCCACGAGTTGGAGCTCGCCCGACTCCGACAAGAAGGAGAGATACAGCTGGCAGAAAGGAAATTAGCCCTCGAGCAACTACGGCTGGAAGGAGACCTAGAGGAAAGGAGAAGACAACGAGACCTCGAAGAAAAGAAACTCGTGCTCGAGCATGAGCGCGGCCTCAAAGAACTGGAAATCAAGGCCAAGACAACAGAAACCGGCACCGCCGGGGGTAAGACCTCACCCCCGCCGGTGGACACGAAGGTGCACATACCCAAGGAGGTCGTCAAAGAATACTATAAGAACGACGACATCCAACAGTGGTTCAAAGCCTACGAGGTCGCCATGACCACCCATCGAGTACCCCTCAAAGACTGGGGCGCCGGCTTATGGGGGAAGTTCATCAACGAGGGGAGAGACGCCCTGCTAGAGCTCCCCGACGCCGAGATGACCTCGTACGAACACATGAAGACCGCCCTCCTCACTCGCTACGGACTCACCCCCGAAATGTACCGGCAGCGATTTCGAGACTGTAAGAAAATCCCCGGTACCACTTGGGTGGAGTACGTGAACTTTTACAGCAGAGCCTTCGAAGGGTGGATCAGAGGCTGCCAGGTCACCACCTACCAGCAGTTGGTCGACCTCATCCTATGGGAGCATCTTTCCAATAATTGCTTCGTCGAACTCCGGCAGCACCTCCTCGACAGCAAATTGACAGAGCCACGAAAACTCGCGGTCGAGGCGGATAGATGGGTGAGCAACCGAGTTCCCCGGAGTCCGATGGGAGACTACGGCTGGGGATCCCCGGGGAACCACCGACCCCGAGGCGGCGGAGGAGGCCAGAGCAGGGGCCGAGACACCCCCGCGGGGTCATCCCCTACCTCCCCGTCGCCATCCCTGGGTTGGAGGGGAGGCCCCCCAGCCAGGCCCGGGCCCCCCCCGAATGTTACGTGCCACAGATGCCAGCGACAGGGCCATTATGCGAATGACCCTCTCTGCCCGATGAACCAGCGACCCGGCACCACCGGTCCCTCGAGCCGCCAGATCGCGGCCGCCGCCCTGAGTGCCGAGGGAGGCGAAGAAGAGGGCGACGACACCGAGCAGGCCGAGTGGGAGCCCGCAGCCATGACCTTAGCATGCCTGGGTGATCGAGAAATGATCCCCCGAGACCCGATCCCAGGTAACACCCAGAAATACCGCCAATGGGTCACCATCAATGGATGCCGGGCCGAAGCCCTCCGGGATACTGGAGCCAGCGTGACGGCGGTCCGCTGCCACTTGGTGACCCCAGAACAAATTCTCCCTAACGTCTTGTGCCCAGTACGGTCGGCTGACAACTCTGAAAGTTTGTGCCAGATGGCCCGCATCCCCTTCGAGTGGGGAGGGGTGTCGGGCATGCTGAAAGTGACTGTCCGAGATGATGCCCCCGTGGACTGCCTCCTCGGGAACGACCTGGAAAGTTCCCTCTGGGCCGGCGTAGAGCGGAGAGAGCATCTGGGGATGCTAGGCCTTCCCGAGTGGGTTTGTGCGACCACCCGCTCCATGTCCGCCCGGGCCTCCCCCCCAACGGAGGAAGCCCCGATCGAGGAGCCGGAGTGGCCCGCACCTCCACCGCCCGCCGTCCCCGAGGACACCGACCCTGAACCCGGCCCCCAGGGGCCCAGCCATGAGGAAATCACCGAGCTCGGCCACCTACCGGAACTAGCTCAGTGGCGCCAAGAAGGTGGCCCCACCCGCGAACAATTCCGACAAGAACAGAGCACCTGTCCCTCCCTCGAGGGAATTCGACGACAAGCTGCCGCTCAAGCCACTGGAGACCCTGCGGGGTCCCACTGGGTCTATTGGGACAATGACCTTCTCTACAGTGAGCAGAAGATTGCCGAACTAGGGGCCAGTCGGGTGCTGGTCGTTCCCCTCCGATTTCGAGACTTCCTCTTGAACTTAGCACACGATGTGCCCCTCGCCGGGCACCTGGGGCAGGACAAAACTTACAGCCGCCTGGTGACTCATTTCTACTGGCCAAAAATGCGCAACGATGTGCACAATCACTGCAGATCCTGCCCGACCTGTCAAGCCAGCGGGAAGAGCGGGGGAAAGTCAAAGCCCCGCTCCAGCCGTGGCCAGCCGTGGTCACCACCGCCTTCGAGCGAGTGGGGATAGACATCGTGGGGCCCCTGGACCCCCGCACCCCTCAAGGGCACCGCTTCATCCTCGTGCTGGTGGACCATGCCACCCGATATCCGGAAGCCATCCCCCTCCGAACCATCACGGCCCCAGTAGTAGGCCGAGCCCTAATGGGGATCTTCTCCAGAGTCGGCTTCCCCCGAGAAGTCGTGAGTGATCGGGGCACAAACTTTATTTCCAAGTATATGCGGTCCCTGTGGCAACAGTGCGGGGTCACATATAAGTTCACCACCCCGTATCACCCCCAAGGAAATGGACTTGTGGAGCGGTTTAACCGAACGCTGAAGGGGATGATCAAGGGCCTCGAGGAGCCACTCCGACGCAAATGGGACGTTCTGCTGCCTTGCCTCCTGTTTGCGTACCGCGAAGTACCCCAGAAGTCCCTGGGGTTCAGCCCCTTCGAACTATTGTATGGGCACCCGGTCCGGGGCCCCCTCAGCCTGGTCAAAGAAGGCTGGGAGACGGCTGTCCGAGGTGCTCCACCAGATATCTACCAGTATCTCCTGACCCTCCGCAACCAGACTCGGAATTTCCGGGAACTTGCCGAAGCCAACCTTGAAGCCAGTCAGGAGGAGATGAAACGCTGGTATGACCAGAACGCCTCGTCCATCGAATTCGAACCGGGCCAGCAGGTCTGGGTCATGTCCCCGGTTGAACCTTGTGCCCTCCAGGACAAGTGGACGGGGCCCTTCAAAGTGGTGGAGCGCAAGAGCCCCGTCACTTACTTGGTGGACATGGAGTCCCCCAGGAACCCCCTCCGGGTCCTACACGCTAACCGGCTCAAGCCGCACTTCGCCCGCACTGAACTAAGCCTGCTGTTAGCGACCGATGAAGGAGCTGAAGACGACTCCGAACCACTGCCGGATCTCATGAGCACCACTGAGAAGGACGGCTCCATCGAAGGGGTCATGCTCTCCTCCACCCTGACCCCGGAGCAGCACCATGACTGCCGGCAGCTGCTGGGGCAGTTTGCAGATCTGTTTTCCCTCACCCCTGGAGTCACCTGGTGGTGTGTCCACGATGTAGACACCGGAGACAGCCCGCCTGTAAGACACCGAGCTTTCCGAGTGCCCGATTGAGTTCGGGCCTGCATCCAGTCCGAGGTGGCCAAGATGCTAGAGCTGGGGGTAGTCGAACCCTCCGACAGTCCGTGGGCCAGCCCAGTTGTCCTGGTCCCTAAAGCCGCCGCCCCCGGCACGCCCCCAGAGCTCCGGTTCTGTGTTGACTACCGGGGGCTGAATGCCGTCACCAGGACCGACGCCCATCCCATCCCCCGGGCTGATGAACTGATCGATCGCCTGGGGGCTGCAAAGTATCTCAGCACCTTCGATCTCACGGCCGGGTATTGGCAGATCGGCCTCACCCCTGGAGCGCAAGAGCGATCAGCCTTCTCGACCCCGGATGGCCACTACCATTTCAAGGTGATGCCCTTCGGCATGAAAAACGCCCCGGCCACCTTCCAGAGACTCGTGAATAGAGTGCTGGCCGGGCTAGAAGAGTTCAGCGCCGCCTACCTAGACGACATTGCAGTATACAGCCTCCGCTGGGATGCACACCTGACCCACCTCCGAGAGGTCCTGACGGCCCTCCGACGGGCCGGACTAACAATAAAGGCCAGCAAGTGCCAGATCGGCCAAGGGTCCGTGACGTATCTGGGACACCAGGTGGGAAGCGGCCGGGTGGCTCCCCTCCAGCCAAAGATTGACGCCATCCGGGCCTGGGAGCCCCCAATCACCCAAACCGCCGTCCGAGCCTTCCTGGGGCTCACAGGATACTATCGGCGCTTCATCAAAGACTATGGAAGCATTGTGGGGCCCCTGACAGAACTGACCTCCAAGAAGCTACCCCAGAAGGTGTGCTGGACCCCAGAGTGCCAAGCAGCCTTCGAGACTCTCAAGACGGCCATGTGCACCGCCCCTGTGCTCCAGGCCCCCGACTACAGCCGAGAGTTTGTGGTCCAAACCGACGCCTCGGAGCACGGCATTGGGGCGGTCCTCTCACAAGTGAACCCTGAGGGAATAGACCTTCCCGTTGCCTTCATCAGCTGGCGGCTGCTAGCCAGAGAACAGCGCTGGAGCACCATCGAGAGGGAAGCCTTCGCCGTCGTGTGGGCCCTAAAGAAGCTCCGGCCCTACCTCTTCGGCACCCACTTCCGGGTCCAGACCGACCACCGGCCCCTGCGGTGGTTGATGCAGATGCGGGGGAGAACCCGAAACCTGTTGCGATGGTCCATCTCCCTGCAAAGGATGGACTTCACTGTGGAGCATCGCCCCGGCAACGACCACGCCAATGCTGACGGCCTCTCCAGATTCTTCCGCCTCGGCGAGGAGAATCCCCAAGAAGATGGGTGACTCTCCCCTGCCTTCAGCTGGGGGGGACGCGTGTTGGACCCGGCCTCATGGCGTGGCCCTACCCCTCCCGCATGGCGGGCCTAGGACGACATCGGCCCTCCACCCAGCATCGGGCAGCCCTTTTGCCCGACACTGCACGCCCCAACCTTGCTGGTCCGGCCACCATCCCGGACCCCCACTACCGACCTGGCTCCAGCGTGGGCCCCTCACGACCTAAGCACGAGGCTGCGCCCGACTCCATCTTGGGCCCACCACGTCACGACCACGTGGCCTCGTCCCCGGCCCAGGCCTCAGCACATCCCAGACATCAAGGCACCAAGATCCACCAGGTGGTCGAGTGGCCACTCGACAGATCCCGGAGAGAAGGGTGTTTCGATGGCCCTCCCGCCGTCCCCGGACGCCTGGTTTCGATCGCCCTCCGGCCTCCCTGGGCGCTGGCTCCACCCCCCTGCTGGGTGTCTGGACACCATCATCCCGGCCCCTCTGACCCCCAGGCGCGAGGGTCCGGACATCAAAGGACTCCAGTCCTATATCTGGGCCAGCCCCGGAGTAGGACGGCAGTTGTATCCTGGACTGGAGAGCCCTGCTGACGCTGTCACGGCCGACCCCAGAAGAACTCATTTTTCCTGGAACCTCACGAGAACTTGAGGGCCTGCTGGCGCTGCCGGGGCCCACATTTGCCGAACCATCTTGAGAGCCTGCTGGCGCTGCTGCGGCCCACCCTTGCCGAAACATCTTGAGAGCCTGCTGGCGCTGCCGCGGCCCACCTTTGCCGAACCCTCTTGAGAGCCTGCTGGCGCTGCCGCGGCCCACCTTTGCCGAACCATCTTGGGAGCCTGCTGGCGCTGCCGCGGCCCACCTCTGCCGAACCATCTTGGGAGCCTGCTGGCGCTGCCGCGGCCCACCTTTGCGGAACCATCTTGAGAGCCTGCTGGCGCTGCCGCGGCCCACCTTTGCCGAACCATCTTGAGAACCTGCTCGCGCTGCCGCGGCTCAACCTCTCGGAACCCCCGGCTCGAGGATTGAGAGCTGTGCGCAAGGTATCCCTTCCTACACCCCAACCGAGACTGTCCCGCTACCCTGATCCCCTCTTGCGAGACTTTACAGACCCCTCGGTCTGCTTGTACATATCGCTGAGAACCAGCAACCTTTATTTCCTGATAAAGCTTACGAACTCGACCTCTGGTGTGGTGTCCATTTGTAGTGTGTGGTTACTCTGCTGTGCGATCCTAGGAGAGGGCCCTCACCCAGGGGCCTCTCAGTAACGCTCGGCTACTTCTTGATGCCTCCTACTCCACCCTCCAACTCCACCCTCCAACTCCACCCTTCAACTCCAACCTCCAACCTCCAACTCCACCCTCCAACTCCATCTCCAACTCCACCCTCCAACTCTAACTCCATCCTCCAACTCCAACTCCACCCTCCAACTCCTTCTCCAACCTCCAACTCCACTCTCCAACTCCACCCTCCAACTCCAACTCCACTCTTTAAGTCCAACTCCACCCTCCAACTCCACCATTCACCTCCACCTCCAACTCCACCCTCCAACTCCACACTCACCCTCCAACTCCACCCTCCAACTCCAACCTCCAAATCCACCTCCACCTCCAACTCCACCCTCCAACTTCAACTCCACTCTCCAACTCCACCCTCCAACTCCAGCTTCTAACTCCACCCTCCAACTCCAATCTCACCCTCCAACTCCTCCCTCACCCTCCAATACCACCCACCAACTCCAACTCCACCATCCAACTCCACCCTCAAACTCCACCCTCAAATTCCACCCTCCAACTCCAACTCCACCATTCAACTCCACCCTCCAACTCTAACTCCACCCTCCAACTCTACCGGCTGACTCACCCTCTAACTCTACCCTCCAACTCCACCCTCCAACTCCACCTCCACCCTCCAACTCCACCCTCCAACTCCACCCTCCAACTCCACCCTCCAACTCCACCCTCCAACTCCACCCTCCAACTCAAACTAAAACTCTCCAAATCCAACTCCACCCTCCAACTCCACCCTCCAACTCCACCCTCCAACTCCACCCTCCAACTCCACACTCCAACCCCACCCTCCAACTCCACTTCCACCCTCCAACTCCAACCTCCAACTCTACCCTCCCACTCCACCATCCAACTCCACCCTCCAACTCGACTCTCCAACTCCAACTCCACACTCCAACTCTAACTCCACCCTCCAACTCCACCCTCCAACTCCACCTCCACCCTCAAACTCCACCCTCCTACTCCACCCTCTAACTCCGCCCTCCAACTCAAACTCCACTCTCCAAATCCAACTCCACCCTCCAACTCCACCCTCCAACTCCACACTCCAACCCCACCCTCCAACTCCAACTCCACCCTTCAACTCCAACTCCACCCCCAACTCTACCCTCACCCTCCAACTCCAACTCCACCCTCCGACTCCAACCTCCAACTCCAACTCCACCCACCAACTCCACACTCACCCTCCAACTCCACCCACCAACTCCAACTCCACCCTCCAACTCCACCATTCAACTCCACCCTCCAACTCCACCCTCCAACTCCAGCCTTCAACTCCACCCGCCAACTCCAACCTCCAACTCCACCCTCCATCTACACCCTCCAACTCCACCTCCACCCTCCAACTCCAACCTCCAACTCCACCCTCCCACTCCACCATCCAACTACACCCTCCAACTCGACTCTCCAACTCCAACTCCACCCTCCAACTCCACCCTCCAACTCCACCCTCCAACTCCAACACTACCCTCCAACTCCTACTCCACCCTCCAACTCCACCTTCCAACTCCAACTCCACTCTCCAAGTCCAACTCCACCCTCCAACTCCACCCTCCAACTCCACCCTTGAACTCCACCCTCCAACTCCACCCTCCAACTCCAACTCCACCCTCCAACTCCACCCTCCAACTCCAACTCCACCCTCTAACTCCAACTCCACCCTCCAACTCCACCCTCACCCTCCAACTCCAAGTCCACCCTCCAACTCCAACTCCAACCTCCAACTCCAACTCCACCTCCAACTCCACCCTCCAACTCCAACTACACCCTCCAACTCCACCCTCCAACTCCAACTCCACCCACCAACTCCACCCTCCAACTCCACCCTCACCCTCCAACTCCACCCTCAAACTCCACCCTCAAACACCACCCTCCAACTCCAACTCCACCATTCACCTCCACCTCCAACTCCACCCTCCAACTCCACACTCACCCTCCAACTCCACCCTCCAACTCCAACTCCAACCTCCAACTCCACCTCCACCTCCAACTCCACCCTCCAACTTCAACTCCACTCTCCAACTCCACCCTCCAACTCCAGCTTCTAACTCCACCCTCCAACTCCAATCTCACCCTCCAACTCCTCCCTCACCCTCCAATACCACCCACCAACTCCAACTCCACCATCCAACTCCACCCTCAAATTCCACCCTCCAACTCCAACTCCACCATTCAACTCCACCCTCCAACTCTAACTCCACCCTCCAACTCCACCGGCTGACTCACCCTCTAACTCTACCCTCCAACTCCACCCTCCAACTCCACCTCCACCCTCCAACTCCACCCTCCAACTCCACCCTCCAACTCCACCCTCCAACTCCACCCTCCAACTCCACCCTCCAACTCAAACTAAAACTCTCCAAATCCAACTCCACCCTCCAACTCCACCCTCCAACTCCACCCTCCAACTCCACACTCCAACCCCACCCTCCAACTCCACTTCCACCCTCCAACTCCAACCTCCAACTCTACCCTCCCACTCCACCATCCAACTCCACCCTCCAACTCGACTCTCCAACTCCAACTCCACACTCCAACTCTAACTCCACCCTCCAACTCCACCCTCCAACTCCACCTCCACCCTCAAACTCCACCCTCCTACTCCACCCTCTAACTCCGCCCTCCAACTCAAACTCCACTCTCCAAATCCAACTCCACCCTCCAACTCCACCCTCCAACTCCACACTCCAACCCCACCCTCCAACTCCAACTCCACCCTTCAACTCCAACTCCACCCCCAACTCTACCCTCACCCTCCAACTCCAACTCCACCCTCCGACTCCAACCTCTAACTCCAACTCCACCCACCAACTCCACACTCACCCTCCAACTCCACCCACCAACTCCAACTCCACCCTCCAACTCCACCATTCAACTCCACCCTCCAACTCCACCCTCCAACTCCAGCCTTCAACTCCACCCGCCAACTCCAACCTCCAACTCCACCCTCCATCTACACCCTCCAACTCCACCTCCACCCTCCAACTCCAACCTCCAACTCCACCCTCCCACTCCACCATCCAACTACACCCTCCAACTCGACTCTCCAACTCCAACTCCACCCTCCAACTCCACCCTCCAACTCCAACTCCACCCTCCAACTCCAACACTACCCTCCAACTCCTACTCCACCCTCCAACTCCACCTTCCAACTCCAACTCCACTCTCCAAGTCCAACTCCACCCTCCAACTCCACCCTCCAACTCCACCCTTGAACTCCACCCTCCAACTCCACCCTCCAACTCCAACTCCACCCTCCAACTCCACCCTCCAACTCCAACTCCACCCTCTAACTCCAACTCCACCCTCCAACTCCACCCTCACCCTCCAACTCCAAGTCCACCCTCCAACTCCAACCTCCAACTCCAACTCCACCTCCAACTCCACCCTCCAACTCCAACTACACCCTCCAACTCCACCCTCCAACTCCAACTCCACCCACCAACTCCACCCTCCAACTCCACCCTCACCCTCCAACTCCACCCTCAATCTCCACCCTCAAACACCACCCTCCAACTCCAACTCCACCATTCAACTCCACCCTCCAACTCCACCCTCCAACTCCAGCCTTCAACTCCACCCGCCAACTCCACCCTCCAACTCCACCCTCCATCTACACCCTCCAACTCCACTTCCACCCTCCAACTCCAACCTCCAACTCCACCCTCCCACTCCACCATCCAACTCCACCCTCCAACTCGACTCTCCAACTCCAACTCCACACTCCAACTCTAACTCCACCCTCCAACTCCACCTCCACCCTCAAACTCCACCCTCCTACTCCACCCTCTAACTCCGCCCCCCAACTCAAACTCCACTCTCCAAATCCAACTCCACCCTCCAACTCCACCCTCCAACTCCACACTCCAACCCCACCCTCCAACTCCAACTCCACCCTTCAACTCCAACTCCACCCCCCAACTCCACCCTCACCCTCCAACTCCAACTCCACCCTCCGACTCCAACCTCCAACTTCAACTCCACCCTCCAACTCCACCCTCCAACTCCACCCTCCAACTCCACCCTTCAACTCCAGCCTTCAACTCCACCCGCCAACTCCACCCTCCAACTCCACCCTCCATCTCCACCCTCCAACTCCACTTCCACCCTCCAACTCCAACCTCCAACTGTACCCTCCCACTCCACCATCCAACTCCACCCTCCAACTCGACTCTCCAACTCCAACTCCACACTCCAACTCTAACTCCACCCTCCAACTCCACCCTCCAACTCCACCTCCACCCTCAAACTCCACCCTCCTACTCCACCCTCTAACTCCGCCCTCCAACTCAAACTCCACTCTCCAAATCCAACTCCACCCTCCAACTCCACCCTCCAACTCCACACTCCAACCCCACCCTCCAACTCCGACTCCACCCTTCAACTCCAACTCCACCCCCAACTCTACCCTCACCCTCCAACTCCAACTCCACCCTCCGACTCCAACCTCCAACTCCAACTCCACCCTCCAACTCCACCCTCCAACTCTACCCTCCAACTTCAACCCCCCCTCCAACTCCACCCTCCAACTCCATCCTCCAACTCCACCCTCCAACTCCAACTCCACCCTCCAACTGCAAAAACCCCTCAAACTCCACCCTTCAACTCCACTGTCACACTCCAACTCCACCCTCCAACTACACCCACCAACTCCACCCTCCAACACCACCCTCCAACTCCACCCTCCAACTCCAACTCCACCCTGCAACTCCACCCTCAAACTCCACCTCCAGCCTCCTACTCCACCCTCCAACTCCACCCTCCAACTCCACCCTCCAACTCCAACTCCACCCTCCAACTCCACCCTCACCCTCCAACTCCACCCACCAATTCCAACTCCACCCTCAAACTCCACCCTCAAACTCCACCCTCCAACTCCAACTCCACCATTCAACTCCACCCTCCAACTCCACCCTCCAACTCCAGCCTTCAACTCCACCCGCCAACTCCAACCTCCAACTCCACCCTCCATCTACACCCTCCAACTCCACCTCCACACTCCAACTCCAACCTCCAACTCCACCCTCCAACTCGACTCTCCAACTCCAACTCCACCCTCCAACTCCACCCTCCAACTCCACCCTCCAACTCCACCCTCCAACTCCACCCTCCAACTCCAACTCCACTCTCCAAGTCCAACTCCACCCTCCAACTCCACCCTCCAACTCCACCCTTGAACTCCACCCTCCAACTCCACCCTCCAACTCCAACTCCACCCTCCAACTCCACCCTCCAACTCCAACTCCACCCTCTAACTCCAACTCCACCCTCCAACTCCACCCTTACCCTCCAACTCCAAGTCCACCCTCCAACTCCAACTCCAACTCCAACTCCACCTCCAACTCCACCCTCCAACTCCAACTATACCCTCCAACTCCACCCTCCAACTCCAACTCCACCCGCCAACTCCACCCTCCAACTCCACCCTCACCCTCACCCTCTAACTCCACCCTCAAACACCACCCTCCAACTCCAACTCCACCATTCAACTCCACCCTCCAACTCCACCCTCCAACTCCAGACTTCAACTCCACCCGCCAACTCCACCCTCCAACTCCACCCTCCATCTACACCCTCCAACTCCACTTCCACCCTCCAACTCCAACCTCCAACTCCACCCTCCCACTCCACCATCCAACTCCACCCTCCAACTCGACTCTCCAACTCCAACTCCACACTCCAACTCTAACTCCACCCTCCAACTCCAACCTCCAACTCTACCCTCCCACTCTACCATCCAACTCCACCCTCCAACTCGACTCTCCAACTCCAACTCCACACTCCAACTCTAACTCCACCCTCCAACTCCACCCTCCAACTCCACCTCCACCCTCAAACTCCACCCTCCTACTCCACCCTCTAACTCCGCCCTCCAACTCAAACTCCACTCTCCAAATCCAACTCCACCCTCCAACTCCACCCTCCAACTCCACCCTCCAACCCCACCCTCCAACTCCAACTCCACCCTTCAACTCCAACTCCACCCCCAACTCTACCCTCACCCTCCAACTCCAACTCCACCCTCCGACTCCAACCTCCAACTCCAACTCCACCCACCAACTCCACACTCACCCTCCAACTCCACCCACCAACTCCAACTCCACCCTCCAACTCCACCATTCAACTCCACCCTCCAACTCCACCCTCCAACTCCAGCCTTCAACTCCACCCGCCAACTCCAACCTCCAACTCCACCCTCCATCTACACCCTCCAACTCCACCTCCACCCTCCAACTCCAACCTCCAACTCCACCCTCCCACTCCACCATCCAACAACACCCTCCAACTCGACTCTCCAACTCCACCCTCCAACTCCACCCTCCAACTCCAACTCCACCCTCCAACTCCAACACTACCCTCCAACTCCTACTCTACCCTCCAACTCCACCTTCCAACTCCAACTCCACTCTCCAAGTCCAACTCCACCCTCCAACTCCACCCTCCAACTCCACCCTTGAACTCCACCCTCCAACTCCACCCTCCAACTCCAACTCCACCCTCCAACTCCACCCTCCAACTCCAACTCCACCCTCTAACTCCAACTCCACCCTCCAACTCCACCCTCACCCTCCAACTCCAAGTCCACCCTCCAACTCCAACTCCAACCTCCAACTCCAACTCCACCTCCAACTCCACCCTCCAACTCCAACTACACCCTCCAACTCCACCCTCCAACTCCAACTCCACCCACCAACTCCACCCTCCAACTCCACCCTCACCCTCCAACTCCACCCTCAAACTCCACCCTCAAACACCACCCTCCAACTCCAACTCCACCATTCAACTCCACCCTCCAACTCCACCCTCCAACTCCAGCCTTCAACTCCACCCGCCAACTCCACCCTTCAACTCCACCCTCCATCTACACCCTCCAACTCCACTTCCACCCTCCAACTCCAACCTCCAACTCCACCCTCCCACTCCACCATCCAACTCCACCCTCCAACTCGACTCTCCAACTCCAACTCCACACTCCAACTCTAACTCCACCCTCCAACTCCACCTCCACCCTCAAACTCCACCCTCCTACTCCACCCTCTAACTCCGCCCCCCAACTCAAACTCCACTCTCCAAATCCAACTCCACCCTCCAACTCCACCCTCCAACTCCACACTCCAACCCCACCCTCCAACTCCAACTCCACCCTTCAACTCCAACTCCACCCCCCAACTCCACCCTCACCCTCCAACTCCAACTCCACCCTCCGACTCCAACCTCCAACTTCAACTCCACCCTCCAACTCCACCCTCCAACTCCACCCTCCAACTCCACCCTTCAACTCCAGCCTTCAACTCCACCCGCCAACTCCACCCTCCAACTCCACCCTCCATCTCCACCCTCCAACTCCACTTCCACCCTCCAACTCCAACCTCCAACTGTACCCTCCCACTCCACCATCCAACTCCACCCTCCAACTCCACCTCCACCCTCAAACTCCACCCTCCTACTCCACCCTCTAACTCCGCCCTCCAACTCAAACTCCACTTTCCAAATCCAACTCCACCCTCCAACTCCACCCTCCAACTCCACACTCCAACCCCACCCTCCAACTCCGACTCCACCCTTCAACTCCAACTCCACCCCCAACTCTACCCTCACCCTCCAACTCCAACTCCACCCTCCGACTCCAACCTCCAACTCCAACTCCACCCTCCAACTCCACCCTCCAACTCTACCCTCCAACTTCAACCCCCCCTCCAACTCCACCCTCCAACTCCATCCTCCAACTCCACCCTCCAACTCCAACTCCACCCTCCAACTGCAAAAACCCCTCAAACTCCACCCTTCAACTCCACCGTCACACTCCAACTCCACCCTCCAACTACACCCACCAACTCCACCCTCCAACACCACCCTCCAACTCCACCCTCCAACTCCAACTCCACCCTGCAACTCCACCCTCAAACTCCACCTCCAGCCTCCTACTCCACCCTCCAACTCCACCCTCCAACTCCACCCTCCAACTCCAACTCCACCCTCCAACTCCACCCTCACCCTCCAACTCCACCCACCAATTCCAACTCCACCCTCAAACTCCACCCTCAAACTCCACCCTCCAACTCCAACTCCACCATTCAACTCCACCCTCCAACTCCACCCTCCAACTCCAGCCTTCAACTCCACCCGCCAACTCCAACCTCCAACTCCACCCTCCATCTACACCCTCCAACTCCACCTCCACACTCCAACTCCAACCTCCAACTCCACCCTCCAACTCGACTCTCCAACTCCAACTCCACCCTCCAACTCCACCCTCCAACTCCACCCTCCAACTCCACCCTCCAACTCCAACTCCACTCTCCAAGTCCAACTCCACCCTCCAACTCCACCCTCCAACTCCACCCTTGAACTCCACCCTCCAACTCCACCCTCCAACTCCAACTCCACCCTCCAACTCCACCCTCCAACTCCAACTCCACCCTCTAACTCCAACTCCACCCTCCAACTCCACCCTTACCCTCCAACTCCAAGTCCACCCTCCAACTCCAACTCCAACTCCAACTCCACCTCCAACTCCACCCTCCAACTCCAACTATACCCTCCAACTCCACCCTCCAACTCCAACTCCACCCGCCAACTCCACCCTCCAACTCCACCCTCACCCTCACCCTCTAACTCCACCCTCAAACACCACCCTCCAACTCCAACTCCACCATTCAACTCCACCCTCCAACTCCACCCTCCAACTCCAGCCTTCAACTCCACCCGCCAACTCCACCCTCCAACTCCACCCTCCATCTACACCCTCCAACTCCACTTCCACCCTCCAACTCCAACCTCCAACTCCACCCTCCCACTCCACCATCCAACTCCACCCTCCAACTCGACTCTCCAACTCCAACTCCACACTCCAACTCTAACTCCACCCTCCAACTCCACCCTCCAACCCCACCTCCACCCTCAAACTCCACCCTCCTACTCCACCCTCTAACTCCGCCCTCCAACTCAAACTCCACTCTCCAAATCCAACTCCACTGTTGGACCCGGCCTCATGGCGTGGCCCTACCCCTCCCGCATGGCGGGCCCAGGACGACATCAGCCCTCCACCCAGCATCGGGCAGCCCTTTTGCCCGACACTGCACGCCCCAACCTTGCTGGTCTGGCCACCATCCCAGACCCCCACTACCAACCTGGCTCTAGCGTGGGCCCCTCACGACCTAAGCACGAGGCTGCACCCGACTCCATCTTGGGCCCACCACGTCACGACCACGTGGCCTCGTCCCCGGCCCAGGCCTCAGCACAGCCCAGACATCAAGGCACCAAGATCCACCCAGGTGGTCGAGTGGCCACTCGACAGATCCCGGAGAGAAGGGTGTTTCGATGGCCCTCCCGCCGTCCCCGGACGCCTGGTTTCGATCGCCCTCCAGCCTCCCTGGGCGCTGGCTCCACCCCCCTGCTGGGTGTCTGGACACCATCATCCCGGCCCCTCTGACCCCCAGGCACGAGGGTCCGGACATCAAAGGACTCCAGTCCTATATCTGGGCCAGCCCCGGAGTAGGACGGCAGTTGTATCCTGGACTGGAGAGCCCTGCTGACGCTGTCACGGCCGACCCCAGAAGAACTCATTTTTCCTGGAACCTCACGAGAACTTGAGGGCCTGCTGGCGCTGCCGCGGCCCACCTTTACCGAACCATCTTGAGAGCCTGCTGGCGCTGCCGCGGCCCACCCTTGCCGAACCATCTTGAGAGCCTGCTGGCGCTGCCGCGGCCCACCTTTGCCGAACCCTCTTGAGAGCCTGTTGGCGCTGCCGCTGCCGCGGCCCACCTTTGCCGAACCATCTTGGGAGCCCGCTGTCGCGGCCCACCTCTGCCGAACCATCTTGAGAGCCTGCTGGCGCTGCCGCGGCCCACCTTTGCCGAACCATCTTGAGAGCCTGCTGGCGCTGCCGCGGCTCAACCTCTCGGAACCCCCGGCTCGAGGATTGAGAGCTGTGCGCAAGGTATCCCTTCCTACACCCCAACCGAGACTGTCCCGCTACCCTGATCCCCTCTTGCGAGACTTTACAGACCCCTCGGTCTGCTTGTACATATCGCTGAGAACCAGCAACCTTTATTTCCTGATAAAGCTTACGAACTCGACCTCTGGTGTGGTGTCCATTTGTAGTGTGTGGTTACTCTGCTGTGTAATCCTATGAGAGGGCCCTCACCCAGGAGGCCTCTCAGTAACGCTCGGCTACTTCTTGACGGAGAGGTGGACCTAGGGGTGGTCAGTCAGACATCTTCTGCCTCCCCCGGGGTCGCCTTTCTAACATTGGTGGCAAGCGACGGGATCCAAGCCGACGCAGATCGTACAGGAGAGGAATTCACTCACTACTGAGAAAAACACACCGCGACCATGACTACTCAGGAAACCAGACCGACAGCGGAACTCCAGAAAGAAAAGATGGAAGATTACAGCCACAAGGAATTAAAACAGTTTTGCAAGGACCGAGGCATCGCTACCACGGGCCTCAACACCAAAGAGGATTTTAAATCAGCCCTGCAAGCCTGGGCGGACGCCGATAACGCGCCGCCCCAGAATGAAGACAACCCGGGCCCGAATGGACGCCCGGAGACCGACGCGAACCCAGCGAGGGAAAGAACCACAGACCTGGACACGGGCCTCCCCCACGGAGACGCCCAAGAACGAGAGAGGAACCGGCTCCACGAGTTGGAGCTTGCCCGACTCCGACAAGAAGGAGAGATACAGCTGGCAGAAAGAAAATTAGCCCTCGAGCAACTACGGCTGGAAGGAGACCTAGAGGAAAGGAGAAGACAACGAGACCTCGAAGAAAAGAAACTCGTGCTCGAGCATGAGCGCGGCCTCAAAGAACTGGAAATCAAGGCCAAGGCAACAGAAACCGGCACCGCCGGGGGTAAGACCTCACCCACGCCGGTGGACACGAAGGTGCACATACCCAAGGAGGTCGTCAAAGAATACTATAAGAACGACGACATCCAACAGTGGTTCAAAGCCTACGAGGTCGCCATGACCGCCCATCGAGTACCCCTCAAAGACTGGGGCGCCGGCTTATGGGGGAAGTTCATCAACGAGGGGAGAGACGCCCTGCTAGAGCTCCCCGACGCCGAGATGACCTCGTACGAACACATGAAGACCGCCCTCCTCACTCGCTACGGACTCACCCCCGAAATGTACCGGCAGCGATTTCGAGACTGTAAGAAAATCCCCGGTACCACTTGGGTGGAGTACGTGAACTTTTACAGCAGAGCCTTTGAAGGGTGGATCAGAGGCTGCCAGGTCACCACCTACCAGCAGTTGGTCGACCTCATCCTATGGGAGCATCTTTCCAATAATTGCTTCGTCGAACTCCGGCAGCACCTCCTCGACAGCAAATTGACAGAGCCACGAAAACTCGCGGTCGAGGCGGATAGATGGGTGAGCAACCGAGTTCCCCGGAGTCCGATGGGAGACTACGGCCTGGGATCCCCGGGGAACCACTGACCCCGAGGCGGCGGAGGAGGCCAGAGCAGGGGCCGAGACACCCCCGCGGGGTCATCCCCTACCTCCCCGTCGCCATCCCTGGGTTGGAGGGGAGGCCCCCCAGCCAGGCCCGGGCCCCACCCGAATGTTACGTGCCACAGATGCCAGCGACAGGGCCATTATGCGAACGACCCTCTCTGCCCGATGAACCAGCGACCCGGCACCACCGGTCCCCCGAGCCGCCAGATCGTGGCCGCCGCCCTGAGTGCCGAGGGAGGCGAAGAAGAGGGCGACGACACCGAGCAGGCCGAGTGGGAGCCCGCAGCCATGACCTTAGCATGCCTGGGTGATCGAGACATGATCCCCCGAGACCCGATCCCAGGTAACACCCAGAAATACTGCCAATGGGTCACCATCAATGGACGCCGGGCCGAAGCCCTCCGGAATACTGGAGCCAGCGTGACGGCGGTCCGCTGCCACTTGGTGACCCCAGAACAAATTCTCCCCAATGTCTTGTGCCCAGTACGGTCGGCTGACAACTCTGAAAGTTTGTGCCAGATGGCCCGCATCCCCTTCGAGTGGGGAGGGGTGTCGGGCATGCTGAAAGTGACTGTCCGAGACGATGCCCCCGTGGACTGCCTCCTCGGGAACGACTTGGAAAGTTCCCTCTGGGCCGGCGTAGAGCGGAGAGAGCATCTGGGGATGCTAGGCCTTCCCGAGTGGGTTTGTGCGACCACCCGCTCCATGTCTGCCCGGGCCTCCCCCAACGGAGGAAGCCCCGATCGAGGAGCCGGAGTGGCCCGCACCTCCACCGCCCGCCGTCCCCGAGGACACCGACCCTGAACCCGGCCCCCAGGGGCCCAGCCATGAGGAAATCACCGAGCTCGGCCACCTACCGGAACTAGCTCAGTGGCGCCAAGAAGGTGGCCCCACCCGCGAACAATTCCGACAAGAACAGAGCACCTGTCCCTCCCTCGAGGGAATTCGACGACAAGCTGCCGCTCAAGCCACTGGAGACCCTGCGGGGTCCCACTGAGTCTATTGGGACAACGACCTTCTCTACAGTGAGCAGAAGATTGCCGAACTAGGGGCCAGCCGGGTGCTGGTCGTTCCCCTCCGATTTCGAGACTTCCTCTTGAACTTAGCACACGATGTGCCCCTCGCCGGGCACCTGGGGCAGGACAAAATTTACAGCCGCCTGGTGACTCATTTCTACTGGCCAAAAATGCGCAACGATGTGCACAATCACTGCAGATCCTGCCCGACCTGTCAAGCCAGTGGGAAGAGCGGGGGAAAGTCAAAGCCGCGCTCCAGCCGTGGCCAGCCGTGGTCACCACCCCCTTCGAGCGAGTGGGGATAGACATCGTGGGGCCCCTGGACCCCCGCACCCCTCAAGGGCACCGCTTCATCCTCGTGCTGGTGGACCATGCCACCCGATATCCGGAAGCCATCCCCCTCCGAACCATCACGGCCTCAGTAGTAGGCCGAGCCCTAATGGGGATCTTCTCCAGAGTTGGCTTCCCCCGAGAAGTCGTGAGTGATCGGGGCACAAACTTTATTTCCAAGTATATGCGGTCCCTGTGGCAACAGTGCGGGGTCACATATAAGTTCACCACCCCGTATCACCCCCAAGGAAATGGACTTGTGGAGCGGTTTAACCGAACGCTGAAGGGGATGATCAAGGGCCTCGAGGAGCCACTCCGACGCAAATGGGACGTTCTGCTGCCTTGCCTCCTGTTTGCGTACCGCGAAGTACCCCAGAAGTCCATGGGGTTCAGCCCCTTCGAACTATTGTATGGGCACCCGGTCCGGGGCCCCCTCAGCCTGGTCAAAGAAGGCTGGGAGACGGCTGTCCGAGGTGCTCCACCAGATGTCTACCAGTATCTCCTGACCCTCCGCAACCAGACTCGGAAGTTCCGGGAACTTGCCGAAGCCAACCTTGAAGCCAGTCAGGAGGAGATGAAACGCTGGTATGACCAGAACGCCTCGTCCATCGAATTCGAACCGGGCCAGCAGGTCTGGGTCATGTCCCCGGTTGAACCTTGTGCCCTCCAGGACAAGTGGACGGGGCCCTTCAAAGTGGTGGAGCGCAAGAGCCCCGTCACTTACTTGGTGGACATGGAGTCCCCCAGGAACCCCCTCCGGGTCCTACACGCTAACCGGCTCAAGCCGCACTTTGCCCGCACTGAACTAAGCCTGCTGTTAGCGACCGATGAAGGAGCTGAAGACGACTCCGAACCACTGCCGGATCTCATGAGCACCACTGAGAAGGACGGCTCCATCGAAGGGGTCATGCTCTCCTCCACCCTGACCCCGGAGCAGCACCATGACTGCCGGCAGCTGCTGGGGCAGTTTGCAGATCTGTTTTCCCTCACCCCTGGAGTCACCCGGTGGTGTGTCCACGATGTAGACACCGGAGACAGCCCGCCTGTAAGACACCGAGCTTTCCGAGTGCCCGATCGAGTTCGGGCCTGCATCCAGTCCGAGGTGGCCAAGATGCTAGAGCTGGGGGTAGTCGAACCCTCCGACAGTCCGTGGGCCAGCCCAGTTGTCCTGGTCCCTAAAGCCACCGCCCCCGGCACGCCCCTGGAGCTCCGGTTCTGTGTTGACTACCGGGGGCTGAATGCCGTCACCAGGACCGACGCCCATCCCATCCCCCGGGCGGATGAACTGATCGATCGCCTGGGGGCTGCGAAGTATCTCAGCACCTTCGATCTCACGGCCGGGTATTGGCAGATCGGCCTCACCGCTGGAGCGCAAGAGCGATCAGCCTTCTCGACCCCGGATGGCCACTACCATTTCAAGGTGATGCCCTTCGGCATGAAAAACGCCCCGGCCACCTTCCAGAGACTCGTGAATAGAGTGCTGGCCGGGCTAGAAGAGTTCAGCGCCGCCTACCTAGACGACATTGCAGTGTACAGCCTCCGCTGGGATGCACACCTGACCCACCTCCGAGAGGTCCTGACGGCCCCCCGACGGGCCGGACTAACAATAAAGGCCAGCAAGTGCCAGATCGGCCAAGGGTCCGTGACGTATCTGGGACACCAGGTGGGAAGCGGCCGGGTGGCTCCCCTCCAGCCAAAGATTGACGCCATCCGGGCCTGGGAGCCCCCAATCACCCAAACCGCCGTCCGAGCCTTCCTGGGGCTCACAGGATACTATCGGCGCTTCATCAAAGACTATGGAAGCATTGTGGGGCCCCTGACAGAACTGACCTCCAAGAAGCTACCCCAGAAGGTGTGCTGGACCCCAGAGTGCCAAGCAGCCTTCGAGACTCTCAAGACTGCCATGTGCACCGCCCCTGTGCTCCAGGCCCCCGGCTACAGCCGAGAGTTTGTGGTCCAAACCGACGCCTCGGAGCACGGCATTGGGGCGGTCCTCTCACAAGTGAACCCTGAGGGAATCAACCTTCCCGTTGCCTTCATCAGCCGGCGGCTGCTAGCCAGAGAACAGCGCTGGAGCACCATCGAGAGGGAAGCCTTCACCGTCGTGTGGGCCCTAAAGAAGCTCCGGCCCTACCTCTTCGGCACCCACTTCCGGGTCCAGACCGACCACCGGCCCCTGCGGTGGTTGATGCAGATGCGGGGCGAGAACCCGAAACTGTTGCGATGGTCCATCTCCCTGCAAGGGATGGACTTCACTGTGGAGCATCGCCCCGGCAACGACCACGCCAATGCTGACGGCCTCTCCAGATTCTTCCGCCTCGGCGAGGAGAATCCCCAAGAAGATGGGTGACTCTCCCCTGCCTTCAGCTGGGGGGGACGCGTGTTGGATCCGGCCTCATGGCGTGGCCCTACCCCTCCCGCATGGCGGGCCCAGGACGACATCGGCCCTCCACCCAGCATTGGGCAGCCCTTTTGCCCGACACTGCACGCCCCAACCTTGCTGGTCCGGCCACCATCCCGGACCCCCACTACCGACCTGGCTCCAGCGTGGGCCCCTCACGACCTAAGCACGAGGCTGCGCCCGACTCCATCTTGGGCCCACCACGTCACGACCACGTGGCCTCGTCCCCGGCCCAGGCCTCAGCACATCCCAGACATCAAGGCACCAAGATCCACCCAGGTGGTCGAGTGGCCACTCGACAGATCCCGGAGGGAAGGGTGTTTCGATGGCCCTCCCGCCGTCCCCGGACGCCTGGTTTCGATCGCCCTCCGGCCTCCCTGGGCGCTGGCTCCACCCCCCTGCTGGGTGTCTGGACACCATCATCCCGGCCCCTCTGACCCCCAGGCGCGAGGGTCCGGACATCAAAGGACTCCAGTCCTATATCTGGGCCAGCCCCGGAGTAGGACGGCAGTTGTATCCTGGACTGGAGAGCCCTGCTGACGCTGTCACGGCCGACCCCAGAAGAACTCATTTTTCCTGGAACCTCACGAGAACTTGAGGGCCTGCTGGCGCTGCCGCGGCCCACCTTTGCCGAACCATGTTGAGAGCCTGCTGACGCTGCCGCGGCCCACCCTTGCCGAACCATCTTGAGAGCCTGCTGGCGCTGCCGCGGCCCACCTTTGCCGAACCCTCTTGAGAGCCTGCTGGCGCTGCCGCGGCCCACCTTTGCCGAACCATCTTGGGAGCCTGCTGGCGCTGCCGCGGCCCACCTCTGCTGAACCATCTTGGGAGCCTGCTGGCGCTGCCGCGGCCCACCTTTGCCGAACCATCTTGAGAGCCTGCTGGCGCTGCCGCGGCCCACCTTTGCCGAACCATCTTGAGAACCTGCTGGCGCTGCCGCGGCTCAACCTCTCGGAACCCCCGGCTCGAGGATTGAGAGCTGTGCGCAAGGTATCCCTTCCTACACCCCAACCGAGACTGTCCCGCTACCCTGATCCCCTCTTGCGAGACTTTACAGACCCCTCGGTCTGCTTGTACATATCGCTGAGAACCAGCAACCTTTATTTCCTGATAAAGCTTACGAACTCGACCTCTGGTGTGGTGTCCATTTGTAGTGTGTGGTTACTCTGCTGTGCGATCCTAGGAGAGGGCCCTCACCCAGGGGCCTCTCAGTAACGCTCGGCTTCTTCTTGATGGAGAGGTGGACCTAGGGGTGGTCAGTCAGACATCTTCTGCCTCCCCCGGGGTCGCCTTTCTAACATCCACCCTCCAACTCCACCCTCCAACTCCACACTCCAACCCCACCCTCTAACTCCAACTCCACCCTTCAACTCCAACTCCACCCCCCAAATCCACCCTCACCCTCCAACTCCAACTCCACCCTCCGACTCCAACCTCCAACTCCAACTGCACCCTTCAACTCCACCCTCCAACTCTACCCTCCAACTTCAACCCCCCCTCCAACTCCACCCTCCAACTCCATCCTCCAACTCCACCCTCCAACTCCAACTCCACCCTCCAACTGCAAAAAACCCTCAAACTCTACCCTTCAACTCCACCGTCACACTCCAACTCCACCCTCCAACTACACCCACCAACTCCACCCTCCAACACCACCCTCCAACTCCACCCTCCAACTCCAACTCCACCCTCCAACTCCACCCTCCAACTCCACCTCCAGCCTCCTACTCCACCCTCCCACTCCTCCCTCCAACTCCACCCTCCAACTCCACCTTTCAACTCCAACCTCCAACTCCACCCTCCAACTCCACCCTCCAACTCCACCCTTCAACTCCAACCTCCAACCTCCAACTCCACCCTCGAACTCCATCTCCAACTCCACCCTCCAACTCTAACTCCATCCTCCAACTCCAACTCCACCCTCCAACTCCTTCTCCAACCTCCAACTCCACTCTCCAACTCCACCCTCCAACTCCAACTCCACTCTTTAAGTCCAACTCCACCCTCCAACTCCACCCTCCAACTCCACCATTCACCTCCACCTCCAACTCTACCCTCCAACTCCACACTCACCCTCCAACTCCACCCTCCAACTCCAACTCCAACCTCCAACTCCACCTCCACCTCCAACTCCACCCTCCAACTTCAACTCCACTCTCCAACTCCACCCTCCAACTCCAGCCTCTAACTCCACCCTCCAACTCAAATCTCAACCTCCAACTCCTCCCTCACCCTCCAATACCACCCACCAACTCCAACTCCACCATCCAACTCCCCCCTCAAACTCCACCCTCAAATTCCACCCTCCAACTCCAACTCCACCATTCAACTCCACCCTCCAACTCTAACTCCACCCTCCAACTCCACTGGCTGACTCACCCTCTAACTCTACCCTCCAACTCCACCCTCCAACTCCACCTCCACCCTTCAACTCCACCCTCCAACTCCACCCTCCAACTCCACCCTCCAACTCAAACTAAAACTCTCCAAATCCAACTCCACCCTCCAACTCCACCCTCCAACTCCACCCTCCAACTCCACACTCCAACCCCACCCTCCAACTCCACACTCTAAATCCAACTCCACCCCCCAACTCCACCCTCACCCTCCAACTCCAACTCCAACCTCCAACTCCAACCTCCAACGCCAACTCTACCCTCCAACTCCACCCTCCAACTTCAACTCCACCCTCCAACTCCACCCTCCAACTCCAACGCCACCCTCCAACTCCACCCTCACCCTTCAACTCCACCCTCCAACTCCACCCTCCAACTCCAACGCTACCCTCCAACTCCACCCTCCAACTCCACCCCCCAACTCCACCCTCCAACTCCACACTCCAACTGCACCATTCAACTTCACCCTCCAACTCTAACTCCACCCTCCAACTCTACCCTCCATCTCCACCCTCCAACTACACCCTCCAACTACACCCTCCAACTACACCCTCCAACTCCACCTCCACCCTCCAACTCCACCCTCCAGGTCCAAACTCCAACTCCACCCTCCAACTCCACTCTCCAACTCCAACTCCACCCTCCAACTCTAACTCCACCCTCCAACTCCACCCTCCAACTCCACCCTTCATCTGCACCCTCCAACTCAACCTCCACCCTCCAACTCCACCCTCCAACTCCACCCTTCCACTCCACCATCCAACTCCACCCTCCAACACGATTCTCCAACTCCACTCTCCAACTCTAACTCCACCCTCCAACTCCACCCCCCACTCCACCTTCACCCTCCAACTCCACCCTCCAACTCCACTCTCCAACGCCACCCTCCAACTCCACCCTCCAACTCCGCCCTCCAACTCAAACTCCACTCTCCAAATTCAACTCCACCCTCCAACTCCACCCTCCAACTCCAACTCCACCCTCCATCTCCACACTCCAACCCCACCCTCCAACTCCACCCTCCAACTCCAACTCCACCCTCCAACTCCAGCTCCACCCCCCAACTCCACCTCCACCCTCCAACTCAAACTCCACCCTCCAACTCCAACCTCCAACGCCAACTCCACCCTCCAACTCCACCCTCCAACTTCAACTCCACCCACCAACTCCACCCTCCAACTCCACCCTCCAACTCCACCCTCACCCTTCAACTCCACCCTCCAACTCCACCCTCCAACTCCAACGCTACCCTCCAACTCCACCCTCCAACTCCACCCCCCAACTCCACCCTCCAACTCCACCCTCCAACTGCACCATTCAACTTCACCCTCCAACTCTAACTCCACCCTCCAACTCTACCCTCCATCTCCACCCTCCAACTACACCCTCCAACTACACCCTCCAACTACACCCTCCAACTCCACCTCCACCCTCCAACTCCACCCTCCAGGTCCAAACTCCAACTCCACCCTCCAACTCCACTCTCCAACTCCAACTCCACCCTCCAACTCTAACTCCACCCTCCAACTCCACCCTCCAACTCCACCCTTCATCTGCACCCTCCAACTCAACCTCCACCCTCCAACTCCACCCTCCAACTCCACCCTTCCACTCCACCATCCAACTCCACCCTCCAACACGATTCTCCAACTCCACTCTCCAACTCTAACTCCACCCTCCAACTCCACCCCCCACTCCACCTTCACCCTCCAACTCCACCCTCCAACTCCACTCTCCAACGCCACCCTCCAACTCCACCCTCCAACTCCGCCCTCCAACTCAAACTCCACTCTCCAAATTCAACTCCACACTCCAACTCCACCCTCCAACTCCAACTCCACCCTCCATCTCCACACTCCAACCCCACCCTCCAACTCCACCCTCCAACTCCAACTCCACCCTCCAACTCCAGCTCCACCCCCCAACTCCACCTCCACCCTCCAACTCAAACTCCACCCTCCAACTCCAACCTCCAACGCCAACTCCACCCTCCAACTCCACCCTCCAACTTCAACTCCACCCACCAACTCCACCCTCCAACTCCACCCTCCAACTCCACCCTCACCCTCCAACTCCACCCTCCAACTTCACCCTCCAACTCCAACTCCACCCTCCAACTCCACCCTCCAAGTCCAAACTCCAACTCCACCCTCCAACTCCACTCTCCAACTCTAACTCCACCCTCCAACTCTAACTCCACCCTCCAACTCCACCCTCCAACTCCACCCTCCAACTCCAACTCCACCCTCCAACTCCACCCTCCAACTCCACCCTCCAACTCCAACTCCAACTCCACCCTCCAACTCCAACTCCATCTCCACCCTCCAACTTCAACTCCACCCTCCAACTCCAACCTCCAACTCCAACTCCACCCTATAACTCCACCCTCCAAATACACCCTCCACCCTCTAACTCTACCCTCTAACTCCAACTCCACCCTCCAACTCCAACTCCACCCTCCAACTCCAACTCCAACTCCACCCTCCAACTCCACCCTCCAACTCCAACTACACCCTCCAACTCCACCCTCCATATCCACCCTCCAACTCCACCCTCCAACTCCAACTCCACCCTCCAACTCTAACTCTACCCTCCAACTCCACCCTCCAACTCTACCCTCCAACTCCACCCTCCAACTCCAGCTCCACCCTCCAACTCCACCCTCCAACTCCACCCTCCAACTCCAACTCCAACTCCTCCCTCCAACTCCAACTCCACCCTCCAACTTCAACTGCACCCTCCACCTCCACCCTCCAACTCCAACTCCACCCTCCACCCTCCAACTCTACCCTCTAACTCCAACTCCACCCTCCAACTCCAACTCCAACTCCACCCTCCAACTCCAACTCCACCCTCCAACTCCACCCTCCATATCCGCCCTCCAGCTCCACCCTCCAACTCCACCCTCCAACTCCAACTCCACCCTCTAACTCCACCATCCAACTCCACCCTCCAACTCCGACTCCACCCTCCAACTCCACCCTCCAACTCCACCCTCCAACTCCAACTCCACCCGCCAACTCCACCCTCCAACTTCAACTCCACCATCCAACTCCACCCTCCAACTCCACACTCCAACTCCAACTCCACCCTCCAACTCCAACTCCAACTCCACCTTCCACCTTCAACTCCACCCTCCAACTCCACCCTCCAACTCCAACTCCACCCTCCAACTCCACCCTCCAAATCCACCCTCCACCCTCCAACTCCACCCTCTAACTCCAACTCCAACTCCACCCTCCAACTCCAACTCCACCCTCCAAATCTAACTCCACCATCCAACTCCACCCTCCAAATCCAACTCCACCCTCCAACTCCGCCCTCCAACTCCAACTCCACCCTCCAACTCCACCCTCCAACTCCACCCTCCAACTCCACCCTCCAAATCCAACTCCACCCTCCAACTCCACCCTCCAACTCCAACTCCAACTCCACCCTCCAACTCCACCCTCCAACTCCAACTCCACCCTCCAACTCCACCCTCCAACTCCACCCTCCTACTCCACCCTCCTACCACACCCTCCAACTCCACCCTCCAACTCCACCCGTGAACTCCACCCTACAACTCCACCCTCCATCTGCACCCTTCAACTCCACCTCCACCCTCCAACTCCACCCTCCAACTCCACCCTTCCACTCCACCATCCAACTCCACCCTCCAAATCCAACTCCACCCTCCAACTCCGCCCTCCAACTCCAACTCCACCCTCCAACTCCACCCTCCAACTCCACCCTCCAAATCCAACTCCACCCTCCAACTCCACCCTCCAACTCCAACTCCACCCTCCAACTCCACCCTCCAACTCCACCCTCCAACTCCAACTCCACCCTCCAACTCCACCCTCCAACTCCACCCTCCTACTCCACCCTCCTACTCCACCCTCCAACTCCACCCTCCAACTCCACCCGTGAACTCCACCCTACAACTCCACCCTCCATCTGCACCCTTCAACTCCACCTCCACCCTCCAACTCCACCCTCCAACTCCACCCTTCCACTCCACCATCCAACTCCACCCTCCAATACGACTCTCCAACTCCACTCTCCAACTCTAACTCCACCCTCCAACTCCACCCCCCACTCCACCTCCACCCTCCAACTCCACCCTCCAACTCCACCCTCCAATGCCACCCTCCAACTACACCCTCCAACTCCGCCCTCCAACTCAAACTCCACTCTCCAAATTCAACCCTCTAACTCCAACTCCACCCTCCAACTCCAACTCCACCCTCCAACTCCAACTCCAACTCCACCCTCCAACTCCACCCTCCAACTCCAACTCCACCCTCCAACTCCACCCTCCAACTCCACCCTCCAAATCCATCCTCCAACTCCAACTCCACCCTCTAACTCCACCCTCCAACTCCACCCTCCAACTCCAACTCCACCCTCCAACTCTAACTCTACCCTCCAACTCCACCCTCCAACTCTACCCTCCAACTCCACCCTCCAACTCCAACTCCACCCTCCAACTCCACCCTCCAACTCCACCCTCTAACTCCAACTCCGGCCTCCAACTCCAACTCCACACTCCAACGTCAACTGCTCCCTCCACCTCCACCCTCCAACTCCAACTCCACCCTCCACCCTCCAACTCTACCCTCTAACTCCAACTCCACCCTCCAACTCCAACTCCAACTCCACCCTCCAACTCAACCCTCCAACTCCAACTCCACCCTCCAACTCCACCCTCCATATCCGCCCTCCAGCTCCACCCTCCAACTCCACCCTCCAACTCCAACTCCACCCTCTAACTCCACCCTCCAACTCCACCCTCCAACTCCAACTCCACCCTCCAACTCTACCCTACAACTCCAACTCCACCCGCCAACTCCACCCTCCAACTTCAACTCCACCATCCAACTCCACCCTCCAACTCCACACTCCAACTCCAACTCCACCCTCCAACTCCACCATTCAACTCAACCCTCCAACTCAAACTCCACCCTCCAACTCCACCTTTCATCTCCAACCTCCAACTCCACCCTCCAACTACACTCTCCAACTCCACCCTTCAACTCCACCTCCACCCTCCAACTCCAACTGCACCCTCCAACTCCACCCTCTAAGTCTACACTCCAACTCCACCCTCCAACTCTAACTCACCCTCCAACTCCACCCTCAAACTCCACCCTCCAACTCCAACTCCACCCTTCAACTCCACCCTCCAACTCCTCCCTCCAACTCCACACTCCAACTCCACCCTCCAACTCCACCCTCCAACTCCACCCTCCAATTCCAACTCCAGCTCCACCCTCCAACTCCAACTCCACCCTCCAACTTCAACTCCACCCTCCAACTCCACCCTCCAACTTCAACTCCACCCTCCAACTCCACCCTCCAAATCCACCCTCCACCCTCCAACTCCACCCTCTAACTCCAACTCCACCCTCCAACTCCAACTCCACCCTCCAACTCCAACTTCACCCTCCAACTCCACCCTACATATCCACCCTCCAACTCCACCCTCCAACTCAACCCTCCAACTCCAACTCCACCCTCTAACTCCACCCTCTAACTCCACCCTCCAACTCCAACTCCACCCTCCAACTCCAACTCCACCCTCCAACTCCACCCTCCAAATCCAACTACCCCCTCCAACTCTGCCCTCCAACTCCAACTCCACCCTCCAACTCCACCCTCCAAATCCAACTTCACCCTCCAACTCCACCCTCCAACTCCAACTCCAACTCCACCCTCCAACTCCACCCTCCAACTCCACCCTCCAACTCCACCCTCCAACTCCAACTCCACCCTCCAACTCCACCCTCCAACTCCACCCTCCTACTCCACCCTCCTACTCCACCCTCCAACTCCACCCTCCAACTCCAACCGTGAACTCCACCCTACAACTCCACCCTACATCTGCACCCTTCAACTCCACCTCCACCCTCCAACTCCACCCTCCAACTCCACCCTTCCACTCACCATCCAACTCCACCCTCCAACACGACTCTCCAACTCCACTCTCCAACTCTAACTCCACCCTCCAACTCCACCCCCCACTCCACCTCCACCCTCCAACTCCACCCTCCAACTCCACCCTCCAACGCCACCCTCCAACTCCACCCTCCAACTCCGCCCTCCAACTCAAACTCCACTCTCCAAATTCAACTCAACCCTCCAACTCCACCCTCAAACTCCACCCTCCAACTCCAACTCCACCCTCCATCTCCACACTCCAACCCCACCCTCCAACTCAACCCTCCAACTCCAACTCCACCCTCCAACTCCAACTCCACCCCCCAACTCCACCTCCACCCTCCAACTCAAACTCCACCCTCCAACTCCAACCTCCAACGCCAACTCCACCCTCCAACTCCACCCTCCAACTTCAACTCCACCCACCAACTCCACCCTCCAACTCCAACTCCACCCTCCAACTCCACCCTCACCCTCTAACTCACCCTCCAACTTCACCCTCCAACTCCAACTCCACCCTCCAACTCCACCCTCCAACTCCAAACTCCAACTCCACCCTCCAACTTCACTCTCCAACTCTAACTCCACCCTCCAACTCTAACTCCACCCTCCAACTCCACCCTCCAACTCCACCCTCCAACTCCAACTCCACCCTCCAACTCCACCCTCCAACTCCACCCTCCAACTCCAACTCCACCCTCCAACTCCAACTCCATCTCCACCCTCCAACTTCAACTCCACCCTCCAACTCCACCCTCCAACTCCAACTCCACCCTATAACTCCACGCTCCAAATACACCCTCCATCCTCCAACTCTACCCTCTAACTCCAACTCCACCCTCCAACTCCAACTCCACCCTCCAACTCCACCTCCAACTCCAACTCCACCCTCCAACTCCACCCTCCATATCCACCCTCCAACTCCACCCTCCAACTCCACCCTCCAACTCCAACTCCACCCTCTAACTCCACCCTCCAACTCCACCCTCCAACTCCAACTCCACCCTCTAACTCTAACTCCACCCTCCAACTCCACCCTCCAACTCTACCCTCCAACTCCACCCTCCAACTCCAACTCCACCCTCCAACTCCACCCTCCAACTCCACCCTCCAACTCCAACTCCAAGTCCTCCCTCCAACTCTAACTCCACCCTCCAACTTCAACTGCACCCTCCACCTCCACCCTCCAACTCCAACTCACCCTCCACCCTCCAACTCTACCCTCTAACTCCAACTCCACCCTCCAACTCCAACTCCAACTCCACCCTCCAACTCCACCCTCCAACTCCACCCTCCAACTCCAACTCCACCCTCCAACTCCACACTCCATATCCGCCCTCCAGCTCCACCCTCCAACGCCACCCTCCAACTCCAACTCTACCCTCTAACTCCACCCTCCAACTCCACCCTCCAACTCCAACTCCACCCTCCAACTCCACCCTACAACTCCACCCTACAACTCCAACTCCACCTGCCAACTCCACCCTCCAACTTCAACTCCACCATCCAACTCCACCCTCCAACTCCACACTCCAACTCCAACTCCACCCTCCAACTCCAACTCCACCTTCCAACTTCAACTCCACCCTCCAACTCCACCCTCCAACTCCAACTCCACCCTCCACCTCCACCCTCAAAATCCACCCTCCACCCTCCAACTCCACCCTCTAACTCAAACTCCAACTTCACCCTCCAACTCCAACTCCACCCTCCAAATCTAACTGCACCCTCCAACTCCACCCTCCAACTCCACCCTCCAACTCCACCCGTGAACTCCACCCTACAACTCCACCCTCCATCTGCACCCTCCAACTCCACCTCCACCCTCCAACTCCACCCTCCAACTCCACCCTTCCACTCCACCATCCAACTCCACC